>NC_041384.1:453655364-453764701 GCF_002162155.2 Triticum dicoccoides
CCTCCTGTTAATTGGCTTGACGTAGGGTCCAAGTCCCCTGAGTTGTATTCGGTGAGAAAATCACGTTCCGGAAGGTTTCATTCTGTTTGGACTCCGTTTGATATTCCTTTTCTTCGAAACCCTAAAACAGGCAAAGAACAGCAATCCTGAGCTGGGCCTCCAGTTAATAGGTTAGTCCCAAAAATATTATAAAAGTGGATAATAAAGCCCAATAATGTCCAAAACAGTAGATAATATAGCATGGAGCAATAAAAAATTATAGATACATTGGAGACGTATCACTACCTAAGCCCATATTTCGGGTGCACCTTTCAATCAATGTTTAATTATGTATGTTTTCCTTGATCATACGTCACTGTATCATTTGACTTGACAAATGTTATCTCCTTGATCAAAAAATGGTGGAAACCCATCTTTTTGGAAATCTCGATGATTTGTTGTTGAGTCCATCAGCCACCTCATCATCCTCTCCTTGGTTTATTGATGAACTCTTGTTTTGGAACTCTCTTCCATAGTTCATTTCCCGAGAGTCTTACAGTGTCATCTCATCAATTTGCGTTGCACCTTTTCTTCTCAGGCATCCTGAGTTTGAGGTATCCTAACCCATCAGATCTGAATCTCGGTAAGATATGATGGTTGGAACATATTTCCAAGAGTTATCACATTGGTCTTTATATGACCCGGTAAGATGATGACATGCCTAGAACACCTGGCCGGAGGACCTATTGTTATAGTTTCCTTTTTAGCAAGGTTATCCATTCTTCCATGAGAAAATTGTTTGTTCTTGACGGATCCTTTGTGTATCCAAAGTCCGACCTTTGCCTGAAGACCATGTCAATGCTATCTCGAAGCATCACGACAAAAATACACTTCCGTGATGATACGTGTTTGTCACAGTAGGTCACGTTTTCTTTCATGCATGTACATTCATGACAATTTTATGACAGAATCAAGATAGTCATACCTGTGTTGTCATAGAAGTGTTCCATGACATTACCAAAATTATCATCACGGAAGTGTCCACTTCCATGACAACAAATCGCGTGTCATAGAAGTGCTTTCGTCAAGGGTGACCGACACGTGGCATCGACCGTAATTGGTCGCCGTTAAGCTATCGGGTCCGGTTTTGGACCCGATAACCCGTTAACAGCCCAGACCAATGGGGATTTTCCATGTGTAAAATTCTCATTGGCCGGAGGAAACACATGTTTGCTCCTCGGTGGGCTAGATGTCGTCCATCCATTGCAGGAGACATGCCTATGATACGTCGACACGTGGCAGGGCCCCAATAGAGGCCCATATAGGTTAAAAAGGTCGGCCCAGTCAAAGGCCCATAGTACTTACTCAGGTACTAGTGGGCCAGACCAATAACGACCTGTTTAATAAAGGCCCATTTACAGCCCGAAGCCAGATCTAGCCCGTTAATTGTTTGCCGAATATTTGGGCCCAATTACGGTCTAGTGACTTTCGGCTTGTTAGAGGCCCGATGTAGACATGGCCACATGGGCCCATTTCAGCCTGGTGTGTCTTTCGACCTGGGAATGGCCCGTGTTGCCCATGGGCCATATATGGTCCGACGCGACATCCAGCCCACTAATGGCCCATGATAAAGGTGGCAACAGTTTAGCCGAACGTGACTTTGGGCCTGTTAAAGGCCTGTCATATAATTCGGCCCATTGATGTCTGTACTAAGCTTTCGGCCTCTTAAAGTACCATGATATCAGTGGGCCAACTCAGGCCCGAGATATGTTTCGGCCTGGTAACGGCCCGTCATATAACTGGGCCAAAAAAGGCCCGGTCTACATTTCAGCCCGCTGAAGGCCCGTCGACGACTAGTGAAAATTGAGGCCCAACATGAATTTCAGCCTGCTAAAGGCCCATGGTTTGTTCTGGGCCATAACAGGCCAGCAGAGTATTCAGCCTGTTAATGGCCCAATGCTACATGGGCCAAACTAAGCGCTGGGTCCACAAAAGGCCCAACTAAAATTCGGGCAGAATATAGGCCGGAGTAAGTTGTGGGCCTGGCACAAAGTGTGAAAGCCCTAATGGCCATTCGGGCCCAAGAAAGATGCAGGTTGGCCGAAATTGTGGCCCGCTAAAAACCAGGCCCGTTATAGGCGAATGTTTCGGCCTGGTTGACTACATCATATATTTTTTCTGATAGCGAATGATGGCAGTAAATAGTAGGAATTAAGAACAAACCTACTCTATACAATAAAGGAATTATGGCATAGTAACTTAGAATAAACCTACACTATACAATAAAGGATTTATGGTATATTACATGCACTGGGCATTGAAGTTCACCACCAGTGATCATAAAGCGCAACAAAGAAGCAGATTACAAAAACTGGGCACCATTGCAGCGTAACAAAATAATACTGAACCGAGACCACTTCCAAGACAGTTCGAGAAAGGTTAGCCTTGCACGGGAACTGCTGTGCAAGCTGCTGAGCAAGGCTATGAGACCGGCCTAGCATGTCGGTCATAGCTTCCAAGTGTAGATGTTTAGCAATGAGGTTCTCATTGGTGTTCTCTGCAATCTTTCTTAGATATAGGACTTCAAGTCGAAGTTGAGTTGCAGAATGCCTTTCTACTAGAACTTGGGACTGAAGAAGCCGAACTGATCCGGACAGCGAATTCTGTGAGCCTGCTGATTGCTAGTCTCAAGTAACTTGAACACTGCATCAAGACAAGACTTTGGGGTTGTTGTTGGGGAACGTAGCAGAAATTCAAAATTTTCTACGCATCACCAAGATCAATATATGGAGTAATCTAGCAATGAGGGGAAGGAGAGCGCATCTACATACCCTTGTAGATCGCTAAGCAGAAGCGTTCAAGTGAACGGGGTTGATGGAGTCGTACTCGTCGTGATCCAAATCACCGATGATCCTACTGCCGAACGGACGGCACCTCCGTGTTCAACACACGTGCAGCCCGGTGACGTCTCCTACGCCTTGATCCAGCAAGGGGAGAAGGAGAGGTTGGGGAAGACTCCATCCAACAGCAACACAATGGCGTGGTGGTGGTGGAGGAGCGTGGTACTCCAGCAGGGCTTCACCAAGCACCGCAAGAGACAAGGAGGGAGAGGGGTAGGGCTGCGCCAAGAAGGAGATGTTCTCGTGTCTATGGCAGCACAAAACCTCAAGTATATATAGGGGGAGGGGAGGGGCTGCGCCCCCACCGCGGCCAGCCCTAGATCCCATCTAAGGGGGGCGGCCAAGGGGGGAGAGAGGGGGGCGCACCACTAGGTGGGCCTTAGGCCCATCTGAGCCTAGGGTTTCCCCTTTTTCCCTTCTCTCTTCACCTGGGGCCCTGGTGGGGTGGGGGGGGGGGCACACCAGCCCACCTGGGGCTGGTCCCCTCTCACACTTGGCCCACGCAACCCTCTGGGGCTGGTAGCCCCACCTGGTGGACCCCCGGGACCCTCCTTACTCATTCCGTAACACATCATCCCGTGATCAACTCCTTGATCACATTGTGCACATTATGATGATGTCCTACCGAGTGGGCCCAGAGATACCTCTCCGTTTACACGGAGTGACAAATCCCAGTCTTGATTCGTGCCAACCCAATAGACACTTTTGGAGATACCTGTAGTGTACCTTTATAGCCACCCAGTTATGTTGTGACGTTTGGCACACCCAAAGCACTCCTACGGTATCCGGGAGTTGCACAATCTCATGGTCTAAGGAAATGATACTTGACATTAGAAAAGCTTTAGCAAACGAACTACACGATCTTTGTGCTAGGCTTAGGATTGGGTCTTGTCCATCACATCATTCTCCTAATGATGTGATCCCGTTATCAATGACATCCAATGTCCATGGTCAGGAAACCATAACCATCTATTGATCAACGAGCTAGTCAACTAGAGGCTTACTAGGGACATGTTATTGTCTATGTATCCACACATGTATCTGAGTTTCCCATCAATACAATTCTAGCATGGATAATAAACGATTATCATGAACAAGGAAATATAATAATAACCAATTTATTATTGCCTCTAGGGCATATTTCCAACAGTCCCCCACTTGCACTGGAGTCAATAATCTAGTTCACATCGCCATGTGATTAACACTCACAGGTCACATCGCCATGCGACCAACATCCAAGAGTCTACTAGACTCAATGATCTAGTTCACATCACTATGTGATAAACACTCAAACAGTTCTGGGTTTGATCATGTTATGCTTGTGAGAGAGGTTGTAGTCAACGGGTCTTGCCATATTCAGATCCCTATGTATTTCGCAAAACTTTATGTCATATTGTAGATGCTGCTACCACGTTCCACTTGGAGCTATTCCAAATTGTTGCTCCATTATACGTATCCGGTATCTCTACTCAGAGCTATCCGGATAGGTGTTAAGCTTGCATCGAGGTAACTCTTTATGTCGAACTCTTTATCACCTCCATAACCGAGAAACATTTCCTTATTCCTCTTAAGGATAATTTTGACCTCTATCTGGTGATCTACTCCTAGATCACCTTTGTACCCTCTGGCGAGACATGTGGCAAGGCACACATCAGGTGCGGTACTCAGCATGGCATACCGTATAGAGCCTATGACAAGAGCATAGGGGACGACCTTCGTCCTTCCTCTTTCTTCTGCCGTGGTCAAGCTTTGAGTCTTACTCAACTTCACACCTTACAACTCAGGTAAGAACCCCTTCTTTGACTGATCTATTTTGAACTCCTTCAAAAACATGTCAAGGTGTGCGTTCTTTGGAAGTACCATCAGGCGTCTTGATCTATCTCTATAGATCTTGATGCCCAATATGTAAGCAGCTTTATCCAGGTCTTCCTTTGAAAAAATACTCTTCAAACAACCATTTATGCTTTCCAGAAATTCTACATTATTTCGAATCAACAATATGTCATCCACATATGCTTATCAGAAATGTTGTAGTGCTCCCACTCACTTTCTTGTAAATACAAGTTTCTAGCAAACATTGTATAAACCTAAAAGCTTTGATCACTCCATTAAAACATATATTCCGATTCCGAGATGCCTGCTCTAGTCCATAGAAGGATTGTTGGAGCTAGCATACCTTTTAGCATTCTTAGGATTGACAAAACCTTTTATTGTATCACATACAACTTTTTCTTACGAAAACTGGTAAGAAAACTTGCTTTGACATCCAGCTGTTAGATTTCATAATCGAAAAATACAGCTAATGCTAACATGATTCTGACGGACTTAAGCATCGCTACGGGTGAGAAATTCTCATCGTAGTCAACTCCTTGAACTTGTGAAAAGACTCTTTCCCACAAGTCGAGCTTCATAGACGGTAACATTACCGCCCACGTCCGTCTTCTTCTTAAAGACCCATTTATCTCAATGGCTTGCCGATCATCGGTCAAGTCCACCAAAGTCCATACTTTGTTCTGATATATGGATCCTATCTCGAATTTCATGGCTTCTAACCATTTGTCGGAATACGGGCCCACCATCGCTTCTCCATAGCTCGTAGGTTCATTGTTGTCTAACAACATGATATCTAAGACAGGATTACCGTACCACTTAGGAGTAGTACATATCCTTGTCGACCTACAAGGTTCGATAGCAACTTGATCCAAAGCTTTATGATCACTATCATTCACTTCCTATTCAACAGATGTAGGCTCCACAGAAAACATCTTTCTGTGTTGCATCATTCTCTGGTTGAAATAAAGGTTCGACAACCTCATCAAGTTCTATCTTCCTCCCACTCAATTCTTTCGAGAGAAACTCCTTCTCGAGAAAGGACCCGTTCTTAGCGACAAACAATTTGCCCTCGGATCTGAGATAGAAGGTATACCCAACTATCACCTTTGGGTATCCTATGAAGATGTGTTTATCCGCTTTGGGTTCGAGCTTCTCTGGCTGAAGCCTTAAGCATCGCAGCCCCAAACATTAAGAAACCACAACTTTGGTTTCTTGCCAAACCAATGTTCATACGACGCCGTCTCAACGGACTTAGATGGTGTTCTATCTAAAGTGAATGCAGCTGTCTCTAACGCATAACCTCAAAATGAAAACGGTAGATTGATAAGAGACATCATAGATCGCACCATATCTCATAAGGTTCGATTACGACGTCCGAACACATCATAACTCAGTGGTGTTCCAGGTGGCTTCAACCGTGAAACAATTCCACAATGTCTTAAGTGATTGCCAAACTCATAACTCAGATATTCTCATTGATCAGATCGTAGGAATTTGATCTTCTTGTTATGATGATTCTTAACTTCACTCTGAAATCGCTTGAACTTTTCAAACGTTTTAGACTTGTGCTTCATTAAGTAAATATACCTATATCTACTCAAATCGTCAGTGAAGATGAGAAAATAGCGATATCCACCGCACGCTTCAATTCTCATTGGATCACACGCATCAGCATGTATGATTTCCAACAAGTCACTTGCCCGTTTCATTGTACCTGAAAGCAGGGTCTTAGTCATCCTGCCCATGAGGCATGGCTCGCATGTGTCAAGCGATTCAAAATCAAGTGACTCCAAACATCCATCGACATGGAGTTTCTTCATGCATCTTACGCCAATATGACCTAAGCGGCAGTGCCACGAGAAAGTGGTACTATCATTATTAACTCTACATCTTTTGGCGTGAATATGTGTATTACCACGACCGAGATTTAATGAACCATTCACATAGGGTGCATGACCATGAAAGGTATCATTCATGTAAACAGAATAACCATTATTCTCTAACTTAAATGAATGACCGTATTGCAATGAACATGATATAATCATATTCATGCTCAACGTAGACACCTGATAACATTTATCTAGGTTCAATACTAATCCCGAAGGCAGATGGAGCGTGCGATGGTGATCTCATCAACTTTGGAAACACTTCCAACACACATCGTCACCTCGCCCTTAGCCAGTCTCGGTTTAGTCCGTAGCTTTTTCTTCAAGTCACCAGTAATAGCAACCGAACCGGTATCCAATACCCAGGTGCTACCAGGAGTACTAGCGAGGTACACATTAATAACATGTATATACTTTGTTGAAGTTGTCAGCCTTCTTATCTACCATGCATTTGGGGTAATTCCGCTACCAGTGACTGTTCCCCTTACAATAGAAGCACTTAGTCTCGGGTTTGGGTTCAACCTTGGGTTCCTTCACTGGAGCGGCAACTGGTTTGCCATCCATGAAGTTTCCCTTCTAGCCCTTGCCCTTCTTGAAACCAGTGGTCTTGTTAAACCATCAACACTTGATGCCCCTTCTTGATTTCTACCCTTTATGGTCTTAAGTACCGCGAACAGCTCCGGGATCAACTCCATCCCTTGCATGTCATAGTTCATCATGAAGATCTAGTAGCTTAGTGATAGTGGCTAGAGAACTCTATCAATCACTATCTTATCTGGAAGTTTAACTCCCACTTGATTTAAGTGATTGTAGCACCCAGACATTCTGAGCACATGCTCACTAGCTGAGCTATTCTCCTCCATCTTGTTGGCTAAAGAACTTGTCAGACGTCTCACACCTCTCAACACGGGCATGAGCCTGAAATCCTAGTTTCAGCTCTTGGAACATCTCATATGTTCTATGGCGTTTAAAACGTCATTGGAATCCCGATTCTAAGCCGTAAAGTATGGTGCACTAAACTATCAAGTAGTCATCAGGACGTGTCTGTCAGGTGTTCACAACATCCACAGACGACGTTGTAGGGGTTTGCACATCGAGCGGTGCATCAAACACGTAAGCCTTCTGTGTAGCAGTGAGGACACTCCTCGGACTACGGACCTAGTGCGCATCAGTGCTTACAATATCTTTCAACTTGGTCTTTCTCTAGGAACGTATTGAAACAGGGAGCTACAACGTGAGCTATTTATCTACAACATATTTGCAAAGACAATTTAGACTATGTTCATGATAATTGAGTTCATTTAATGAACTCCCACTCAGATAGACATCCCTCTAGTCATCTAAATGAAACATGATCCGAGTCAACTAGGCCGTGTCTGATCATCACGTGAGACGGACTAGTCAACATCGGTGAACATCTTCATGTTGATCGTATCTTCTATACGACTCATGCTCGACCTTTCGGTCTTCCGTGTTCCGAGGCCATGTCTGTACATGCTAGGCTCGTCAAGTCAACCTAAGTGTTTTTGCTGTGTAAATCTGGCTTACACCGGTTGTATTCGAATGTTAGAATCTATCACACCCGATCATCACGTGGTGCTTCGAAACGACGAACCTTCGCAACGGTGCACAGTTAGAGGGAACACTTTTCTTGAAATTTTAGTGAGGGATCATCTTATTTAAGCTATCGTCGTTCTAAGCAAATAAGATGTAAAACATGATAAACATCACATGCAATCAAATAGTGACATGATATGGCCAATATCATTTTGCTCCTTTTGATCTCCATCTTCGGGGCTCCATGATCATCGTTGTCACTGGCATGACACCATGATCTCCATCATCGTGTCTTCTTGAAGTTGTCTCGTCATCTATTACTTCTACTACTATGGCTAACGCTTTAGCAATAAAGTAAAGTAATTACATGACGTTTATGTTGACACGCAGTTCATAAATAAATAAAGACAACTCCTATGGCTCCTGCCAGTTGTCATACTCATCGACATGCAAGTCGTGATTCCTATTACAAGAACATGATCAATCTCATACATCACATATATCATTCATCACATCCTTTTGGCCATATCACATCACAAGGCATACCCTGCAAAAACAAGTTAGACGTCCTCTAATTGTTGTTGCATGTTTTTATGTGGCTGCTATAGGTTTCTAGCAAGAACGTTTCTTACCTACGCGAAAACCACAACGTGAATTGCCAAATTCTATTTACCCTTCATAAGGACCCTGTTCATCGAATCCGATCCGACTAAAGTGGGAGAGACAGACACCCGCTAGCCACCTTATGCAACTAGTGCATGTCAGTCGGTGGAACCAGTCTCACGTAAGAGTACGTGTAAGGTCGGTCCGGGCCGGTTCATCCCACGATGCCGCCGAATCAAGATAAGACTAGTAACGGCAAGCAAATTGACAAAATCGACGCCCACAACAACTTGTGTTCTACTCGTGCATAGAAACTATGCATAGACCTAGCTCATGATGCCACTGTTGGGGAACGTAGCAGAAATTCAAAATTTTCTATGCATCACCAAGATCAATCTATGGAGAAATCTAGCAACGAGGGGAAGTAGAGTGCATCTACATACCCTTGTAGATCGCTAAGCGGAAGCGTTCAAGTGAACGGGGTTGATGGAGTCGTACTCGTCGTGATCCAAATCACCGATGATCCTAGTGCCGAACGGACGACACCTCCGTGTTCAACACACGTGCAGCCCGGTGACGTCTCCTACGCCTTGATCCAGCAAGGGGAGAAAGAGAGGTTGGGGAAGACTCCATCCAGCAGCAGCACGACGGCGTGGTGGTGGTGGAGGAGTGTGGTACTCCAGCAGGGCCTCGCCAAGCACCGCAAGAGACGAGGAGGGAGAGGGGTAGGGCTGCGCCAAGAAGGAGATGTTCTCATGTCTATGGCAGCCCAAAACCTCAAGTATATATAGGGGGAGGGGAGGGGCTGTGCTCCCACCTAGGTTTCTAGCCCTAGGGGTGGCGGCCAGCCCTAGATCCCATCTAAGGGGGGCGGCCAAGGGGGGAGAGAGGGGGCGCACCACTAGGTGGGCCTTAGGCCCATCTGAGCCTAGGGTTTCCCCTTTTCCCCTTCTCTCTTCGCCTAGGGCCCTGGTGGGGGGGGGGGCGCACCAGCCCACCTGGGGCTGGTCCCCTCTCACACTTGGCCCACGCAACCCTCTGGGGCAGGTAGCCCCACCTGGTGGACCCCCGGGACCCTCCCGGTGGTCTCGGTACGTTACTGATAACACCCAAAACTTTTCCGGTGACCAAAACAGGACTTCCCATATATAAATATTTACCTCCGGACCATTCCGGAACTCCTCGTGACATCCGGGATCTCATCCGGGACTCCGACCAACATTCGGTAACCACGTATATCTATTCCCTATAACCCTAGCGTCATCGAACCTTAACTGTGTAGACCCTACGGGTTCGGGAGTCATGCAGACATGGCCGAGACAACTCTCCGGTCAATAACCAACAACGAGATCTGGATACCCATGTTGGCTCCCACATGTTCCACGATGATCTCATCGGATGAACCACGATGTCAAGGATTCAATCAATCCCGTATACAATTCCCTTTGTCTAGTTGTACGATACTTGCCCGAGATTCAATCGTCGGTATCCCGATACCTTGTTCAATCTCGTTACCGACAAGTCTCTTTACTCATTCCGTAACACATCATCCCGTGATCAACTCCTTGATCACATTGTGCACATTATGATGATGTCCTACCGAGTGGGCCCAGAGATACCTCTCCGTTTACACGGAGTGACAAATCCCAGTCTCGATTCGTGCCAACCCAATAGACACTTTCGGAGATACCTGTAGTGTACCTTTATAGCCACCCAGTTACGTTGTGACGTTTGGCACACCCAAAGCACTCCTACGGTATCCGGGAGTTGCACAATCTCATGGTCTAAGGAAATGATACTTGACATTAGAAAAGCTTTAGCAAACGAACTACACGATCTTTGTGCTAGGCTTAGGATTGGGTCTTGTCCATCACATCATTCTCCTAATGATGTGATCCCATTATCAACGACATCCAATGTCCATGGTCAGGAAACCGTAACCATCTATTGATCAACGAGCTAGTCAACTAGAGGCTTACCAGGGACATGTTGTTGTCTATGTATCCACACATGTATCTGAGTTTCCTATCAATACAATTCTAGCATGGATAATAAACGATTATCATGAACAAGGAAATATAATAATAACCAATTTATTATTGCCTCTAGGGCATATTTCCAACAGTTGTCTCACTATCTTCAAGATGTTTTGCCTTCTTTGCTGCAATATATGTTGGGTTTGTCTCACAGCCTTCAGCAGACTTGTGCATGCCATC
Source organism: Triticum dicoccoides (assembly GCF_002162155.2). Classification (NCBI taxonomy): domain Eukaryota; kingdom Viridiplantae; phylum Streptophyta; class Magnoliopsida; order Poales; family Poaceae; genus Triticum; species Triticum dicoccoides. The sequence goes on from NC_041384.1 coordinate 453,666,339, forward strand.
AGGTATATCACCCTGAAACAAGCAGAGAGATGACAGGTTTTGCACGTGTATAAACAAAGATGATAACTGTGCTATCAATTCCATCCAATTTCAAATTAGAAAATAAAGAGTAAATTCAAAATATCAATAGCATAATTTGGCATTGTTCATAATGCGGGGAGCTTCACCACACTACCAGATTACCATGTCAACATAACAAGCATATATGAAGGGCAAAGACAATCATTGTATCTATTTTGGTTAATGTGATTGGCATGTTGTTCATATCATCAGCCACATCAGTAAGATAAAGCAGGATATGACGAGGTGCAAACGTGGGCTGCTTCACCACACACTAGATTATAGATCCACAAAAACAAGCATACATATAGGAAGTATTGAGTAATGTGCATGGTATGAATAAGGAATTTGGTTTTACAAGTAAAACTTGGAACTTACGGTTGTTGCGAACATGCATTTTGATAGAAACAACAAACTAAACAGCAGTAAATGATAGGGAGTATGAGAAAATTAAACAACAGTTGAGGATAAAGGCTTTAGAAGGACTGACTTACATTAACAGTTAACACCGGCTTTATAATGCCCTTCTCCATGTCAAGGGAAGGATAACTCAAGAATTTCAGCACAGAATCTTCTTCATAAGCATTGCTTGTACTCTAATTTTTTAGAGATTAATTATAGATATGATAATACCGGAAGGGGTAGAGGATAATGAAGATAAGATGCAGATTGATGCTACATAATCAACTACCAGTCCCTGGAAGTACAAGTGTTACAGGACAAAATGTACTGACAAGAGCAATGGGCTACACTTCTGCACTAATCCCTCAATAGGGGTAAGTACAGTGATAGACGACATTCAGTCCTTACAAGAGTACTGTAGAGCTAAACCTCTTCAAAAGCATTGGGTTGATTCTAAATTTATGTAATAGTCCATACGGATCTTATAATGTCCACCAAATGGATGATAACAAGGCTAACATGTGTAGCGATGCTACATAATGAAACAATTATGAAAGTAAGTATGGTCATACAGGGCAAGAGGTACTCACAAGAGCAATGCAGAGTGCAGTATAATTACGAGATTCTGTGGTCCCTTGAGAATGAATGTTCTTCTGCTAATAGTTTTTGTACAAGTGAGACATTAAGGCAAATGCAGAAATGTAGTTCAAATTGTGATGTGATATCATAGACAGTACCTTACGCTGCAGACGAGACCAATATGTAACAAGATTATTCCAGTCACTGTTTGATAAATGTAGCACCGGAGACTTTATAGAAATTTCGTTTAGAGGCTTGCCATCGAAGTGCGCTTGCCTCAGGTACAAACAATACTTCATCAACGAGTGCTTGAAAAGCGCAACCTACCCTTGCTCGTCTTGACAATCCAGTTTGGTCCTCGCCTATTTAAAAGAATGAAATCTTGTGTCTTCTATTAGCAGAAACATATGCAGTAATTACCATGAATAACATTAGTACATTACTTACGCGTAAGTTGTGGAGGAAGAGTAGAAATTGTTCTCTGTCTGCGGTACAATCTTTCCATGAAGGAAAGATGCACACAAAGTTCCTGACAACAATATAAGCTTCATCTTCTAAACTGGGAAGAAATGGAACAAGGGTCAAATTTGCTGTAATTGGGGCTCTCTCTGGTTCAAAAGGGATTTGGCAACTAGATTTGGTGTACTCTTTGCTAGAATGGGGGTTTTGCATTCTAGACCTGGTTCTATGTCAACTGGCATCATCATACTGTTTGCTGGAGTTGGGGTCTGCTGAGTTGGGGCATCAGAAATGACCAGTGTAGTAGGGCTAGAGTCTGCTAGAGTTGGGGTATTTTGTGGGTCAGGTGATATTGCAACTACACCTAATGGGCTATTTGATTTATCAGGTGTCACTACCTTTTCCAAATACTTTGCTCGTGCTCCTCCACGATCGGCAATCGCCCTCTTCCTTTTGAATGTCTGATACACAAGAACAACATTTGAATGGATAAATATGGTATGATGATAGATAGAATATGTACTGAAAATGGATAGGCAGGGCATATTCACATACACGATGTGTAAACTAAGCTAATGGCAGTGCAACAAAGTAGAAGCAATGCAAAGCATCAGATGCAAGATATGTGCGACCAATATAACCTTGGAAAGTTAGAGCAAGCACCTTGCTGGGTGAATAAGATAGGGCATCTACCTCTGACTCCTCCACTAGGGAGCTACATTGACTTAGGTCTCCCTCTAGCTCAGAATCACTATTAGGATCATATTCTGAGCATGAATCTGTAGGTGGAGAGCGTTTGCATCGCATTGCATCCAGACTTGATTTCAGTCCCTTAATGCCAAGTTTGACAGCCATGGCATTGTTCTGCTTTATTATTTTCATGCGCGCAAGCTCATAATCATTATGATGTTGTTCAGAATCTGAGATTCATTAAAACATAAAAAGTAGTCAGATTATCTATGGAATGCATTCCGAATTCACCTCGAAGAGTGTCTCCCTATAAACCCCTGCATATGCAAAGTTCACCCCAATCGTGCTGACCGGACCACACACAGAAATAAAAACCTCTTATGTCTCTATAACAGGCAGACACACATTTCAAAACTAAAGTAGGAACATTAGAATCATATCAAATTCATATTTGAACAAATAAACTAAGGAATTATTAGTGGCATAATGTTTAGCTTCAAGGGTGGAGTGTTGGTAGTGCGACACAAAGCAAGTAGGCAGATTGTATTCCATGTAAAAGATCGTAGTCTATGTAAAAGCTAGAAATGACACTTTCTTTCTATACAATGCAGTGCTCATTGCCCACACATGATGGAAGAGATCACACAAAGAAATACTATTCATTCATGTCTACGGTTCCCGTATTTTGAAACAGGGTGGTCCACCCTAAAAGAATATTGACAAGAAATATGACAAAGCAAGCATAGATGTAGTGAATCAATCATCTACCTATGAGCTTACTAGGACAAGTATGCAGAATTGTAACTATAGTAAGAGACCGTCCAAAATTCGAATCAAGAAGTTTGTCTAGCACTTATTCTTTGCGACTAATCGACATAAATAGTTCGATATCATATCGAATGAGTAAGAAAGACAAGTAAAATTGTCAACAAACCTAGCCTGCAGTAGTAATCTCGGTCAATGTCACTACGACCAACAATCCAAAATGACTAGTGTATATTCCTAGGGCTGGAATTTTGAAACCCTGTGAACTTTACATGTACTAAAGATTACTGAAATACATCTGAACCATTAAGTGCAGGTAGCACTCAGCACACGACAAACCTAATGACAGTCCTACCTAATGAGTAATGAATCAATTAGAAAATGGGTGATGAGGAGTGGCTGCTGAGTGTTGAGGACGTATCTCAGGATAAATCGGTTGGCTTAGTGGGTGCTGCACGCCTGAGCCCTGAACGGACTGGGAAGGTAGGCACGGCGGCGCGCCCAGGCAGTGGTGACACTATTGGGCGAGCGGCTCCTGACCTCCTGTTAGTCCGGCGTCTCCTCCTAGAGTCATGCTGTCCGGGGACGGCAAGTTGCCGGCGATGCAGGCGGCTGGGGGTGAGTAGAGATCGAAAGCACGCAGCAGAACAGAGGGGAATCAGGGCCTGGGCCGACCCAAAATCCCAGGGTGGGCCGCGGCCCACCGTGGGCACCCTGTAGAGATACACACTTGAGCAATGAACATGCATTTTCGAAACTAAATTAGGAACATTTAGCTGACCAATTAAACGACTCTGTTTTAATAATATCAGATTCGTATTTGAACAACTAAGCTTGTTTAGCTTGATGGGTGGAGCAGTGCTATTATGACATGAAGCACGTATGCTAATCGTATAGTGATCATAAAAGGGGGAAACCCTAAGCATTTTTTTGAGCAAAAGAGGGCTTCCCCTTCGATTTCTATTAAAGAAACCACCACGGAACCAACATGATCAATTAAACCCTAAGCATGATCAATTAAACCCTATTATGACTGTGACATGGCAGATTTAAAGCTGAAAACCGGGGAAATGCTATTTAGCATCCATTATTTGCTTCGAACTAAGAACTAAATTCTAAGAGCTGAAAAGAAAGTAAAGTAACCAAGTTATGATCTATTTTCTGGTTGAGATCAAAAAGTTGAGGAGATATGAAGTACCACCTCTCTTGCGGCGCCGTGTAGGCATCGGGGGTGCAATGGCTGTCGGTGGCATTGAAGCAGATCTGCGATGGTAGACGGGTGCATCGGGGGATAAGTCCTGTTGCGGTGGAAGAGAAGTCCGTGTGAGCGGCCCCGGCAAAGAGGACGACGATGCCGATGAAGCGAAAGGATGTGATGTAAGGCTCTTGGTCCGTCACCATGGATGAGAAACGTCCATCTCTAGCAATGGATGACGTGGTCTTGGTAGGCGCTCTGACATGATGGAGGACGGTGGCGATGTATGGGGTGGAGGACAGCGGCGATGGATGGGGTGGCGGACGGAGGAGGCTGGTGTGGGGATGGTGTTCTAGCACGGACGGTGTATGAATGGGAAAATGGAGGGAGAGGTACGGGGAACCATGTTTTTGGGACGCGCCTGTCTGAAATATGGGAAAGTTACAAACTTAGCCCCCGTTTAAAATTTGGATGTCTCGTCGTTTGGGGATAGGACGGTAATCTCGCATCTCACAAATATTTTCCCAGAGCGATTTTGGGCGAGGAGAGGGTGTTTTGGCGCCCACGGTGTATGAACGGGGCTTACAGGTAGGGCGGTTGTGTCACGTCTAAGTGAAGTTACAAACCTTCCCCTATTGAAAATATTTGCTTACATAGATTTCGGCTGAGTCGAGTTTGTTTTGCTGCCCATCATGTATGAATGGGGAAACGGAGGGAGAAACAGAGGTCTTTCGGACGAGCTTGAACCAAATGTGTTTTGCCGCCCATGTTTGGCGCCCACCGTGTCGGAGTGGGCTCAGAGGCAGTCGTGTCACATCTAATTGAAGTTACTAACCTACCCCTATTGAGAGCAGTGGAAATCGGGCCGATGGATTGTCCGTGTAAGGGGCACACAGTAATTCCATCTCCCAAACACTTGGCTTCAGGTAGCCGACATGGGAGTGGATATTTTGCCGCTTCTTTCGAATTTTGGGACAATAAGCATCCACGTTTACCCTGGCAACTAAATTCGAATCCATTTTGTATTCCTATACGAATCTTTATAAATCATTCTATGTGTTTTTATATATCTTCAAAAGCACGACAAAGATGTATTCCACTGTCATATATGAATATGATTTACAAATGTTGATACTCGAATTCAGAAGCTAGAATCCAGTTTAAGGTGAATTCAAATATTTGGAACACTTTATGTCCAACTCATGTGTCACACACAGCATAATGTGTACTCCCATTTAGATATGTACACAAGCGATGTATCAAGATTCAAATACCCAGTCAATCAACCAATAATGTACAAAACTAGCAGACATATAAACACTTATAGAATATATGGATCGATAATATAAACTAACATACATAAGCCAGGCCGCTGTGCTTTTTTTTGCTAGAAGAGCATCCTTTTTTAGCGAAGCTAGTACATCATCTTGGCCCTTTCCGATGCGTGCCACTTATGGTCCATCTATACTACTATTATTGCTGAATGCACATTCAACCCGATTGGCATATTTGTAGGTCTGGCACAACAATCAAAATGAAATGTCTGTGAGTCTTATCAATTAATACAGACTTGTGCTCAAATAAAATTACAAACCAAAAAACAAAAAACAATTAGTACATGATCTCTAAAACAAATGGTTTGATCGAATACATGAACAAACAACACAAAGGTTATTCAACAATGGAAAGAACATTTCACCTATGATTTACCAAGTGGGAATTTAATTTCCTTTTTTCCTTCAGGACCTTAACAATGCGGTCAGTCCCAGCTTGCTTCATTTTGAAATCCACCAAATATTTAATGGTTGTCTTGAGTACTGCTTGTGATTGTGCTGTTTGCTTCCTTAACATGTCAACTTCATCTCTAAGTGCAGAAGCAGAATCTCTTTCTACCACTAGTTTAGCCTCTAGAGCATCAGCAATTGGCAATTCATGATGCACGATTGGGCCGGTGCCACTGCTGTGGGATGATACAACATCCATGGGGACCTCGCTCTTTGATCTTGGGTTAACCTGTTTTGCCATTAAAGTTCTAATTGGATTCCGAAAAGTTGAATTTAGCAAAACATCTCAACTGGGAGTTATAACAGCAAACCAGTTAAACAAACAGGAATTAAAGAGTTTCAATTGGATGCTGAAAAGTAGTTATTAACATCATTGTAACCGATTGTTGCACTTGCAAAGCAGTTAAACAAACAAGTTTTGCAAAAGGTACCTGTTGTGGCATTGGAGTTTCTCTTGGATCCTGAAAAGTTGAGTAGCCAGTAACGTGATTAGAGCAACCGGTTGCAGCAGCAAAGCAGTTAAACAAACAAGTTTTGCAAAAGGAACCTGATGTGGCATTGGAGTTTCTCTTGGATCCTGAAAAGTTGAGTAGTCGGTAACTTGATTAGAGCAACAAGTTACAGTAGAAAACCTATTACAAAAATATATTTTTGAAAATGTACCCGTTGTGCAATTGGACTTCCAATTGGATCTTGAAAACTTGAAGTTAGTAAGATGATTACAATAACAAGTTACAGCAGCAAACCAGGTAAACAAGGAAGTTTCTGAAAACATACCTATTGTGCCAACAGAGTTTCAGTTGGATCCTGCAAACTTGAATGTTAGAAATCAATAAATAAAGTTTTGCAAGAGCCATAAGAAACTAACATCAAACTAGTAAAACTAACCAGTTTTGGCAACGTATTTAATTACACATGAACTAGTAAAACTAACAAGTTCTTGGCAACGTATTAAAGTAACTAGTCAGTACCGTTTACCAGCAACACAAACATCTGTAAATTTCTTTGATGTAAGCAAAATTATTCCAACACATATATAAGTTAAAAAGACGGTGTCCCTCATATAAACCTGACAACTGCCTATCTATGAACATGCAAACATTACTAGTGCTACAAGTGATAACAGCAAACCATTTAAACAAATAGGGTGTCAGAACGTGAATTACACATGAATTCTGCTGCACCCTAGAAGTACATATGACTAGCTATCTACATGCTTAAGTAGCTATTTAAGTTCAGGCAAACAGGTAATTCTTAGCAGTAAGTATCAAACACACAGATAGGCGCAGTCTATAATAGGATTAACAGGCTATGGCATTATGTAATCAGTAGCAAACTAAATTAAGCCAAGCAACGTAATTGAACAATTTTGCAATAAGTGGCTAACTAAATTTCCGAGAAGCAGGTAACTGAACTTATGCTAGCTCTTTGTACAGGCACACTGCAACTTCCTTTTCTCTTACAAGGTTCTATGAAGGAGTCCATGTCATCAATTGCTTGGATACGCAGTCCCAATACTTCTTTCTTCCCACACTGCATTGGTAAGTCGAATGGTTAATCTGGTAATTTGGTGCGCCCTTGATATGTTATATGAGGAAGTGTAGTCAGACTAGTTGTAGCCACACACATCACACTGGCTTTTATCGTATATTTCATGGGATTACATTTGGCATATCGAGATCTAAGCTCTACAATAGGATGAAAAGACTGGCATCCTTCACATTATTGGCAAACTCAGTTCATAGAAAAAAGCAATTCAACCATTCTGTGAGTAAATCAAAAGCGCCACTGGAATATTTTTCACTACCCCAATAATACACGCAAAAAGGGGCGATGCCACCGTAGGGGCTGGTATGGGCGGCCGCCTCGGGTGGCTGGAAAGTGTGCACCTAGTTTGAGTCGTCCAGGTTGTCCCAGGCTAGTTTTGGTCGTCCCAACGCACGAGCAGGCAATGTAAAAAAATGAAGAAAAACTTTGAATTTGGATGGGCCAATAACATAAGTGCAAGGCAGGCCCTATAGCAGGCTCGCGGCCCAAACGAGCGCCTCCCATATCGATCAACAACAGGAAAAATCGCAATTCCTTCGCTCCAGCCTCCAGTCTGGTTCGCTCCTAACCTAGCCACCGCTGGACAGACTGACATAGCACTTCCTCGCACCCTCGTTGGAGGGCGGTCGCCGGGCTTCAAGATAATGGAAGGACAAGAAGATGAATATCCAACCCTGGGTGTAGCCTATGTGGGAGGCAGCGGCGGCGGCACGAGCATGGCATCGAGCTTGCGCAAACGGACAGTCGCAGCTTGCAAGAGCAACATGCACAACGAGCAGATACATCACATCCCTGATTATATCTAATTCAACTGTTCAATTTTTGGCCAATAGTTAAACCTGACGGTGTTGTAAAACTGCTTGTATGTAGGGAATCTATGAGAAAATGAAGCCAATTTCTGCTTATTTTATAACTCCTCCAATCAATATTGAACTGACTGAATCTGATGTATCTAATCAAGTTTTCGGTGCGAACATACAAGCTCATGTTGTTCTTGAGCCTAAAGTGTCTAATGAACAGACTGCTAATGAAGGATTCGATGCAAACATTTTACATGTTCCTAGTGATGAACATATAGTGTCTAATGAGGGATCTAATGCAAGCATTTTGCAAGCTCCCATTAAAGAATTTAGTGTCTAATGATGATCTGTCATGTTGAGAGAGACATAGAGATTTGCAGGCATTGATCACAAGAAAGTTACAGTGCATTTTCATGGCTTGAGGAAACGTCGAGGCCATCTACCAGAAAGTCCCCGTATCATGAGAAAGTAGCATAAATACTTTTCTAATCTGTTGTTTGAAACTATTGGCATACTTGTGCAGGATAGATATATTGATATGCAGTTTGCGCACTGGTTATAGGTGCAATTACACTTTGATATTTTCAGCCAGAGAACGAATAATTCAAGCAGGTACAGACCATGTTAGTAGTCCTTGTACACCATGTTGCATTTTGTGTTTTTGGTGCTTGCATCATTTAGTGTTTTATAATCTGAACTACTTTGGATCATTAGCTGGTTTTCAAAGTGCATGTAGCTTCACATTTCTCAAGTTATGTTGATTTCCGGAGTGCAAGTGCCCAAGTATTTTTTAAGTTAAATGTTCAACCCTGGTAACTTGAATTCATGGATCTGCCACTGCACACAAATCATACACGCAAGCCAGTACGAATTAAATGAAATGCATGACTTACGCTAGCTCGTTGTACAGGCTCACTGTAGCTGTGCTTGCGCTTGGGATGTTCCATGTACAAGTCCATGTTACCACTTGCTTGGATGTGCTGGCCTTGTGCTCCATGCACCCCCTCTGCATTTTTGACACAATGAATGGTTGATCAAATAAGAGGAATCGACCTTGCTGTTGTACCGGAGGACATATACTTACAAGGTTATACGGGTGTGTAGGATGTGTACCAGATCCCGTAGCGCCGTCATGCTTCGCTAAAAAATGGTTTTGCTTGTTTTAGATGATATCTCCAGAAGAAACAAGAGTTAAATTCACAGTTGCATAGGCGTGTAAGCTAAGAGATCAGTGAAAGGATATCCAAACATCGTCAGAATAGTGCACAAGGGAGTGATGTGTGGATACCTAGTTCGGGCCGGCGTTCGGGCATGCTCGCCTAGCTAGAGTGCGGGTCACTTCAGAGCCGTTGAGGGTGATGCGCTGGCATTGGCTAGCCGCGCATGGATGCACATCTTGAGTGGCAGCGGAGCGCTATGATGCGGTGGACGAGACCGTTGGTGAAGCCCCAACGGCCTCAGGGGGCGGAGGTGCGACGATGTGCTCGGTGAAGTAGCCCCGGTGAGGTGGGATACGACGTCGGTGAAGTGCACCTGAAGCGGTGGAAGTCGGTGTCTGTGAGGCACGTCGGTTGCGGCGGCCAACGTTGTCGGTGGACCACCCGGTGTGGTGGACGAGGGCATAGATGAGGTAGCTCCGGTGCGGTGGTGAAGCGCGACCATCGTCTTCGTCATTGTCGTCCGGCACAAAGGTGGGGAAAGAGATGATACGAGGGGCGATTCGGACTTTGCTTGGGTTAGCGGTGAATTAGGGATTTGAGCAATCTGGGCGCGAAGGGGACGGTGGAGAAGGGAGATTTTGCAAGGCTGGAATTGGGGCCGCCAGATATTTCAATCTGAAACATGGAAGCGCGAACTTATTTTGTCGTCGTTCTTTTTTTTGGGGGGGGGTGGAGGGAGGGAGGGGGTGGGTGGCTGGGCGCTAAGCGTCCGTACGACACACGCGACCACCATGACACGACCTTGGTCTGCCTGGTGTGCCTACATTTGAGAATGCAAACGAATCTTCTTTCATTTGCAAACGAATCTGTATGTGTTACCATGCCCGTGTTTTTCTTGCAAGTAATTAGTCATTCGAAACGAGATACTATATATTAATTAATGAGGAGTTATTTGACAAAAAATTGAAACGGTAACCACGGTATCCATGCTAATGTGGATTAGAGTGTGTGTCACATATTAGTTTTTTGAATTAGAGTGTGTGTCACACAGCAATCTCCAATTCTAACATGGATTTCGCATTTCACGGTATCCATGCTACTTTTTTAATACAAATTCATATGTATATGATGAACACCTTGGTATTGAGAAAACTTTGGATGGATTCAAACATATGACCACAAAATAGCACAACAATCGAGTCAATGTCAACTTTTCCAAACCTAATATGGCACGAATTCGAAATAATTACCCATATGCATGGTCCTCAGTTCAAATCTTACAATGTACACGGAATTGAAACATTGATATTAAGTCTCGTACTATCTACATTCAAATGTTGTTTTTAGCCCCACCCCCCGACACACACGCTACATACTTCCTGTATCGGTCAATCTTCCTCTCCTAACCACCTTAGGAAGCTACCGATTTCCGACACACATTCATTCTTTCTCTCCATGTTTCGATCTCTAACTCTCTCAACTACACAACCCCCTTTTTCCACTCTGTTACCAAATGTATCTACCTCACACACCCGCCATTCCACCCCATGCCGAGCTCTCTCTCTCCCTCTCTCTCCCTCCCACCCTCTCTCGCTAGATACATGCATTGCCTATCTAGCCCCCCAACCTGTCGTGCGCACGCACGCATGTTGTCTATCTAGGCCACTCCCTCGAGACTGTCTTACTCTTTCTTACGCATGGCGGGCCACACTTGCTCAATCTTGCTCTCTTTATCTGAGTCTCGATTAACCTCATTCTATTTCACACACAAATGATATATCTCCCCGTTCGGGCCTCAATCGACACACTCTATACTCTCTCACACAGATTGTCTATCTAGGTCAGTCCATCCAAGCCACCCCACTCTTTCAACCTCATGGCGGGCTACGCTTGCTCAATCTCTCTCTCTCTGTCTCGCTCGCTCGCTCTCTCCCTCCCTCTCTCCCTCTCGCTTTCTGTATGTCTCGACTGACCTCGCTCTTTCTCGGACACAAACGATATATGTCCATGTTTGAGCCCAATTCAACATATTCATATTGTATAACCTCTCACGCACATTGTCTATCTAGGTCACTCTCTCCAACCCATCTCACTCTTTCGATTGCACGACGACCCACACTCGCTCAATCTCTCTCCCTTTATATATGTAATCGATTGACCTTGCTTCCTCCCACGCACAAAATATATGTACATGTCTGTGACTGGATCATCTCTCAAGCTCTATCTTATAGCCCTCACCCTTCCCAAAAGCTCAATCCAACAATATCTCTCTAGAGCATATATATCTTTTCAATGAATGTCGTACCACACTCACTTTGTCTCTCTATCTATATGTCTCTCGATTGACCTCACTTTCTCACGCCGTATCTTCCACACATTGAAGCTACCTCTCCATCCCTCGCAAAGCCGGAGTTATTTACATTGCGAGGGGGACTCCAACCTTGGATTAATTTGTGTAGGCATTTATTCCGGTGGGTTTAGATTATATTTTCGTAGCATTCGGCCCACAACTACTCCTAACACCGTTGCAACCCCCACATCTCCCCCAATCAATTTCCCTCTGGCTCGGTCATTGCTCTCTGTAGGATCAAAAGTATGTCTAGAGGGGGGGGGGTGACGGTGTCCTGGACTAGGGGGTACTCACCACGTCATCTCCCGATCTATTAGATTGGGCCGAGGCCCCCCATGGCCGTATACTCATGGGACAGTTCGGACAGCTGCCACATACAAGGAAGATTCCACAAAGACTTGGCGATCAAGACAAGGACTTCTCCCCACCGTCGTATTCGGCTAGGACTCTTGTTAACCTAGGCCTCTGGTGCATTATATAAACCAGGGCCAGGTTAGTCGGTAGAACACATATACATACAATCATACCATAGGCTAGCTTCTAGAGTTTAGCCTCTCCAATCTCGTGGTAGATCAACTCTTGTACTACCCATATTATCAATATTAATCAAGCAGGACGTAGGGTTTTACCTCCATCAAGAGGGCCCGAAACTGGGTAAAACATCGTGTCCCCTTCCTCCTGTTACCATCCGCCTTAGACGCACAGTTTGGGACCCCCTACCCGAGATCTGCCGGTTTTGACACCGACATTGGTGCTTTCATTGAGAGTTCCGCTGTGTGATCGACGAAAGGATCGATGGCTCGCCTGCAGATCAACTGCGACTTCGGCGTTTTCGTCACCAGTTCGACTGGTCACCTTGGTTCGACCAAGAATTGCGCCCCGTGTTCGGATCACCATGTTCAGACGAGGGCCTTCGTCAAACATCAACTCTGATCTCTATCAAGACCACGGAGGAATCATCTAAGGAGCCCGGGGGCTCAACATCAACATTGCCCTCGGGCGACCGTGCTGTTTTTTTGGACCGCAAACTTGTTCCGCCGCCATCGCCTCCTCAAGTGTCTTTTTAACGATCGCTTTGGTGGAATTGTGCGGAATTGAGTCTATAACAACCCTGGAAAATTTCGTCGAGTTCCGATGGAGGAATCTCTGGCAATCCACGATATACCGGAGCCATGTCAAATCTGGATGGGAATTTGGATGAGTTTAGGGCGTGGTGTCCAGCTTCTAGCTCGGACGTCCTTTGGAAGATCCAACCGTTGATCGGCTGCGGAATTCCTATATCTACCACCTTTCAAAATTTCAGCTCGATCCGACCGTCCAAACTCCGGGAACCTTCCGATTAGTGCATCACTTTTCGGATATGTTTTCTACGCGAAAACGAATCCGACCCGAGTTCATCTTTTTTATGAACGGGATTTCGGACATCCCTTTTGATGGAAGTTTTGTATGGGGTATTGTGTTTTGTTTCGGAACACATCCCACTAACTTGATGATCTTTTGAACATGATCTTCAACATCATGCTGGTGTCAAACCACTCCGGCAATATTGCTCCACGGCTGCCGACTTGCGCTAGACACGTCATCACTTTGTTGAGCCGAGCTCAACTTCTTCGGATCATCATCTCGGCAAGCCGAACATGAGTCCAACATCGTGAAGGATAAATCATCACCAACATCGCTGCCCCACGGATTACACGAAGCGGGCATACCGGCATCGCCGCACGGTCGCTTCATCAAGCCAGCATCGACCACGTCACGACCTGCATCGGCAGGGCCGCACTATTGCTTCTTCAAGCTGGTGTACATCACGCCGACCTACTTCGACTCATCGGCTGACATCGAGGCTCCGTCACCTCGGCTAGACCGAGGACTTGGCTATTTCTTCATCAACATACTCCGGTGACTTCGGCGTCACCAGCCGACCAGCTTCGTCACGTTAGCTGGACCGAGGGCTTCGCCTCGGCAAGCCAACCTTTGCCAGCATCACCGGGCCATCGCTTTATCGCCCATCAGGCAATGGGTGTGCAGATCGATTCCTGATTTTGGGAGTCACTTTTCTTCGGAATGCTACAGCAAATAAACCTATTAATCCTAATAATTTTTGCTTGTTGGGTTTATTTTTCTTAAGGAATTATTACTCTGGTTTGTTCCATCACCTGTACATAGGTCTATCAAATGGCGGCCACATTAAAAACGGTCGTGTGGTGGTTCGGTCAGTTTCCGTACATTGTTCGGCGAACGCCGCATCCGGAGCCCGGACCGCCCTGCAAATTCAGGCTTTGTCATGCCTTCACTGCATCACGCCGACGCCCTGCATCGACATTGACTTCGGTGCCAGGCCATATTTCTTTTATTACTCACTTTGCATAAATTATTTATTATGCAATATTTTTAATTATTATCATTACTATTATCTCCGGTTTGCACTATTTCTTGTGCACAGGAAAATGATCCGGGTTGGGCAGTATCGTCAACTCAGCGTACTGACATACCACGTCACCTCGGCTGGACGGGGGGCTTCATCAACACTTCATTACCCCATGCCGGGGACTTTGGTATCACTCTGCCGGCCTGCATTGGCCGTGCTATGTCACCACTTCGGCGTGCCGAGCTCTTTGCTCCGCCACCTCGGGACCGGCTTGGGGGATGGAACCTTGTCCCGCATCAAGCTCGGACCACGTCGTCAATACCGAACACATTAACCAGCTAAGTTGCCTTCATGCTCCAAGTTTTAAATTTTTTACTTGTGTTCGGTTCAACCAAGCATTATACTTTTTTGGAAAAAAGTTGCTTGTAAAAAATCTCCTTGTCAAAACTTTGTTTGTGACACACAAATTCAAGGACCCAATTCACTTGGGGGCTTCCTTTATGAAGCTTTTCCACTTGCATATGATTATACTTGTACGACTTCGTTCCTTGTTCGTGTATTACGCCACAATATGCACCATATTGACTTAAGAGATTTGCAAGCTGGGTTGCCTCGCTCCTGTGTTTACCCCTACATTCCCGATTGTTCGGCTAGGGAGTAAAGGGAGCACCTCTGCGATTGTCACGATCGGGTCGCCCGAGCCGAACCTCAGACTGGGTGAAGCCGAAAGCTAGCGCTCTTATAGTTTTCAATGATGGTCGGCACACAATGGAACTCATGAGTACAAAAAATCTATTGCACAAGTCTCATAATAACAATGAGCACCGAAGAAAGGTATCGGTGGGGGTACTATTTTCTTCGAAGATGCTTCTTACACTTCACGGTAATATAGCATAAGTTCCCTGAGCGCGCTTTGTCTATTACAGCCTTATAGCCTGATTGCCTAGTTATTGGAAACACCGTCGATATTCTCGACCGATGGAGTACATAACACTTTTCGGTCCTTGACCGAAGAGGGAGAAGCTGACGGTCGGTTAAGACGCGTTTAAAGTTCAGTTGAACATAGATATGATATAAGTACTTCGGTATGCAATCATTCTTCTACCCAAGTCACTTGGGGGCTCTTAAGTTTATTTGAGCCGTTTTATAATAAGTGTTCTTCTTTTTGGTCGTTGCAAAGTTTTATTATTATTATTATTATTATTATTATTATTATTATTATTATTATTATTATTATTATTATTATTATTATTATTATTATTATTATTATTATTATTATTATTATTATTATTATTATTATTATTATTATTATTATTTATCACTCCTTTTTTCGACACGAGTGTGCGGTCACTAGCCGGGGAGCCTAATTTCTCTCTCAAAGCCGCTAGAGTTTAGTTTGCTAAACTGGCCTGATGAGAAGTACTCCGCCCTTGGGATAGGAGGTTGAAGCCGTAGGCTGACCCGCTCGAAGTCTTGAGATAGGATGTATCATGTTAAAGCATGACAGAAGCACTTCTTTTTTCTAAGACCAACTTTCGGATTGGCACCGAACACTTGATATTGTTCGGACATCATGTTTTTACTGACGTTTCTTGGTTTTCCAAGCTTTTTGGCACTTTTAAACTATTTGTGCTTTTCCAGCATTAGTCTCGCAGTGCAACGTCGGACACCTTTAGGGATTCAGCAAAAACATTCTCAGATATTGCTATATATGCATCGGTTTCGAATTGTGTCTTCGGTCAATAGTTGGGTTGCCCAGCTCCTGCACTTGCTTCCTACGTTCCGTTTTGTTCGGCTAGGCGTGCAAAGGGAGAACCACTGCGATTGTGCTTCCAGCTCACATGGTTAAGCACCTCAGTGGAGAAAGCCGAAAACTGACTTTCACAATAAGCGTAAACTGGTCAGCGATCTGATGACTATGTTAAATGATGGGTCGTTCATAACATTGGCCGAAGTGTTTACGGCTTGACCCCGACTGTCGCCGAACACTACCGGGGGCTATTAACTGGCCTCCCAAACTAAATCCTCAATATTTTGCTCTTACATTGGAGCTGTGGTTGCATGATCATGCTTAGCATGACAACCCAAAGAAAGGAAACCGATAGCGGGACTATTTTCTTTGGAAGACATTTCTTCTGTTAAATAGTAATATAACATATCTCTCTGCGTACCTTTGTTTATAAAACCGTATGGCCAGATTGCCTTGTTTGTTGTAAATCTTTGCCCTCATAAAGGCTTTATAAAGTAGGACAAACACTCCTCGGCTATTGGCCGAGGAGGTGGAAGCCGATGGTCGGTCAACAAAGTTTTATACAATGCGGATCCGAGCATTAATGACGTAAAGTACTTGGATACATAGAGTCATTACACATAATTTATGATTTTACTATGGATATTGATCCTTAATTCGGCCACCCGTGCCCGCATTAAGGCTCGGGGGCTACTGGGCTTCGGGCTTATTATTTACAAATATTAAAGGGGCACATTGATCCCCTGATCTGGTGTTACCACCCGACCAGTGTCTCGGGGGCTACTGCATTGCTTGTACAATGCAGAAAATTTTATGTGCAATATAGTTTCCGAGGAGATTTTGATCCTCAGGTTGGTCGGCCGCACCCAACCTGAGTCTCGAGGACTGAGCACGCCGCTTTTAGTGTCCCGAAGTATTCTGCCGAGCTTGGACTTGATCCTCAGGCCGATTTTGCAAATCAACCTGAGTCTTAACGGCTACTGGGATCAGCGGTCTTACGTCATCCTTCAGGTGCATCTCGGGTTTTAGACCGATACACACCTTGAGGGCTACTGGCTATATATCTCGGTAGAGAATAAATTGCACCAATAAAAAATATTCACAAAAATCGTCCCACATTCGGGGTGGTGCACCACCTCGGAAGCAGCCCGGCATAAAGCTCGGGCGCTAGTGGCTGGCTCCATAGAGGGCATTTCCGGCATTAAGCTCGGCTAACTCCTTCAAACTTCTTTGAACCAAGGTGATTTACGACACCTCAGATATAGTCCGGCGTTGGAGCTCGGATACAGTCCGGTGCTGGAGCTCGGATATACAGTCCGGCGTTGGAGCTCGGATACATAGTCCGGTGTTGGAGCTCGGATACATTCCGGCGTTAGAGCTGGGAAGCGGTCCGGCGTTGGTGCTCGGTTGCAAAAGATACCTCGAATACAGTCCGGCGTTGGAGCTCGGACGCAAGATGACGCTGCCGCCTGGGAACAACTTCAAACCCGAGGTGTGGCATAAAAATAACAAGGCATTGGTAAAGGTCGGAAACTTAAAGGGGCTCCTCGGATACCCGACGTGTAAACTCGTTGAATACATTTCGGCGATCCTCAAGATCGAAGATAAAGAAGATTTGTTGAACCAGTTTTCAAGACCGACGACCAAAGATGAAGAACGGTTTGGAAGAATCGAGGAGCGTCCCTAACTTGAAGACCGGTTCAGGGGGCTATTGACGGTGTCCTGGACTAGAGCAAGACAAGGACTCACCACGTCGTCTCCCGATCTATTAGATTGGGCCGAGGCCCCCCATGGCCGTATACTCATGGGCTAGTTCGGACAGCTGCCGCATACAAGGAAGATTCCACAAAGACTTGGCGATCAAGACAAGGACTTCTCCCCACCGGCGTATTCGGCTAGGACTCTTGTTAACCTAGGCCTCTGGTGCATTATATAAACCAGGGCCAGGCTAGTCGATAGAACACATATACATACAATCATACCATAGGCTAGCTTCTAGGGTTTAGCCTCTCTGATCTCGTGGTAGATCAACTCTTGTACTACCCATATCATCAATATTAATCAAGCAGGACGTAGGGTTTTACCTCCATCAAGAGGGCCCGAACCTGGGTAAAACATCGTGTCCCCTGCCTCCTGTTACCATCCGCCTTAGATGCATAGTTTGGGACCCCCTACCCGAGATCCGCCGGTTTTGACACCGACAGGGGGTGATTAGACTACTTGACCAAATAAAAATCTAGCCTTTTCCCAATTTTAGTTCTTGGTAGATTTTAGCTATCTTAGCACAAGTCAAGAAATCTCCACACAATTCAAGCAAGCATGCAAAAGAGTATATGAGCAGCGGAAAGTAAAGCATGCAACTTGCAAGCATGTAAAGGGAAGGGTTTGGAGGATTCAAACGCAATTGGAGACACGGATGTTTTTGTCGTGGTTCCGATAGGTGGTGCTATCGTACATCCACGTTGATGGAAACTTCAACCCACGAAGGGTAACGGTTGCGCGAGTCCACGGAGGGCTCCACCCACGAAGGGTCCACGAAGAAGCAACCTTGTCTATTCCATCATGGTCGTCGCCCATGAAGGACTTGCCTCACCAGCGGTAGATCTTCACGAAGTAGGCGATCTCCTTGCCCTTACAAACTCCTTGGTTCAACTCCACAATCTTGTCGGAGGCTCCCAAGTGACACCTAGCCAATCTAGGAGACACCACTCTCCAAGAAGTAACAAATGGTGTGTTGATGATGAACTCCTTGCTCTTGTGCTTCAAATGATAGTCTCCCCAACACTCAACTCTCTCTCACAGGATTTGGATTTGGTGGAAAGAATATTTGAGTGGAAAGCAACTTGGGGAAGGCTAGAGATCAAGATTCATGTGGTTGGAATGGAATATCTTGACCTCAACACAAGTGTAGGTGGTTCTCTCTCAGAAAATGTGTATTGGAAGTGTAGGTATGTTCTGATGGCTCTCTCCTCGAATGAAGAGTGGGTGGAGGGGTATATATAGCCTCCACACAAAATCTAACCGTTACACACAATTTACCAAACTCGATGGGACCGAATGGTTAAACTCGGTCGGACCGATTCAGCAAACCTAGTGACCGTTAGGATTTTCGGTGGGACTGAGATGCAACTCGGTAGGACTGAGATGCAACTCGGTAGGACCGATATGGTTAGGGTTAGGTCATAACGTAATCTCGGTGTGACCGATTACACAAACTCAGTGGGACCGATTTTGGTAATAAGCTAACCAGAGAGTTGGTCTGGTAAACTCGGTGGGACCGATTTGCTCATCTCGGTGAGACCGAAATGTTACAAAAGGGAAACAGAGAGTTTACATTGCAATCTCGGTGGGACCGATCGCTCATCTCGGTAAGACTGAAACGTTACGAAGGGAAACAGAGAGATTACAATCCCATCTCTGTGAGACCGAGATCCCTATCGGTGAGACCGATTTGCCTAGGGTTTGTGGCAGTGGCTATGACATTTGAAACTCGGTGGCACCGGATAGATAGAATCGGTGGGGCTGAGTTTGACTTTTGGTTTTTGTCATATGTGGATGTGGGAAGGTAGTTGAGGGTTTTGGAGCATATCACTAGGCACTTTGAGCAACCAAGCCATTAAGAAACACCTCATCCCTCCTTGATAGTATTGGCTTTTCCAATAGACTCAATGTGATCTTGGATCACTAAAATATAAAATGTAGAGCTTGAGCTTCAAGCTTGAGCCAAACTTTTTGTCCTTAGAATTTTGAGGGATCCACTTTCCTCATCCATGCCATGCCATTCATTGAGCTTTTCCTGAAATATTAATCTTGGAATAATGTTAGCTCAATGAGCTATATGTTGTTAGGAATTACCAAAACCACCTAGGGATAGTTGCACTTTCAATCTCCCCATTTTTGATAATTGATGACAACATATAGATCAAAGCTTTGACAAATGATAATAAGAGTGAAAGATATTGTCGCTTTGAGAAGTATGTGAAAAGCAAGAGCTCCCCCTAAATTTGTGCATATCTTAAGATTTGCTTTGGACTGCAAATGCACAATGAGTTAGGATCATGGGTTACTCTTCCATGTCACATACATCTTGGTGGAGCGCTAAAAATGATAAGAATAAAACACATGCACTCATCACCAAGCAAAGTGAATGATCATATAAGGATAAGTAAGATAATATCATCTAACAAGCATAAGTGTAGCTTATGATCAACCACATGATCATCAATGTCTCATAGATAATAGCATAGTATCTCAAGCAATCAGAAGACAAACAAAGTTCAACCACCAAAGCAAGAGAGAATAAAAAGCAACGCTCTCTCTCGAAGCCTATGATCTATACATTTTTCTCCCCCTTTGGCAACAAGTTACCAAAAAAGTTCATAGAAAATGCATAGCACTAAAACGTCTCTCAAGCTTGGTCTTCAGGTGGTGGTGTCCGGAGAACACCAAGGACGAAGGCTTCAGTCGAAGTAGATGGATCTGATGGAGTTGGTGCTGGAGCTGGTTGCACTGGAGCTATAGCTGGTGCAGATGAAGTGACTCTAGTGTCTGGAACAGGCACTGCAGCAGATCTCTAAGCTCGAGGCACTCTGGCAAATGCATCAGTGGTTGTCTTGCCCTTCCTCTCCTGTATGTCATCCTGTAGCTGCTCCACAATAGACCGAATCTCAGTTACTTTGACATCTAAATCATAGAATTTTTGTTCCATGATTCTTTCTAGGCTCTCCTGGTTTTGAGTTAGGGTGGCTAACCCCTTCTCAATCCTCAGAGTTGATGCTATCAAATAACCAAGCTGGTCCTGCTTGCTTTTCAAAAAGTACTCAGATGCCTCCTCTTGAGTTGGCATCTTGGCAGCCTTCTCTTTCTTTGCTTTCTCCTTCTTCTCTTGAGCTTGTACTGATGATGGTTCATTCTCATTCATCACAACTTGATTGTCCTCAAAGTCAGGATAGATAGGCAAGTGTTCCTTATCCAACAAGTATGTGCCTGTGCCCATCTTTGAGTTTATCAACTCCTGGATCTGTGGGGCATATCCACAACTTCTTTTCTGGTCAGCTGCAGTCCTCTTGATAGTCTCAACTATAAGGCTCATGACCTTGAACTTCTGTGGCACATCAAATATATGTAGCAAGTTAATTGCATGGCCTCTGATCATTCTGTGATCACCAGACTTGGGCAAGAGAGTGTGCCTAAGGATCCAATTGATTGTAGGCAGCCCTGACAGCAAGTGTTTTACTGACCCAAACTGGTGAGTCTCAAGATCATCTTCAGGAATCTCCTTGTACATGTTTGCCATGGAGTTGTGATCCATCTTTTTCTTGGCATAGACATCCAAGTCTTCTTCTTCTTCCTTAGGAGCATTGATCAAATTTGCCCATTCCTCAATAGTTGAGTGGTACCTTGTACCCTCAGACATCCATACTATCCTGCCATCTAGATAGAAGTGTGCTGTGGAGTAGAATTGCATTATGAGCTCCTCATTCCACTTTGTGAGCTTCTGCCCAACAAAGTCTGCAACTCCACAAGCACTGAAGCTGTCAAACGCACCAGGGTAGTGTTCCTCATTTTCCTTGATATACTTCCAGTCGACCCACCTCATTTCACACACTATAGGCTTTTTGTCCAGCAGCACTGTCTCATAGAAATCTTGCTATTCCTTTGTGTGGAACCTGTAATCAACAGCAGTTCTTCTTCTTGTAGCATATGGGTCTGTCTCTCTCCATTTCCTCAGTCCTGAGTCTCTCCTGGTCTTCATGTTCCCAGCCATAGGATGAGCATCATTGTGGTCTGGAATCTTGGGTTTGAGCTTCCTCAGGATTTGTCCTTCATCATCTTCATCAGCAACAACTTCAGGCACTGGGGCCTTGTTCTTCTCAGCAGCTGGTATACTCCTGGTATTCCTCTTAGGTGCACTCTTGGGATTGGAGGCTGCTTTGGGTGCTTCTTTGGGCTTTGATGAAGCAACCCCTGTCCTGATAGCATCACCCATAAGCTTATGGGCCTTAGGTGCTGGTGCAGCAACCTCTTCTTCCTCTTCCTCTTCAAAATCTCTCATGATTGAGGATCTCCCAAGCACTCTAGCAGTGGTCTTTTTGATCCTCTCCTTCCTCTTCTTCCCTTCTGTAGCAGCCTCTTTGGGTTGAGATTCCAAAGATGCTTGAGAGGAGGCTCTGGCTTTAGACATTGGCTGTCTCCCTGCTGACCTCTTGGTCTTCATACCTGGTTTGGTTGAAGCAGCTATGCCATATTCCTTCTTAAGCACTTTCTTCTTTGATGTGGCATCATCCTCAGTGGCCACATAGTCTTCATCCTCAGACTCTGAAGTTTTCTTCTTCCTTGTTCTGGTGGCAGCTTTGGGCAAGTTGCTGGGAGTGCTCCTGCTACCATCATCTGAACTGCTAGAGGGACTAGTGCCCTCACTCATGTGAACCTGCTCCTCTGACCTGTTCTGGCTGTCACTCTGATCAGACATATTGCAAACACTGACAGCAGACCCTGTGAATAGATATAGATGAGATAGAGTGGATGAGCATCACAAAATGCAGAGGTTTTTGCAAAAGAATGAGTCAAAAACTTAGTTTTAGTTTTCCACAGAAAGCATTTCGGATCAACTGATTTGTAAACTCGGTGATACCGAAGCAGCTGTTGGAACCTAAACTAGTGAACTCGGTCAGATCGAGTCACAGTTCGGTGGCGCCGAGACTGCTAGGGTTTCACAAAGTCCTGAACTCGGTCACACCGATTTGCAATTCTTGGTCACACCGAAAATTACATGTGCAATGGCCTGAGCCGAATCGGTGGTACCGAGTTCTGCAACCCGGTGGGTCCGAGATGGTTTCGGCGGAAACCTAACCCTAAATTTTCGATTCAACTCTAATCTACGGAGTGTTTTGACTGGATAGAAGCGTTTCAATCGTGGTAAGAATCATAATGAACACAATGTGCTAGGAATCGGACGAGGATAGCACTGTGATCGAGTCCATACCCTAGTTCGGCGATGAACTCCCTACGGCGGCAACGGCGGGAATGATTTCCGTTGACGGCGGCGGAGACCAGCGACAGGAGGCGGCTGGCGACGAGGAGGATGATCCAGAGACCCAGGAGGCAGAGCAAGCTATGCGCGGGCGAAGGGGTTTCGGAGAAATTTCCAAAATTTTGCCCGTGAGTATATATAGCCCGACCCTGTCGGTGTGACCGAGTGGAACAAATCGGTGGCACCGAGATGCATAACTGTTGACAGTTATAGCAACTCGGTGTGACCGAAAAGTTCAAATCGGTTGCACCGAGATTGAAAACCTAGATCGACTTAGTGATCTCGGTATGACCGAAATGGTGGAATCGGTCAGACCGAAACACACAAAGAAGTTTTGGAAGTTTAAGTCTATGACGAATCAGGGACTCCGAGTGCTCCTCACACAGAGTGGTTCGAATCTGACTTGATCAAATTTTGTGATGTAGCATGAATAGAGTTTGAGACGAGAAAAGCATAGATAGCTAGAGAGGGTTCTTAGGCATTCTTGTCCATCCACTTGGCAAAAGAAAAGAAAACCAATCAATCAAAACAACAAGTGGATGTCCTGAATGAGTGAAATATGCAATCAACATGCTCACACAATAAAATGGCAATTGAAATATGTGGCAAAACATGCACAACCAATTCTAGCATCTATCAAACAATTTGCGATGACTAGGTCATCTATATATGAGTATATTGACTTAGGAGTCAAATGAGAACATTTGATCATAGGTCATACTCATCGTTTAAGCACAAGTGGGGTTACCACTTCTACATAAAGCATTGTTGTGTTCACACCATTAGAGTTGCTTTCGCTCAATTCTTAGAGTAAAGCTCCCCCTAGATGTGAGATCCCCCCTAAGAGGGATGAACTAACCTTGGGTTTTGTCGATGATGACTTCATGTAGATGTTGAAGATGTGGATGCTCAATGTTGATGTAGATCATTTGGATCTATCCATTAGAGTGAGTTGCACTTTCAATACCTACACGGGTTAGTCCCACAAGGAACAAACAAGGATCCATAGACATAAAGTGATGCACACACAAGATGATGTCTATGAAAGCTTTCAGGTTACCTTGTCCCTTGCCTTACCAACAAGAGGGTTTGTGACTCCTTGAACTAGTGCAAGATGTGGAAGTTGATTGCACTTATTCTTGCCAAGATGATAAGAGTGAAGTATGTTGGCGGAGTCACCCTCAAGAACTCTCTAGTTCTTCTTCTTCGGGATCCACACCATCTTGATGGGAATCCTCGGTGTTGTAGTTGTACTTGATGAAGTGGAACTTGAAGTAGTCTTGGGAACCCACTTGACCAAGGCCTTAGGAGCTTCTTCAAATGCATCAATTTCCTCTTGAAGCTTGTCCTTGCCTTTTTGCTTGTGGTCTTGTGGTGGAAGATCATCTTGAGCTTGTGTCCCTTTGAGAGAAGTAGGATCATACTTCTCTTGTTGTGGAACAAACTTCGTCTTGGGGTATTGATCTTCTTCCCACTCAACTCCATTGGCATTAAACTTTTGTTCAAAACCAACACCTTGATTCTTCCGGTGCCTTCCTTGCTTGCGTACAATTTCCTCGAATTGCTTACTTCCGGCAAGGCTCTTGTAAACACCTTTCTCTATAATTCCCTTAAATAAGCTATTTTCTTGCTCAAGTGTAACTTGGCTAAGAGAATCATTAGTGGAATCAAGAGAACTACTAGAAGCAACAATATTGGATTTAGCATGATTATTGTTAGTACTAGAGGAAGAATCTTTCTTGTTCTTGTTACTAGACTTGACTTGAGGCATGTAAGTGGATAAGAGTAAACGCTTGGCAATGTAAGGAGAACTTTTCTTATGAAGATCATCATTGATTGCTTTTAAGAACTCATGCTCTTGCTCAAGGTTGAGCTTTTCAAAGCGCAATTTCTCATGAGTCCTTAAAAGTTCTCGATGATCTCCTAAGATAGTTTCATGAGCTAACTTAAGAGTGTTTAGTTCTTTAGTTAGAGACTAAATCTTCTCCTTATCATTGCCATTCGTTTTATCTTGATTAGCATTATTAATTGACGTTTCATCATAGTATTCATCACTAGAGTTGTCAACAAGTAAATCATCATCACCTAACAAGTCATCTTCATCACTATTGAAATCAACATACTCAGGGTTTGATACCTTTGGGCCTTTAGCCATGAGGCATGTTCCAACTCCTTCATTTGTTGAGTCAAATATGTCGTAGGAATTGGTTGTCACAAGTGCTAGACCGGCAACACCTTCATCTTGAGTATATTTGGAGTCAGAGTGATAGCTTCTCTTGGAGTGGTTATCGGAGTCGGAGCCGGATACCCATTCACCAACATGAGCTTGATGTCTTCGTCTTGTGTAGCTCCTTGATGACTTGTCCTTTCTTTCCGAATCCTTGCTTCTCCGTGAGGGTCTTCGTTCATAACGATCATCTCTACTCCTTCTTTCTCTAGATGGTGATTCTTCTCTTCTACTTCTTCTCTTGGGAGAATCTTCTCTTCTCTTGTAGGGGGCCGTACACTCATTGGAATAGTGTTCGGGCCTTCCACAATTGTAGCAGTTTCGCTCTCGACTAGAAGATCTTTTGTCATTGTAGGACCTTGACTTGGAGCTTCTCTCTTTGCTTCTACTCTTGTAGAACTTGTTGAAGTTCTTCACCATTAAGCTCAATTCTTCATTGAAGATTTGTTTCTCACTCGATGATGTGGGGGCTTCACATGAGGCTTTGTAAGCACCACTTGATTTGTTGTGAAGTTCCTCTTTATCCTTGAGTGACATCTCATGAGCAACAATTCTTCCGATGACTTCCGTTGGCTTGAGATCTTTGTAATTGGGCATCATTTGGATCAATGTGCACTTGGTATCATATTTTCCATCCAAGGCTCTAAGGATCTTCTTGATGATGAATCTATCTGTCATCTCTTCACTCCCTAAGCCGACAATCTCATTTGTGATAAGAGCAAGCTTAGAGTACATTTCAGCGACACCTTCACCATCCTTCATTTTGAACTTGTCAAGTTGACTTTGAAGCACATCCAATTTGGATTTCTTGACGGAGTCGGTACCTTCATGCATATCAATCAAAGTATCCCAAATTTCCTTTGCATTCTCAAGACGGCTGATTTTGTTGAATTCTTCGGGGCACAAACCGTTGAAGAGGATATCACAAGCTTGAGCATTGTATTGTAGCATCTTCAACTCATCCGCGGTAGCTTCACGATTCGGTTCTCTCCCATCAAAGAATTCACCTTGCATGCCAACACACACAATAGCCCAAACGGCGGGGTTATGTCCAAGAATATGCATTTTCATCTTATGCTTCCAACTAGCAAAATTTGTACCATCAAAGTAAGGACCTCTACGGTGATAATTTCCCTCGCTAGACGCCATACTCTCCTAGGTTGTGAAACCAAGGCTATGACCACCAAAAGCTATGGAAATCAAAGCAAATGGAGACCAAAGCTCTGATACCACTTGTAGGATCGAAAGTATGTCTAGAGGGGGGTGATTAGACTACTTGACCAAATAAAAATAGCCTTTTCCCAATTTTAGTTCTTGGTAGATTTTAGCTATCTTAGCACAAGTCAAGCAATCTCCACACAATTCAAGCAAGCATGCAAAAGGGTATATGAGCAGCGGAAAGTAAAGCATGCAACTTGCAAGAATGTAAAGGGAAGGGTTTTGAGGATTCAAACGCAATTGGAGACACAGATGTTTTTGTCGTGGTTCCGATAGGTGGTGCTATCGTACATCCACGTTGATGGAGACTTCAACCCATAGAGGGTAACGGTTGCGCGAGTCCACGGAGGGCTCCACCCACGAAGGGTCCACGAAGAAGCAACCTTGTCTATTCCATCATGGCCGTCGCCCACGAAGGACTTGCCTCACCAGCGGTAGATCTTCATGAAGTAGGCGATCTCCTTGTCCTTACAAACTCCTTGGTTCAACTCCACAATCTTGTCGGAGGCTCCCAAGTGACACCTAGCCAATCTAGGAGACACCACTCTCCAAGTTACAAATGGTGTGTTGAGGATGAACTCCTTGCTCTTGTGCTTCAAATGATAGTCTCCCCAACACTCAACTCTCTCTCTCAGGATTTGGATTTGGTGGAAAGAAGATTTGAGTGGAAAGCAACTTGGGGAAGGCTAGAGATCAAGATTCATGTGGTTGGAATGGAATATCTTGACCTCAACACAAGTGTAGGTGGTTCTCTCTTAGAAAATGTGTATTGGAAGTGTAGGTATGTTCTGATGGCTCTCTCCTCGAATGAAGAGTGGGTGGAGGGGTATATATAGCCTCCACACAAAATCTAACCATTACACACAATTTACCAAACTCGGTGGGACCGAATGGTTAAACTCGGTCGGACCGATTCAGCAAACCTAGTGACCGTTAGGATTTTCGGTGGGACTGAGATGCAACTCGGTAGGACCGATATGGTTAGGGTTAGGGCATAACGTAATCTCGGTGTGACCGATTACACAAACTCGGTGGGACCGATTTTGGTAATAAGCTAACCAGAGAGTTGGTCTGGTAAACTCGGTGGGACCGACTCGCTCATCTCGGTGAGACCGAAATGTTACAAAAGGGAAACAAAGAGTTTACATTGCAATCTCGGTGGGACCGATCGCTCATCTCGGTAAGACCGAAACGTTACGAAGGGAAACAGAGAGATTACAATCCCATCTCTGTGAGACCGAGATCCCTATCGGTGAGACCGATTTGCCTAGGGTTTGTGGCAGTGGCTATGACATTTGAAACTCGGTGGCACCGGATAGATAGAATCGGTGGGGCCAAGTTTGACTTTTGGTTTAGGTCATATGTGGATGTGGGAAGGTAGTTGAGGGTTTTGGAGCATATCACTAAGCACTTTGAGCAAGCAAGCCATTAAGAAACACCTCATCCCTCCTTAATAGTATTGGCTTTTCCTATAGACTCAATGTGATCTTGGATCACTAAAATATAAAATGTAGAGTCTTGAGCTTCAAGGTTGAGCCAAACTTTTTGTCCTTCGAATTTTGAGGGATCCACTTTCCTCATCCATGCCATTCATTGAGCTTTTCCTGAAATATTAATCTTGGAATAATGTTAGCTTAATGAGCTATATGTTGTTAGGAATTACCAAAACCACCTAGGGATAGTTGCACTTTCACTCTCCCGCATGTCCTTTCTCCCCTTCAATGTCGCACGATGGTATTATTGCAAAAAAACTCTGTTGTTCTCTTTAATTAGTACAAATAAGCTACAAAACTACACACCGATAGTCCAGCTGGAATGGAATAAATTTTGACCCCCAAATTAAAGTGCTAAAAACTACACACCGAGGGGCCCACCTATCATGAAACAAATTTGGACCCATATACAAATTGAAAAATAAAGGACGAGGATCGAACATGCGACTAGGGCCTTCAAGCCGCATGTCAATAGGCAACATACGTAAAACAACGATGTTTGTTGTACCCCCCCCCTTTGTTCATATAACGTTTTTATATTACCACAGCCTATTTAATGGATAACATGTAATATTATTTTTAGTACATTAGTGGGACCGTCTCGTTAGCACGTACTATTCGCCTTCACTTACTGGTGGGTTCCATGTGTGCTCTCTCTCTCTCTCCGCCCCTTCTGCGTTTAGACGCACGGGCAAACACGAAGAACTCGCGGGCGTTGTTGCCGTTGACCATATCTGGACGCATTCACAAGTTACGACATCAGTTTCACGTACTAGTAGTACTAGTCAATGTGTACATGCAATGCACGTTAATTTGGAAGTATATTAAGTGCATGCGGATATTAAGTATGATATTATTTGCTTGTTGTTATGTGATTAGCACTATTTTTGGCATGAAATTAACTGCACGCTAAACGTGTTGAGCGCTCGACATTGAAGCAGTTTAGGTCGTTTGATGAGAAGGAATACATGTGGCTTGATGGCGTTTTATATTTAATTTGATACAACACTAGCAGAACATTCAATCAATCAAACCATAGATTTCATCCAGTCTGACTCCGACTTTACATTCATACGACGATCGATCTAAAATAAACGGAAATGATAAACGTTCAGATTTTAAGCATGGCAATCCAAACGTTTTTCATGGCAAATTTAGATTACGCGGCGGCGGCGGCGTCTTGCGGTGGGAAGTGGCTCCTCTGCCGTGCTCTATGTATCGTCGGGCCACTGACCGACGGTGACGGCGGCGTCTTGCGCCGTTGTTGGCGTACTTCTAGACGTTGGCCCTAGCTTCAAGGAAGGCCACAATGTTCTGGACTTCGGTCTCCAGGAGCGAGTCAACTGTCGGGAGGAGGCGATTGGCATTGGTGCAAGGAAGCGGTCGACGGCGGCCATGCATGCCGCTGAGGGGGCACTGGCACCCGCACGGGGACATGCGCTGGCAATGGCATGGCGGAGACATTCATGTCCACGGGCATCAGCACAGGCGCGCACGTCAGTGCACGCGTAGGCGCATGCGATGCCAGGTGCACTGGCGTGCGAGTCAGTGCACGCGCAGGCGCATGCGCTGGCAGGTGCACGGGCGCGTGAAAGTCGGCGGGGACCTCGTGGAACCCCGTGGCATCAAGCTCGACGACAATGTGCGGCTCCCAGCCCATCAATGCCATGGGGATGGGTGCTGGTGCAGTCGGGGCGACGGGAGCCGGAACAGGAGTGGGGACAGGCGCGGCGTCTTCCCGCAAGGCCGGTTCAAGCTCGTCCCAAATCTCCTTATGTTCTTGAGACTCCAACTGGGTGTCTTCCTCAGGAAACTGGAAGATTAAGGGCAGACCATCATGATGCAGCATGGCATACAGCTAGTTGGAGGTAGAAAACAGGAGAATCGGAGAGGAAGAGAGAAGATTGTAGCGATACCAGATAGTGTGGGGTTGATTTTAAACTGCGGTGCCGGCGACATTAAAAGTGGGAGCAGTTGGGACGAAGGTGGGCGGCAGAGCCTCGTCAAAGGGCTCGCCTCTGAGTGAGCCTATGCAGTGGTTTGCTCGCATGCCTCCCTGTTAGTCGGCACAGCGGTCTGCTCGCACGCCTCCCGTCGACTCACATGCTTGCTCGGACGGCACTTGCCGATGAGAAGAGGGACTCATGGCGGCACGTAAATGCCCATGGTTTCAATAGTGAAATCGTTCGCCTTAATGTGACAGGTCTTTGTTCCAAAATATCTTGGCTCTTCATTTGTGCAACTTCTCATAAGCAACTTGTCTTAAATTGAAGAAAAAAATCACGTAGGAATATTTGTGCCATATCACGTGACCATGCTTAGTTTCATGAATTTTTGGTCACTTTTGGATTTTCTGAAATTTAAAATCCAGGATTCGAAACAATATCATAACTTGCATCATGCAATAAATTTTCAAGCGATACATCTTTCCTGTTGTATTTCTTAAGAAAGGATTTGGTCAAACATTTTGCTTAGTTAGACTTCAGACAGGTTATATATGCAGAGTAAAAGGATAATCCCTCCATACCAGTGATATATTAACTAAGTACTAGGCACGAACAAACGGGCTCAATTATATGCTAATCTTGGTGTAGTACTCCTATTAGTACTAGGCAATGCAGTTGACGGGTGACCTTGGGTAGCGGCGACCGAGGGAATTGAACCGTGCTCGGCACAGTAGGTAACCTTGTCTAGTTACTAAAGCATACCTCCATTGTTCATCAGTAGTCATTATGGACCGAGGACATGAGGGGGATTTTCTAGGGCTGGAATTCTGGCCGCCAGATATTTTGACTCGAAACGTGGAGGCTCGACTGGTTGGGGTTGGCTAATGTGCGTACCACGGACGCCACCAGAAGGACATGAGCCAGTTTTTTTAGGATCAACACGAGCCAAGGTCTGGCTGGTACGTCATTGGGTCCTACCATTCGAGAATACGAAAGGAATATTTTAAATTGCCGAACGAATCTATGTGTATTAAAATGCCCATGTTTACCTTGCAAATAGTAATCTCAACGTGGTAATTGATTTATGATGAGTTCTTGAATTAGAGTGAGTTTGTGATATAGTGATCTCAATGTGGATTTCACATTTCATGGTATCCCTAGTAAGTTCTTCATTGCAAATTCAAATTTAAAAGATGAACGGTATGGTGGTGAGAAAACTTTTTATGTATCAAGCATATGATCACACACACACGCACACACACACATATACACACGAACACACAGACAAACATAACAATAATCCAATAAGTATAGTGCATCTATTTTTCCAAACCATGCATGTATGACACGAATTCAAAAATACTCTTTCTGTTCCTAAATATTAGTCTTTTAGAGATTTTGACAAGTGACTACATACGGAGCAAAATGAGTGAATCTACACTCTAAAATATGTCTATATACATCCGTATGTGGCAGTCCATTTGAAATCTCTAAAAAGATTAAGGCCTCCTTTGGTTTAGAGGAATCTTGTAGGAATTTCATAGGATAGGATTTCTATAGGAAAAATTCCTTTAGAGGCCTTTGGCTTGTAGGAATAGAATCCTATTACTATGAAGGAATTCTTCCTATCCTCCACATTTCATGGGAAAATAAACATTAGCCTAGACTTAATGGAAAAAAATCCTATGATGTGAATCAAAGGGCATCTCCTTTCCTATTCCTACTCATAGGATTTGAGATACATGTCATCTCATTTCCTATGACTTTCCTATTCCTATGATTTTCCTACCCTATGAACCAAAGAAGGCCTAATATTTATGAATGAAGGGAGTAAAATGTAGTACATGCATGGTCCTCAATTCAATATTTAAAATGAACAGGAAACTGAAACATGAATATTAAGTCTAGTACTACAGTACATGCAAATGCTGTGTTTAGGCGGAGCTATGTAGATTGTCGGGGGTTAACCCCTCGACCTTAGATAAAATTGTTTGAAGCTATGTTTAGGATTGTTTAGATTATATTTGTCCCCACCCTCCCCAACACCGATTGGTCCTACACCCCCTCCTCCCCGGGAGAATATCATGTGCCCCCACACCTTAGATGCTATATGGTGATACGAGTTGCTTGGAGCTTGTAGATCTGAGATATAGCAGCTCACAGGATGTCTTATGCTACCTCTTGAGCACTACGTTGGTTTTCCCTTGAAGAGGAAAGGGTGATGCAGCAAAGTAGCGTAAGTATTTCCCTCAGTTTTTGAGAACCAAGGTATCAATCCAGTAGGAGATCACGCTCGAGTCCCACGCACCTACACAAACAAATAAGAACCTCACAACCAACGCAATAAAGGGGTTGTCAATCCCTTCACGGTCACTTACGAGAGTGAGATCTGATAGATATGATAAGATAATATTTTTGGTATTTTTATGATAAAGAGAAATAAAGATGCAAAGTAAAATAAACGGCAAAGGAAATAGCTAAGTGTTGGAAGATTAATATGATGGAAGATAGACCTGGGGGCCATAGGTTTCACTAGTGGCTTCTCTCAAGAGCATAAGTACTACGGTGGGTAAACGAATTACTGTCGAGCAATTGGTAGAATTGAGCATAGTTATGAGAATATCTAGGCATGATCATGTATATAGGCGTCATGTCCGCGATAAGTAGACAAAAACGATTTTGCATCTACTACTATTACTCCACACATCGACCGTTATCCAGCATGCATCTAGAGTATTAAGTTCATAAGAACAGAGTAATGCTTTAAGTAAGATGACATGATGTGGAGGGATAAACTCATGCAATATGATATAAACCCCATCTTTTTATCCTCAATGGCAACAATACAATACGTGTCGGTTCCCTTTCTGTCACTGGGATCAAGCACCACAAGATTGAACCCAAAGCTAAGCACTTCTCCCATTTCAAGAAAGATCAATCTAGTAGGCCAAACCAAACCGATAATTCGAAGAGACTTGCAAAGATAAACCAATCATACATAAAGGAATTCAGAAAAGATTCAAATATTGTTCATAGATAATCTGGATCATAAACCCACAATTCATCGGATCTCGACAAACACACTGCAAAAGAAAATTACATCGAATAGATCTCCAAGAAGATCGAGGAGAACTTTGTATTGAGATCCAAAGAGAGAGAAGAAGCCATTTAGCTAATAACTATGGACCCGAAGGTCTGAAGTAAACTACTCACACATCACCGGAGAGGCCATGGAGTTGATGTAGAGGCCCTCCGTGATCAATGCCCCCTCCGACGGAGCTCCGGAAAAGGCCCCGAGATGGGATCTCTCGGGTACAGAAGGTTGCGGCGGTGGAATTAGGTTTTCGTGGTGATCCTAGATGTTTGGGGGGTACGTGGATATATATAGGAGGAAGAAGTACGTCGGTGGAGCAACGAGGGGCCCAAGAGGGTGGAGGGCGCGCCCAGGGTGGTAGGCGCGCCCCCTGCCTCGTGCCCTCCTCGATCGTTTCTTGATGCCCACTCCAAGTCTCCTGTATCATGTTTGTTGAGAAAACCACGTTCCCGAAGGTTTCATTCCCTTTGGACTCCGCTTGATATTCCTTTTCTTCGAAACCCTAAAATAGGCAAAAAAACAACAATTTAGGCCAGGCCTCCGGTTAATAGGTTAGTCCCAAGAATAATATAAAAGTGTAAAATAAAGCCCATTAACATCCAAAATAGATAATATAATAGCATGAAGCAATCAAAAATTATAGATACGTTGGAGACGTATCATCTTAATATTTTTACAGGAAACCTTAATGAGTTTGAGAATTGCACAAAATTTGTACAAAAACTACTCAGATGCCCTTGGATCCCATATCCAACGACCTCGAAGCTCGTATCACTGTAGCATCTAAGATGAAGGAGGACATCATATTCTCCTGTATGTAAGAATATCATGTGCTACCACACCTTAGATGCTTTGGTGATACAAGCTCTTCGGAGCCGTTGGATTTGTGACCCAACAACTCCTAGGTGGTTCGAATATTTTTTGCAAAAAAGTCCCCAAAGAGTTCAACCACTGCTTACCAGCACAAAGACTGCTCATATGCCATTGGATCTCAGATCAAATGACATCGAAGCTCGTATCACCGTAGGATCCAAGTTGCGGGAGCACCTGATGTTTTCTCGCACGGGAGAATATGAGGTGCTTCTGCACCGTAGATTCTATGGTGATACGAATTCACGGAGATCTAATGGCTCACAGTAGGAGGTTTGAATATTTTTGCAATATATGCCTAAGAGAGTTTGGGAATTGCGCAGAAAGTACAAGTACTACGCATGTGGCATCTGATCACAGATCATATGACCTAGATGCTCGTATCACCATAGCGGCTAATTAAGCTACGGGGAGCACCTAATATGAGCAACAGGGAGCCGTTGGATCCAAGATGCAGTGGCACACACGAGGCCTGAATGTTTTATTTGCAAAAAAAACCTTGGAGAGTATGGAAATTGTGCATGATTACAAATACTACTCCCAAGCCATTGGATCTCAGTTCCAACGATGAAAAAACTCGTATCACCATAGCATCTAAGCTACGGGGTGGATGTGATATTTTATGCTGCTGTCATTTTTGTTCATAAACTTGCAAAATACTTGTGACTCGTGCCATTACTTGTCTAACCGCGCAAAGTGTTTGTTCAAAAAAACCATTCTACACTGGAATATCAGAACAACACATGGGGGTCCCACTTGTCATTGACCAAATTTGGGCCTAAAACTAACAAATCTGAAAGACGAGATTCGAACGGGCAACCTGTACTACAAAGCGTAAGTCAATAGCCTGAAACAACAACGGTTGTTGGATTTGTCCCATAACTTGATTTTATACAGTATTACGTTGAGTAGAGTAGAGGGAGTGGCTCGTCAACACGTGCATGACCGTTGACCCACTTACTAGTGGGTCCCAGGTCAGCGATCTCTCTCTCCTCTCCTTTAGACGCACGGGTACACACGAAGAGAAGCGCTAGCTTGCTGTGGTGTTATTATAACTAAAAAAAGCTTGGAAAGTAGAAGAATCGCCTAGAACAAGAGACGTTGTGGCTGGTCGAGATGGAGCTAACCACACCTATCCTCTGTGCCACGTTAGCATGATGAAGCTGTGTGGCCAGTGGGTTGTTTTCGACCGACTGGCTGGGTCCCGAGGTCGAACCATAGGTACTACGTCTGATACAGTATATTTTTACACGCATATTTTTCCTCCGTGCCGAGACGTGGCACACCCTACCGCGCGGTTTCGGGGTCCTCCCGGGTGGTGCACGCATATATTCTTGCCTGCCGAGATGTGGGATGCCCTACCGCACATTTTTTGGGTCCTCCTCGGTCGTAGCACCGAAGCAAGTAAATGAGTCGTCAAATCACGAAAGACCACCTTTCCCGCCGAGTACATCAGTGAAGCACCGTGGCTAGCTAGTTGGGCTAGTGCGACCGATTAGCTAGGCCACTGCCACATTTGTTTTTCACCCTTTTTTATCTCCTTGCCGACAGGTAAATTTAAGTATCCACTGCGGCATTGCTCTGGTGTTTGGGTGTGGCAGGCACAGTGGGATTTTTAATTTTTTGATTGACGGGAGTAGGCGCGGCAGCAATTTAGTCACGATGACTCTGCCTGTAAAACCCACTGCTCGCTGATGTGAAAAGTCGTCGACTGGTGTTTTCCCATGGAGAAAACCAAAAGATTCACCCCGCTCCTCGGCTGGCTTCTTCCCCTTCCCCGTAGATTGCATTGCCTCTCAGCCGTTTCGCCCCCTTTGCTTCCTCTCCCCATTGCTTCTACCTAGTGCCATGGCGGCGCAGCAGATCACGGAGTCTGAGGTGAGGCGCCTGACACAGGAACTCCAGGCCAAGGATGCAGAGCTCAGGGCCAAGGATGTGGAGCTCCATGAGCTCAAGGAGGAGAGGAGTGCCATGCTCCTCCGTTATGCGTGGGAGTTCACGGAGCTTCAAAAGCAGCAGGCGTCCACCACAAAGATGCTCGAGGCTTCGGCGGTGTTGCTGTAGAAAGCGGGAGATACGATAGGCCGTCAGGGGAGCCAGCTGGAGTGCGAGCGGCCGATCATGACGAGGTCCCGGATTGCCTCAGCCACTTGGTGGACCAAGTTGCCACACACGTGTTGCAGCTGCATGATGCCTACCATCGTGCCAGCGCGACCATGCCGGCCGTCGGGCTAAACCCGTTCGACCACCCCGTCGACTTCAACGAGCTGCGACTTCCTGACCTGTCTCCTTCTTCACCTATATCTTCGAGGAGCTGAGCCATCTCCACGTGATGCTGGGGGCGGAGCTGGACAAGGAGGGGTTGCAGGCTGCCGTCGTTGTTGCCGGGCGAATCCTCTCAGGGCTCCGTCACCGAAATCCATTTGTGCCATTGGACGCCGTCTTTGACGAGCTGGCTCCTGTCGACCGAGAGTGGGCTCTACGGGCGGTTGCACCCTGCATCACCAACGTCGTGCGCCTCAAGAAGCAGAGGGACTTCGGTGGTGTTCAGGCGTCCTCTGCATGGGCATGTACATGTCTCGGCGCAACAAGACCATTGGATCAAACTCAGACGGTGCAGATCGAGCACTGTAGCACAAAGCGTGTGGGTGTGTTTGGTTGCATTCTCATCTCAATATAGTTGTTCCCTCTTCGTGTATTTGTGTTAACCTACTAGTGTGGACTCATGCACCCTTCATGCACTCTGCCGAACACCCAAAAGTGGGTCGAGAAGGGAACTTTTGCTCCCATCCCATGCACCCTCCATACACCCTGCCTAACACCGATTCGTGCTTCATATGGTTCATGTTTCATGGAGTACTGTAGCATCGTACTCTCCGTGCGCTGTAGACCTAGTTCTGTTAACATCGATCTCATCGTTCATTCTCGACCGGACAGTCGAAAAAGCGGTACTATGTTACATTACTGTTCATATAGTTGACATGCACATAACATCATTTGTTATCATCATATCTTACTACACTAGCAACAAGATTATGTGGTACTGGCATATGAACCACTACACATGTCTAGTAGTAGGAGCATTGTGTATGTTCAAGTGGCTGCCGTGTTTCACACCCCTCCGTCATAAGAGTGGAAACACTTGCTGTAATCATTTTTTTCTTCAGAAAAAAACAGTGGACATGCTCTACCGTGCGGATCCTCCTCGACGGTCGTCGGGAACCTTGCTACTCACTTTCACCCACGTGTGGGACAACCAGCATCCGGATCCACCAGCCATGCACTAAATTACTCTATAGTATAGTGCCCAACTGCACGGTAGACTACCCCGATCGAAGCGCCGCAGTAATGCCCAATGAGACGTCAAATCACAAAACCCCCTCCTTTCCAGCAGTAAGTTGGACGGACGAAGTAACCATCATTTCACTCTTCTTTCTCAGCTTCCTCTCTTGAAGAAACTCCCCACTCGCTTCTCCCTCATCTTGTTCCTCATTTCTTCAAGAAAACCCCGACTTGCTTCTGCCATTGTTCTTCTCTCCTAAAGAAGGAAAGGTGAGCGCATCAATGGTGTTGATTCTGGCCAAGGCCCAGTCTTGCAACCCCGAGACTGATCCTATAACTCCCTCTCTGTTCATCTTTTGGGTTTGTGATTATGGTTTCTTTTCTTTTATTTCTATTTGATAGTTTCTTGATGGACGCTGGAGCACCGGACGAAGTGATGTATATGGCTTTGGCCAAAACCATCGAGGCTCATGGTACGAAGAAGCACAAGCACCCCGCTGAGACTACCGCAGACAAGCTCAAAGCCACCGCCCTGTCCAAGCCCCCCTCTCCGGGATCCCTCATTAAGCAAGTCCAGGTAATATCTCTTCTTGACGATCTTTTTCTCGATCTTGATCATGTTTTTTCATCTAACACGCAGTACTAGTACTAGTAGTACAACTTT
The DNA here is from genome assembly GCF_002162155.2 of Triticum dicoccoides. Lineage (NCBI taxonomy): Eukaryota > Viridiplantae > Streptophyta > Magnoliopsida > Poales > Poaceae > Triticum > Triticum dicoccoides. The sequence continues at coordinate 453,704,076 of NC_041384.1, forward strand.
CTGGGTGATCTTGCATGTGATTTTTGTGTGCCAAATGACGGTTCTAAATTCCTCTTTTGACCAAAACATGCGAGAGGTTGACACTGATTTCTTAGAGATTACTTTCAACTACTTTATGAGCATCAATGCTACCTTTGAAGAAGGTATATTTGCCTCGGTAACTTGTGTTGTGGATATTGCAAGTAATCCCTCTGCTCTCATGCCTTTGAAGACATGTTCTAGTGTCTTTGTTCACTCATTTCTGTGCGTATATGTAGTCTTATATGGAGTAAAATATCGAAAATCATCTTATATTTCTGAACGAAGGTAGTAATAAAATATCTGGTTTCTGTTTGAATTAGAACCAGGTCCGCGGTGGAGATGAAGTTCTCAAAGTCATGTCGTGTGAACTGGAAGACCTAAGGATGAGTTCTACTGCTAAACTATCCAGCTGTTGTGTCCTTGTCGCCACGTGTCCTGAACTAGTGTTTTCCTGTAGCATTGTTGTCACGCGTGTTCTCAAGGTTGTAGTTGACCACAACAATTTCCTGGCTATGCCTTCGATTATGAAGGGTGTGGTTCTTGTAAAGCTTCCCGACAAATCTGTTGTGGCCTGTCTTCATCGTCATGTTTATGAGTGGAAAGACCACTCTATTAGGTTCTCCAAGGTTGAAGAGATGGTGATGGTGCAGGTAGACATCTCTCACGAAGTCCATGGCCTAGTCAGTTATGCGTGGTCCATCCCGTAGATCGGTGGCAAGAAATAATCTGCAGAGTTTAATTAGTGCAACTTTGCTTGTCTGTAGTAAGTACTATTGTTCAGTACTTGATTTGTGTTTGTGAACCCTGTATTGTTTAGTACCGCTGCTTTTGGTGTGTGGTGAGTCCTGAGAATAGTCTATGTTAATGTCTGTCCACTTAATTCAGTCTGTATATTTTGAAGTATCCAGATCATCTTTTTTGTGAGGACTATTTATCAATTATGGTTACACTCCAATATCTGTATGCATTGCAGGGTTTATCGCACCCACCAAGATTTCAAGTCCCATGGATGTTCGGTCCATACAATTTGTCATGATCTTTGGACTGTCCTGCTTGTGGGAGTAGGTGGGGGCCCTGCATGCCATGCATAGTTGGAGGATCAATGTTCTGTTTAGTACTTCAACATAGTGATTTCCTGGTAAGGATTCACTCATGTCACATCAAGTAAATCATATTGATTTACTATCTAAATGTTATTGATTTAATGTCATGTTTTCTTTCTTTTGCTGCAATTTTATGATGCAGGTTTTGCCATGTGACATTCATCACAGAATAAACACATTCATCATAGAATAAACCATTTGGTTTGCTCTATGATGGATATTTTTGCAAGTTTCACTTCTTATGTCGTGTCAGTAACGAAGGCACTGTCCATCACTTATATTACTGGAAAAATTGGATCAATATGTTGTCTGAGTACAAGCTAAATCCCTATGATGAACTACAGTTTGGTTTAACAAACACGCCACAATTAGTCCTTCTTGCATTTAAAAGAAATGAAGAAAAAGATTGGATCATGGTCATGGAGCCAAGTCAAGTTAGAAAGCTGATCATAGCAGACTAGACACGATCGCCGTTGTCTTGCACATTGGTACCACCTTCAGCAACGGATCAAGCACCGGTAGTTGCTCTAGCACTGACAGTGGCAGCAACTCAGTCTGATCCAGCTGAGGATTGGGCACCGACCGCGTCAGCGGTTCAGGCTGATCTACCGAAGGACCAGGCATCGACACCAGCACCTTCTTCGACACCGGCACTAGCTCTACAAGGAGCACCATCTCCGGTAGCAGTAGCGGCACTAGCAGTCGCACCGGCACGGGCACCAGCAACGGCTTCGGCACCTGAACCAACACTTGCATTTGCATCTGCTTCGGCCCATGCAGTTCACACTTCATATACCAAAGTCCTTACAAAAACCGACATGTCCACCTTCTTGGTAAGCATTGGCCGCCCAAGTGCTTCGGTCTTTTTTCTTTCCACATTGTTTCACATGATTCACTGTGTTGATCTAACTGTTTGTGTATGTCTTCTAGTTTGCAAACAGAGAATTCCTAGAGCAACGAGGGAGTCGTTCAACAATCCGGGAAACCGTGGCCAAGTTTCTCTTACCATGCGCAGCCTTGGTGTAAATGAACCTACTCAATATACCGTAAGTACAAAGGATGGTCGCATGATGATTGATACTAAAGAATGGTCAAGGTTCAATCTAAATCATATCTTGCGGTAGGGGATGATGTCAAAATCAAACTTTCTCGGCAAGGAGAGTTGGTTCAAATCAACTTTGAAATTCTTCAGTAGCAGCACGCAACTGCCGAACCGATCTATCCTCCAAGAGATTTTGATGTAATAATCTGGCATGGTGAAACAAGTGTCCTCTGTGTATAAGTACTACGATAATATTATTTATCACATGGTATATCGTTGATAGAATTGCAACTCTGATTGCTGGTTAGGAACCGTCATTCAATTTCATTCTAACAGCTGCTGTGCTTTATTCAATTTTGTGTATTCGCCTTGCGACAGCATCTAAAACCAGCGTTGTACCGATCGCTTGCAATATGAGAAGTGTTGAGGTAGAACACATGGGCCCCCAAACATGCAGGCCCACCGGCCTGTGGCCCAAAGTCCAGAACCATGAGCATGTCTGAGTATTATATTCTCAGCTGAACCCCCATAATGTCCGTGCGTTGCACGTAACATCAAGAAGCATTTGTATGAGTATTTTACCTTGTGAGAGAAAAGGATGAACGAGGGAAGGCCTTATTTGCAAATGTGGAGAGGTGTGTGGGTGCCTTTTTGCAAAATTGCCATAGTTTCCTTCCTATCCGTTAGATATAAATCGGACGGCCTATATTGCAGGATGGTAGGCACACCATCATCACCAACTCGTCTATACTCTGTTAAAAACTCTTTTTTATATAATTATATATGTTATATATATTCCCCTTGATTTTTCTTATGTATAAAGTTGTGATATAAAAGATTTTTATATTTCTATACAGAGGGAGTATCTCTCTGTCAAAAATATATTTATGTGTAACTAGTTACTCCTGTCTTTCTACTTCCTTTCACTGATATGTGGGGCATCCAACAATAGGGTCCACGTGCCATATGCACCAAATTAGAGTGCACAACTGCATGGTAGACACACCCCGGCCGTAGCACCGCCGTAATGCCCAATGCGCCGTCAAAACACAAAAAACCCCACCTTTCCAGCTTTAGCAGTAAGCTGGACGGACGAAGCGGCAATATTTCACTGGGCCTGAATCCCCTTCTCCCTCGTCTGCTTGTTCAGAGAAAACCCTCGCTCGGCGATTGCATAGGGTTTTCTCATGGAGAACCTGGTATGAATTCTTCATCCATCACCGATAAATCTAAGTCCCTTGGTCGCGGGTAAGCCTAGGATGGCAGCCACCATTGATACATTTTTCTTCATACTGAATCTAGTGTGTTTCATTTGCAATGCCCAAAGTGCGAGGACCCTACAGGTTTCTGCGCCCTCGGCGAGATGCTACACTTGTTTCTTCTCATCCTAACACAAGATTTTAAAACATGCACAGTATGTTCCTAGAATCCTCTTTTCTATCCGGGAGGGTGGGGTTTTTTGAACATGTTATCGACTAATTTGGAAATTTGGATTGCTATATTTGGATAAAAGGTACTAGTACCCATGGTCAACACTGACGTGAAGGAGGAAATTATTTCTAGATTTGGATAGGGAATACATTGTGTTCTCATATTATTTTTCTTGCAGTGCATTCCTTGCTCTGCCAGAACACATTTACTCAAGATGCTCGGCCTTACCATAACTGAATACACCAGTTTAATGGTCACAGTGAAGACAAGCCATGGATATAAGTTCCGAGTTGGGTTCATGAACCAAGAAGATCGCTGCTTTTTTATGGCCGAACTTGGATAACTTTCTCAAGTGTTACAGACTGAAAGTTGGCGCATGAATATTGATGGAAATAGCAGAACCTGGTCTCATCTTCACTGCGATCTTCCACCCCGACGTCATTCCAATTGTTCATCCATGTTAGTTTTGTATCTGGTTCTTGCTTATTGCCTCAATTACTTCTTGATCCACCTATTCTGTCTAACTAATCACAATTTAACTTTAGAAGTAGCAACGAATCTCTCACGAAGATGCTACTTCTAACTAATATTTTCTTATAATTGGTGGCATGTGTAGGTTTTTTCAGAGTTAAGCAGGCTACTCGTCTGTTATTCTGTAAGAACTCAGCTATTACTGATGGCACTGAAGTTGAATGGGACAACATCCACAAGTTCCTACACTTTATTGATCGTCTTGAGGTCCTTGTGGGGCGTTTCAATGGTCGAAGGCCATGTGAGATATGTGTGCCACTGCTGCACTCGTTGAACAGGTCCAACTGTGTCGAGAAACTTATGGTACGAGCTATTTTCTATTATATATGTTGTTCATAAACTCTTGCTTATACACAGTTTTACAACTGTGATCTTCTTGAAACAGAAACTGCCCAGTTCTATTGTTCCTATACAGATGCCTGACCATGGACGAGTCAGACTTGCGCTTGGTCACAACATGATGTTTATGTCGACCTACTCCATTCCCCTTGGAGGTGAAAAGATACTTATTCATGGGTGGTCTCAAATAATGAAGGCCCGTCCATCTTGGAGAATAGGACAAAAGATTATGTTCCTGCTTTTCCATGGCTCTAAAGCGAATATACTTTTTATTGACCACATTACAAGATGAAGCCGCTTTCAGAGGTTGTGGATGCGCGGGGTGGCGTCTGGGCCTTGTCTTGGGGCTTGGCGGCCTCACCCTTGGTTAACTGTAGGCAAAGTAGCACTGTTTGAGGCATGTTTTGTACGGTTGAACCTGTATAAGTACTCATACTGCTTTCAGCTATGGTTGTTAAGTGCCCCTGCTGGTTTCAGTTAAGGTTGTTAAGTACTCCTGCTGCTTCTACAGTCTATCGTGTTTCTTTAGTCCTGTCTTCCTCCAGCCGCCAAAACCAAACCAGCGCCAGCGGGGCCGCTTGCTTCCACCTCCCACGACTGGTTGCGCCTCAGCGCACGCATCACCGCCCCACCGTCTCCTAAATCGTTAACCCCAACGTCCGAGGCCTCGCCGTCGTGCCCCGCGTGCTTTGGTGCGCTCGCCGCGGCGCTGCCCTCTCGCGTTGATTAACATGGTCAACAAACAACAGGAATCGACATAGGACTGTACATGGAGAGGATGATAGTAGGGGCCCACCATGTCCATGGATGGATGCTAGGAAGTTCCTCATTTTTTGTTATATATACTCCATTGTCAGCGTATGGAAAAATAAAATGCTTCCTCCTAGTGGTTTCTTGACATCTGGGACCGAAGACATTGTCAGCGTATATAGTCAATAGACAAGAGAACAACACAAGATCGGCTGACACCTGGGACGTAGCTGCTCGAGCAGTATTTTTTTGTTATTGTTGAGATGGAGCAGGGTTTCAACTGGGCTGTGGCCCGTCTAGCCCTGGCTTATATTTTATGTTCACAATATGACCAACCCAGCTATTTTTTCTTTGTCAAAATGAGCCGAGTTTATTTTTCTGAAGAATACCCAATCCAGCCCTACTTATTTTTCTATGCCCTGATGGGCCGCAACTCTTTCAAGACGCCTGCAAATCTTGAAAGTAATTTGAAATGGGTTGTAAATAAAAAAACAGATGACAAATTGGCAATTACTTTATAATTTCTGAATTTTTTCACATTTTCATATTCCTTTTTCAATCTGCTTTAACATAATTTAAATATATCTTCAAAGTACTTTAAATATGGATCGACATTTAGGTATTAAAAATAGTTTGGAACCCACAAAAATATGCAAATTTTCGTTTAAATTTTTAACCCTGGCCCTGGCCAACAAAAAGACGGACTGCAATAAATTGCATAAGAAGTTGCAATGAGCTATACATAAATTGTTAAAAAATAGGGAATGGTGTGACTTGTGGGCCTATTAAGTTGACTCGTATGCAAGATTTTTTTACTTATTATATGCGTCAACAAACGATTCTAGCAGACGTAACCGTTGGATGTCAATCCAACATCTGTCGTGTTTCTTCAATCTCTTATCTTCTTGCTCCAGCCGCCAAATCCAACACCGGCGGGACCGCCTGCTCCCGCCTCCCGTGGCCGGCTGTGCTGCCACGCAGGCCTCACCACCCCCTACTACTCCCACCACTAGCTAGGCCATCCCTCCATTGTTGTGGCTTTGCCGCTTCTGGGTCATTCCCTTCATGGGTCTCTGAAAGTGCAACTATCCCTAGGTGGTTTTGGTAATTCATAACAACATATAGCTCATTGAGCTAATGCTATTCCAAGATGATTATTTCAGGAAAGCTCAATGATTTGCATGGCATAGATGTGAAAGTGGAACCCTCAAAATGGTAAGGACAAAGGATTGACTCAGGCTCAAAAGCTCAAGACTCTTCATTTTATATTTTAGTGATCCAAGATCACATTGAGTCTTTAGGAAAAGCCAATACTATCAAGGAGGGATGAGGTGTTGCTTAATGAGCCTCTTGCTTCATGTGCTTAGTGATATGCTCCAAAACCCTCAACTACTTTCCCATATCCACATATGACCTAGACCCTAAGCCAAACTCGGTCCTACCGATTCTTCCTATCCGGCGCCATCGAGTTTCACTTGTCATAAGCCACTGCCAAACCCTAGCAATTCGGTTCTACCGATAGGGATCTCGGTCTCACCGAGATGGGATTGCAAACTCTCTGTTTCCCTTTCGTAACTTTTCGGTCTCACCGAAAGAGCGAATCGGTCCCATCGAGATTGCAATGTAAATTCAGTGTTTCCCCTTTGTAACTTTTCGGTCTCACCGAAAGAGCAAATCGGTCCCACCGAGTTTGCCTGACCAACTCTCTGGTTAGCTAATTACCAAATTTGGTCTCACCGAGTTTGTGTAATCGGTCTCATCGAGATTACGTTATGCCCAAACCCTAACCATATCGGTCCTACCGAGTTGCATGTTAGTCCCACCGAAAATCTCTAACAGTCACTAGGTTTACATTTTCGGTCCGACCGAGTTTGTTGATTCGGTCCCACCAAGATTGGAAAACTGTGTGTAACGGTTGGATTTTGTGTGAAGGCTATATATATACCCCTCCACCTCCTCTTCATTCGAAGAGAGAGCCATCAGAACACATACACCATTCCAACTCATATGTTCTAAGAGAGAACCACCTACTCATGTGTTGAGACCAAGATATTCCATTCCTACCATATGAATCTTGATCTCTAGCCTCTCCAAGTTCCTTTCCACTCAAATCTTCTTTCCACAAAATCCAAATCCTATGAGAGAGAGTTGAGTGTTGGGGAGACTATCATTTGAAGCACAAGAGCAAGGAGTTCATTACCTACACACCATTTGTTACTTCTTGGAGAGTGGTGTCTCCTAGATTGGCTAGGTGTCACTTGGGAGCCTCCGACAAGATTGTGGAGTTGAACCAAGGAGTTTGTAAGGGCAAGGAGATCGCCTACTTCGCGAAGATCTACCGCTAGTGAGGCAAGTCCTGTGTGGGCGATGGCCATGGTGGGATAGACAAGGTTGCTTCTTCGTGGACCCTTTGTGGGTGGTTGCTTCTTCGTGGACCCTTCGTGGGTGGAGCCCTGTGTGGACTCGCGCAACCGTTACCCTTTGTGGGTGGAGCCCTCCGTGGACTCTCGCAACCGTTACCCTTTGTGGGTTGAAGTCTCCATCAACGTGGATGTAGGATAGCACCACCAATCCGAACCACGGGAAAAACATCCGTGTCTCCAATTGCGTTTGAATTCTCCAAACCCTTCCCTTTACATTCTTGCAAGTTGCATGCTTTACTTTCCGCTGCCAATATACTCTTTGCATGCTTGCTTGAATTGTGTGATGATTGCTTGACTTGTCCTAAAATAGCTAAAATTTGCCAAGAACTAAAATTGGGAAAAGGTTAAGTTTTTTATTTGGTCAAGTAGTCTAATCACCCCCCTCTAGACATACTTTCGATCCTACAAGTGGTATCAGAGCTTTGGTCTCCATTTGCTTAGATCTCCATAGCTTTTGGTGGTCATAGCCTTGGTTTCACAACCTAGGAGAGTATGGCGTCTAGCGAGGGAAATTATCACCGTAGAGGTCCCTACTTTGATGGTACTAATTTTGCTAGTTGGAAGCATAAAATGAAAATGCATATTCTTGGACATAACCCCGCCGTTTGGGCTATTGTGTGTGTTGGTTTGCAAGGTGACTTCTTTGATGGGAGAGAACCAAACCGTGAAGCTACCGCGGATGAGTTGAAGATGTTGCAATACAATGCTCAAGCTTGTGATATTCTCTTCAACGGATTGTGCCCCGAAGAATTCAACAAAATTAGCCGTCTTGAGAATGCGAAGGAAATTTGGGACACTTTGATTGATATGCACGAAGGTACCGACTCCGTCAAGGAATCCAAGTTGGATGTGCTTCAAAGCCAACTTGACAAGTTCAAGATGAAGGATGGTGAAGGTGTCGCTGAAATGTACTCTAGGCTTGCTCTCATCACAAATGAGATTGCCGGCTTAGGAAGTGAAGAGATGACCGATAGATTCATCATCAAGAAGATTCTAAGAGCCTTGGATGGAAAATATGATACCGTGTGCACATTGATCCAAATGATGCACAATTACAAAGATCTCAAGCCAATGGAGGTGATTGGAAGAAGTGTTGCTCATGAGATGTCACTTAAGGATAAAGAGGAACTTCACAGCAAATCAAGTGGTGCCTATAAAGCCTCATGTGAAGCCCCTACATCATCAAGTGAGAAACAAGACTTCAATGAAGAATTGAGGTTAATGGTGAAGAACTTCAACAAGTTCTACAAGAGTAGAAGCAAAGATAGAAGCTTCAAGTCAAGGTCCTACAATGACAAAAGATCTTCTAGTAGAGAGCGAAACTGCTACAGTTGTGGAAGACCCGGACACTATTCCAATGAGTGTACGGCTCCCTACAAGAGAAGAGAAGATTCTCCAAAAAGAAGAAGCAAAGAATCACCACCAAGAGAGAGAAGGAGTAGAGATGATTGTTATGAACGAAGATACTCACGGAGAAGCAAGGATACAGAAAGGAAGGAAAAATCATCAAGGAGCTACACAAGACGAAGACATCAAGCTCATGTTGGTGAATGGGTATCCGGCTCCGACTCCGACAGCCACTCCGAGAGAAGTTATCACTCCGACTCCGAAGATACTCAAGATGAAGGTGTTGCCGGTCTAGCACTTGTGTCAACCAACTCCTACGACATATTTGACTCACCAAATGAAGGAATTTGAAGATGCTTCATGGCCAAAGGTCCTAAGGTAACACACCCCGAGTATGTTGATTTCAATAGTGATGAAGATGACTTGTTAGGTGATGATTTGCTTGTTGACAACTCTAGTGATGAATACTATGATGAAATGTCAATTAATCATGCTAATCAAGATCAAACGAATGACAATGAGAAGGAAAAGATTGAGGCTCTAACTAAAGAACTAAACACTCTTAAGTTAGCTCATGAAACTATCTTCGAAGATCATCGAGAACTTTTAAGAGCTCATGAGAAATTACGCTTTGAAAAGCTCAACCTTGAGCAAGAGCATGAGTTCTTAAAAGCAATCAATGATGATCTCCACAAGAAAAGTTCTTCTTACATTGCCAAGCGTTTACTCTTATCCAATTACATGCCTCAAGTCAAGTCTAGTAACAAGAACAAGAAAGATTCTTCCTCTAGCAGTAACAATGATCATGCTAAATCCAATATTGTTGCTTCTAGTAGTTCTCTTGATTCCACTAATGACTCTCTTAGCCAAGTTACACTTGAGCAAGAAAATAGCTTATTGAAGGGAATTATAGAGAAAGGAGTGTACAAAAGCCTTGCCGGGAGCAAGCAATTCGAGGAAATTGTGCGCAAGCAAGGAATGCACCGGAAGAATCAAGGCGTTGGTTTTGAACGAAAGTTCAATGCCAATGGAGTTGAGTGGGATGAAGATCAATACCCCAAGATAAAGTTTGTTCCTCAACAAGAGAAGTATGATACTTCTTTCAAGGGGACACAAGCTCAAGATGATCTTCCACCACAAGACTACAAGCAAAAAGGCAAGGACAAGCTTCAAGAGGAAATTGACGCATTTGAAGAAGCTCCTAAGACCTTAGTCAAGTGGATTCCCAAGACTACTTCAAGTTCCACTTCATCAAGTACGACTACAACTCCAAGGATTCCCATCAAGATGTTGTGGATCCAAAAGAAGAAGAACTAGAGAGTTCTTGAGGGTGACTCTGCCAACATACTTCACTCTTATCATTTTGGCAAGAACAAGTGCAATCAACTTCCACATCTTGCACTAGTTCAAGGAGTCACAAACCCTCTTGTTGGTAAGACAAGGGACAAGGTAACCTAAAAGTTTTCATGGACATCATATTGTGTGTGCATCACTCTATGTCTATGGATATCCTTGTTTGTTCCTTGTGGGACTAACCCATGTAGGTATTGAAAGTGCAATTCACTCAAATGGATAGCTCCAAGTGATCTACATCAACATTGAGCATCCACATCTTCAACATCTACATGAAGTCATCATCGACGAAACCCAAGGTTAGTTCATCCCTCCAAGGGGGGATATCACATCTAGGGGGAGCTTTACTCTAAGACTTGAGCTAAAGCAACTCTAAAGATGTGAACACAACAATGCTTTATGTAAAAGTGGTAACCCCACTTGAGCTTAAACGATGAGTATGACCTATGATCAAGTGTTCTCACTTGACTCCTAAGTCAATATACTCATATATAGATGACATTGTCATCGCAAATTGCTTGATAGATGCTAGAATTGGTTGTGCATGCCTTGCCACATATTTCATTTGCCATCTTATTGTGTGAGCATGCTGGTTGCATATTTTACTCATTCGAGGACATCCACTTGTTGTTTTGATCGTTTGGGTTTATTTCCTTTGCCAAGTGGATGGACAAGAATGCCTAAGAACCTCCTCTAGCTATCTATGCTTTTCTCGTCTCAAACTCTATTCATGCTGCATCACAAAATTTGATCAAGTCAGATTCGAACCACTCTGTGTGAGGAGCGCTCGGAGTCCCCGATTCATCATAGATTAAACTTCCAAAACCTCTTTATGATTCTCGGTCTGACCGATACCCCACTTTCGGTCCTACCGAGATCATTAAGTTGATCTAGGCTTTCGATCTCGGTGCAACCGATTTGAACATTTCGGTCACACCGAGTTTCAGTAACTGCATGCAGTTATGAATCTCGGTGCCATCGAGTTGTTCCACTCGGTCACACCGACAGGGTCGGGCTATATATAGTCACAGGCAAAATTTGGAAATTTCTCCAAACCCCTTCGCCCGCGCGATAGCCTACTCTGCCAACGTGGTCTCCGGATCGTCTTCTCGCCGCCAGCCGCCTCCAGTCGCTGGTCTCCGTCACCGTCAACGGGAATTCTGCCCCGCCATTGCCGCCGTAGCGAGTCTCCGCCGAGCTAGGGTATGGAATCGATCTTTGTGCTATTCTCCAATCCAATTCTCAGCACATTGTGATCATCATGATTCTTGCCACGATTGAAACACTCCTATCCAGTCAATACGCCCGTAGATTAGCTTTGATTCGAAAATTTTAGGTTTAGGTTTCCGCCGAAACCATCTCGGACCCACCGAGTTGAAAAACTCGGTCCCACCGATTTGGCTTATGCCATTGCACAAGTGAGACTCGGTCTGACCGAGAATTACTTATCGGTGTGACCAATTTTGGAACTCTGTGAAACCCTAGCAGTCTTGGTGCCACCGAACTGTGACTCGGTCCAACCGAGTTCACTAGTTTAGGTTCCAAAACTGCTTCGATATCACCGAGTTTAAAAATTGGTAGATCCGAGATGATTTCAGTGGGAAACTAAAACTAAGTTTCTGGATCATTCTTGTGCAAAAATCTCTGCATTTTGTGATGCTCATCTATTCTACCTCATCTATAAACTATTCACAGGGTCAGCAGTCAGAGCTTGCAGCATGTCTGATCAGAGTGACAGCCAGAACTTGTCAGAGCAGCAAGTGCAGATGAGTGAGGGCACTAGTCCCTCCAGCTCTTCAGATGATGGCAGCAGAAGTACCCCAAGCAATCTGCCAAAAGCTGCCACCAGACAGAGGAAGAAGAGAACTTCAGACTCCGAAGATGAAGATTATGTGGCAGAGGAAGAGGCCACATCAAAGAGAGTTGAGCCAGCTCAAGGCACAAAGCCAGGTCTAAAGATCAAAAGGCCAGCAGGCAGGCAGCCTATGTCAAAGGCTAGAGCCTCAACTGAGAAGCCCACTCCCAAAGAGCCAGTTGCTGCAAAAGGCAAGAAGAGGAAGGAAAGGGTTAAGAAGACCATAGCCAGAGTGCTAGGAAAGGCTTCCATCATGGAAGAGGAAGAGGAAGAAGAGGTAGCTGCACTAGCACCTAAGGCACCCAAGCTGATGGGTGATGCCATAAGATCAGGGGCTACTGCATCTAAGCTGTCACATCCCTAGCTGCTGGTAGTGCTCTAGGCTAGCTCATGTGTGCATCATGTTTAAATTCTGAAAATTTGAACTGAGGGAATTTTGGAAGCCTCAAAAACTTAAATAAAAGAGGGGCAAAAACCCTAGAAATCTCATTCATTGCTCCAAAATGCTCTTCCTAAATGTTTGATAATTTTTGGTAAGGGTTCTGGTCCCAACCAAAATATTGAACATTTTTAAGGATTTATTTTTGGGACTTTGAATTTAAATCATTAGCTATTTGAATTTGAATTATATTCATATAACTAGAATATAATTTCAAATACCCCTGAAATATTTTATGAGCTTTTGGAAAAGTCCATATAGCAAAATAAAAATATTCAGAGGAGCTTTGGCATTGTTTGAATTATTATTTTTAATTCAAAACAGTGGCAAAAGAATTAAATAAAGAAAAAAACAGAACATAATTAAATAAAACAGAGCAGAAAGCCTACCTGGCCTTACCCGTGCAGCCCACCAGAGCCGGCCCAGCTCCTGTGCTGGTCCAGCACTGTGCGGCCCAGCCCACCTCCTCCTCCCTGTCGCCTTCCTCCTCGCGCCAGTAGGTAGTGGAGGGACTCGGCGCACGCGCCCGAGCTCGCCACGCCACCACCCTGCTCGTCTGCTTCGCCTGAGGCCACCACGACGCCTCGCGCCTTCTCCTCGGCGCCGCCTCGACCCCTGGAACCCTCCCGCTCACTCCCTCGTCCCCATCTCTCCTCTGTTCCCTCTCTCTCGCCCGGACCGAACGGAGCCGCCGCCACCGACAAGCTTCCTCGCGGCCACCGCCACCCCTTCTCCTCCCCGACGCGCTCCTGAGCTCCGCAGTGCCTCCCTTGACCTCCCCGTCGGCTCATGCGACCGGAGAAGCCCCGAAGCGCCGTCCCGACGTTTTCCCCCTCCTCGGCCACCGAGGACCGCCGCTGTCGATTCGCCGCCTCCGACGCCTCCCCGAGCTCCCCGAGGCCACCGTCGCAACCCCTGTGAGCTCCGCCACCGTTTCCCCCTCTTTCCCTCTTCGTTTGATTGCCGTAGCCGTCGCCCCCTTGATGACCGAAACCCGCCGCCGCCTGTGATCGCCGCCGACGTGCCTCCGGCCACCTAGTGGCCCGGCTGTCGTGCTCAGCTTCCTCCCCGCGCTGCCTAGAGCACGTAGGTGCCTCGCACGAGCCTCCCCGACCACCGTAGCGTCGACCCCGAGCTCGCCCGAGCTCCGGCGACCGCCACGGTCGATGCCGGTGACGACTCCGGCCATCTTAGGCCCAGCCGCTGCCACTACTCGACGCGGACGAGTGCCTGCGTCACGTAGACGCCCTCCGCCGGCCATTTGGTCGCCGGAGGAGGGAAACCGCACCCCTCCGCCGTCTCTGGCTCCGCCGGCGACGAGCCGCGGGTCAACTCCGGCGAGTTGACCCAGGTTTGACCTTCCCCGTGTGTCACTGACGTGTGGGCCACCCCCCTGACATTTTAGTTAGTATTAGTTTAACACTAATTAACCTAGATTAGTTAGCTGATTAGTTGCTGACCAGTGGGCCCCGGCCCCACAAACAGTTTAGTTAGAATTAACTTAAGGCTAATTAACTTGGTTAATTAGTTGTGTCACTGACCAGTGGACCCCACTGGTCAGGTTTGACCTGAACCTGCCCTGTTGACCTAATGACGTCAAGGTGATGTCATGCTGACGCATTAAATGATTTTCTGGATTTAAAATAAATCAGAAAATTCCAGAAAATTGTATAAACTTCTAAAAATCATAGAAATTCAACCGTAACTCCAAATTAAATAATTTATATATGAAAAATTATCAGAAAAATTCAAGGAATCCATCTGTACCATTTTCATGCATGTTAGAACAACTTATAGCTGCTGTTTAGCACAAATCAATTAAATGGCATTTGAATAATCACATATGGAGTTTGAATTTGAATCTTGTATTCAAACCAACTTCATTTAATCTGTTGCTAGTTGCATTAGCCCAAAACACATTCATTTTGCCATGTCATGAGCATGCATCATATTGTGCATTGCATTGATTGTCTTCCTTTCTGTGTTGCCGGTATTTGTCCCCTCTCGATAGACGTGATACCGATGATGTGATCGTTGACACTGATGAAGACTCAATGTTATCTTCAGAAGTGCCAGGCAAGCAAAACCCCCTTGTTCATTCCGATACAATCCTACTCTCTCGCTCCTGCTCTCTTTTAATGCATTAGGACAACAACGATTCAACTGTTACTTGCTGCGGTAGCTGAACCCCTTTATCCTTTGCATGACCTGTCATTGCCACAGTAAATAGATGAAACCCACTAGCATGAGTAGGAGTTGTTTGAGCCCTGTTGTGCCTACTCATTCATGTTTGTTTGTCATGCCTGCTACTGCTTAGAGTTGAGTCAGGTCTGATTCATCGGGGATGAATCAGAGGTGTGTGAACATGTCCTACTGTGTGTGAGCTAAGTGTGTGAACACGATTTGGTAAAGGTAGCGGTGAGAGGCCATGTAGGAGTACATGGTGGGTTGTCTCATTGCAGCCGTCCTCAGGAACTGAGTTCTGTGTTTGTGATCCATGATTCAGCTACTACCATACATTGGGCCCTGAAATATGACCCCGCTCGACTTCTTATTCACCCTCGCCCTCTGTCCAGGAGTTGCAAGTAGTTTCTGGTGTTTGTAGCTTACTGGAGGCCGTGGACAGCGCTGACCGTAGGGGTGGGCTGTGATGCGGTAGGTACGTGGCACGGTGTACCGGATGCCCGTTTGGTATCTCGGGAACCCTGTTCACATCGTTTGGGGCTGTGAGCGAAACTCCGGCCGGATCTCCTCATGGGTGGAACCCGAATAGGCGATAAACCTGGACTAGAGACTTGAGTGTTTAGGTAGGTCGTGGTCTACACCCACGTCGGCTTTCGCTTGAAGTCTGCCGAGCACATGTCGTGTGCAGACGCTAAGTGGTGGAAACATGTATGAAGAAGTACACCCCTGCAGGGTTAATATCATCTATTCGAATAGCCGTGTCCGCGGTAAAGGACTTCTGGGTTGCTTATATCAGTTCATAGACAAGTGAAAGTGGATACTTTAAAATGCGCAAGATAAGCGTGAGTGCTATGGATGGCGTTCTCGTAGGGAGACGGGAGCGGATCCATAGTGGTGTATTGATATGGTGAATATGTGGACTCGTGTGCGCCACCTCAAAAGAGTCGCTTGCAGTCGTAGTTTAGGATAGCCACCGAGTCAAAGCTGGCTTGCTGCAGTTAAACCCCACCATCCCTTTGTTGATAATGATGCATATGTAGTTAGTTCTGATGTAAGTCTTGCTGGGTACATTTGTACTCACGTTTGCCTATTTTATGTTTTGCAGAGAGACTTCAGTCTCACTAGTAGTTCCACGTGGACTTCGACGTTTAGCTTGTTACCTCAGCTACGATCTTGTGCCCCGGCAGGATCTGGTAGATAGTCAGGCTTCTCAGCCTTTTTCAGTTATAGATGTCTGTACCCAGACATGATAGCTTCCACTTGTGCTTTGACTTGTATGCTCTGATTGTTGGGTCATGAGACCCATGTTTGTAATATCTCGCTCCCCGGAGCCTATTGAATAAATTACTTGAGTCGTAGAGTCATGTTGTGATGCCATGTTGTATTTGCACATATCGAGCATATTGTGTGTATGCTATTGAAATGCTTGGTATGTGTGGGATCTGACCATCTAGTTGTTTATCTTTAGTAGCCTCTCTTACCGGGAAATGTCTCCTAGTGTTTCCACCGAGCCATGGTAGCTTGCTACTGCTCCGGAACACTTAGGCTGGCCGGCATGTGTCCTTCTTCGTTCCTGTGTCTGTCCCTTCGGGGAAATGTCACGCGATGAATATCGGAGTCCTGTTAGCCCGCTACAGCCCGGTTCACCGGAGTCCTGCTAGCCCAGTGCTACAGCCTGGATTCACTCGCTGATGACCGACACGTTCGATGCTGGGTCATGAATGCCTGTCCCTGTAAGTCTGTGCCACTTTGGGTTTACGACTAGCCATGTCAGCCCGGGCTCCTTATCATATGGATGCTAGCGACACCGTCATATACGTGTGCCAAAAGGCGCAAACGGTCCCGGGCTAAGGTAAGGCGACACCCGTGGGAATACCGTGCGTGAGGCCGCAAAGTGATATGAGGTGTTACATGCTAGATCGATGTGGCATTGAGTCGGGGTCCTGACAGTGTTGGTATCAGAGCTTGACTGCCTGTAGGATTACCAAGCCAAACTGGTCGAAGTTGAGTCTAGAAATTCTTTAGTTATATAAGGGAATTGATTGTGGGATGGAACGTAAGGCTCTTTTTACTCCTTATACCTCATGGCCCTCTGATCTGAGTCATCATCTTCTCTTCTACGGGGATTAAGAACTAGGCTATCTCTTCTTTCTGTCAGGATCACGCGTTACTAATCAGTGGACTTATAAGATTGTTGGATTCAAGCCTCAGTTCAGTTCCTACTATCTTCTGTATGTTAACTGTTGATCTCGAAACCTTGATATTGTGCTCCTGAGTGGTTATGCCACCATTTTGTGATTGTCTCAAATCTTTTTGAGCAATTATAGCCGTTATGCTGTCCGAGTCATCCCAGGTTTCTAAATAGTTTGAAGCATTTGCAAATCCTTTCTTCCCGTTTCAATGTTCCCATGGGCCAGATTAACCACACTAATCAGTGAGTTGAGGTACTCCGTTACCTTGACATATATGTTGGAGATATTATTATGACCCTAGGTGTCTCAGGGGATCATCTAGTAGTCTAGCCATGTTTTGTGTCCCAGTGTGATGATTCTGGCTTTTATTCTCGAAAGCATCCTGTGATGCCACTTAGTAGTAGGTATTCTACTCCTTGGGTTTTGAACCCGAGATTCACCCTACTTACTTCATGTTGATAGTAATTGCTAGCTCCCTTAGGTTATTAGTAACCTTTGCGATAGTCCTTGAAGTTCGTGGTATCTTCTTCTTCCAAATACCATGAACTACTTATGGCAGAAGTTCCTCGTTGAACTGAACAATCACAACCAGAGTGCTCTTGATGAGTTCTCCATGCTATATTGTGACTCTGCCAGCTCAATCTTTCTGCATGGGTTATCCGGAAGAATTATGTTGAACCTGGTTTGACATACTAATCTATGCATCCACAACTCAAAAGTTATATGTTCCTTTGAATTGTCTCTCTTTAGTTGTCTACTGACCTTCGTCTATCAATTGATAGTCAAGAGTATGCGTGCGTTCGTTTATCGATGCCTATTACTCTTGTGGTCCGTCAAGCCATTCTATCGCGGAATGACTAGGAGAAACAAACTCCGGTACCTCATCCATATCCAGGATTGGGTCAAAGAAGTTGTGCTCCGCAGATCAAATTGCTAATCCAGCTTTTGTTCTGCTCTACCTTGGAGTATTACATATTTTATATCGGGATTGTTATAGGAATTGCACACCATCCTGTGAACTATTGGTACAGTGATACTTCTCGCCATCATTACTCATTCCTCGGTTCCGTGTGGTTATAACCGGAATGTCGACAAGTGAATCGTGATGTGTGAAATCAATACTCCTAGCAACCTCGTTGCTTGGTAGTTAAAGGACAATAATTTCATTCTTAGCGTGTTGGTTTTTGAATCATCCTTCTAAGATTGATCGTGCTACCTTGTCCATCTTCCTGGTGCACATTTCGATTGATGAGTTAGGATTTTGTCAAGTCCTCGCTCATTTGATCATATCGTCTTGCCCTGAAAGGCAAGATTGTTCTCGAGCTTAGTAACATACCGGTGGTTCGTGACTTTCCAAATATCTTCTTGGAAGCGTTACCGGGTTATTTCCTGACTGTTATGTTGGGCTTGTGATCAAGTTGGTTTCTTGTGAACCACCCTTTCTCCAAGAATCTGTGTTGGATATCCCGGAGCTAGTTGGTTAAGCTAGACAACAACTTGGAGAGTTGGAAGATAAAAGCTTGCCTGACTTAGTTCGTTCCAAAGGGATAATCTTGTGTAGTGTGTGTTGAAGAAAGATGATATCTTCATCGATTGGTCCCTGTGATCAGTTGCTGGACCTATTGTCTTATCAATCCTTTGATTTGAGTGTGGGATATCGTCAAATCAAATCAGTACCAATGATGCTCGTAATGTTGTCTTATTCGTGGTTGATCCCTCGAGCATACACCATTACATCTTTGGCCTGACCAATACTAACACTTGTTCTCTTAACTATGGAATTCCTTTTAAAGGGAAACCCGGAAGAATTGTTGTTGAGCCCATTGACAACATCCTTATCTCCTCCATGATTTTGTTGAACATTAAGCTAGTGTTGGAAACTTTTGAAAGCATTTCTTCATGCTAACTCATGAAGTATTTGTTTGATGAAAGGAGTGACTTCCTCTAGTTCATGTGCATTTGATGCAAGTTGCCGCCGTGGACTCGAGAAAGTCAATGTTGCTTCCTCTGGAATCATCCCAAGTCAGTCATGCATACGTGCGAAGTATTCTGTGGTCTGGAGACTTGCAACCTTCATTCCATATGTGTTCCGAGCACACCAAGCCACTGATTGAGTTGTTCAAAGATAAAGGAGTCTGTCCAAGGTGAACTCTTTGGACTTCCACGCGTGGAGACTTCGATGTCATTAATGATGGTTCCCCACCTGAACTCGGTAGTATTTTATTATAAGACTACTTTGTGGTCATGCTTGTCTTGGACAACATGTTCACATGTTTGTAGCAGAACCAGCTCATGTTTTGGAGCTTACTATCGTAGTTCATTCCCCGAGAATCTCGCATCGTTGTCTCGTCGAATTGTGTTGCAAACTTTCATTTTCTTCCTAGACTCGATGAGTCTGGAATATCCTGACACCAACCAGATCTGAATCTCAGGCAGATATGATGGTTGGAATATTTCCCAAGAATTATAATATCGGTCCCTCGAAAACCGGTAAAGTGGATGTCGTGGCCAACACACCCAGCCGGAAGACCTGTTATTATAATATCTTGATTGAGGAAGTTGGCCACCACCCCATAGGGATTTCGTAGGATTTACTCCCTAGTTGCTCCTATGGATTTTGAGATCCCGAAGTCCGACCTTTTTACTTGATGTTCTAGATATCAAACCATATCTATGAATGGGTTACACTAGCACATCAAGGAGAACATTAGAAGCGGAGTGCTAAATGTCTCTCGGTCGATCGTCCAGATTTTGTTCCTTGGCTCGCTAAGATGAAATCTGAGAAAGTGTTATCCTCCTTTGCATATGCATCGTCCATCGCTATTCATCATGGTAGTAAGTTGTGTTGCCAGAATCCTTGACACGGATATTGGTAAAACCTTGATGATTATGGAAATGCTCAAGTTCTTGAGAGCACGCACAAGCGCTACGTGTTATCATCGGCTCTAACTGGGATTCCTCTCAGTTTCCTCGGCAATGCTATGACCCTTTCAAACAGTGAATCCACTCTCTATTGTTGGGTTCTCCCAAGTTACTAGATTCATTCCCATCATTTGCATTTTGTTCCCAGCTTGCACCACCAATGTGCCATTCTACCATGGGTCTCTTCCATTTCCGGTGATAAGCAAATTCATCCATTGCGTTGTCTTCAACAAGGTAATCCACATCATCCAAGTCTGAGTATGCCATTCTACTGACCCCCTCCAAACGATCGCTTGAGAATTGCCTTAGGCTGGTATAAAGGTTTTCAATGATCTCTGAATCAAAGGTAATTCTTTTTTGCCACTTAAGGAAATAATCTACGAATCACCCTCCTCCAGGATGTTTCGTCGTGGTATCATAGCAACTCAACTCCTCGCTACATTGACAATCGATTACCACCTTCTTAAGCGTGAAATTGTGGTCTACCTAGTGAACCTTCGTCATCTGCTTCACTCCATTCCTATGGATGTGTGCTCGTGTCTCAACCCGAGAGATGGTCCTATGTCTCGTTCCGTGAGTTGTTCGATCTTCGAGAAGATCGACCCTGCTAGAGTCTCCTTCTTTCCTCCATGTCATGTTGACAGGATTTTTCAAGGCAAGACTTCAAGACAATGATGGTGAATGAATCAACGTTCAACTGAAGTGCACCCTGGATCGTGAAGATTATACTAGTCTGCGTTACCCTTCACCTTACCCTACGCTTGAATCTCGAGACGAGATTCTTGTTTAGTGGGGGTGAGTTGTCACATCCCTAGCTGCTGGTAGTGCTCTAGGCTAGCTCATGTGTGCATCATTAAATTCTGAAAATTTGAACTGAGGGAATTTTGGAAGCCTCAAAAACTTAAATAAAAGAGGGGCAAAAACCCTAGAAATCTCATTCATTGCTCCAAAATGCTCTTCCTAAATGTTTGATAATTTTTGGTAAGGGTTCTGGTCCCAACCAAAATATTGAACATTTTTAAGGATTTATTTTTGGGACTTTGAATTTAAATCATTAGCTATTTGAATTTGAATTATATTCATATAACTAGAATATAATTTCAAATACCCCTAAAATATTTTATGAGCTTTTGGAAAAGTCCATATAGCAAAATAAAAATATTCAGAGGAGCTTTGGCATTGTTTGAATTATTATTTTTAATTCAAAACAGTGGCAAAAGAATTAAATAAAGAAAAAAACAGAACAAAATTAAATAAAACAGAGCAGAAAGCCTACCTGGCCTTACCCGTGCAGCCCACCAGAGCTGGCCCAGCTCCTGTGCTGGTCCAGCACTGTGCGGCCCAGCCCACCTCCTCCTCCCTGTCGCCTTCCTCCTCGCACCAGTAGGCAGAGGAGGGACTCGGCGCACGCGCCCGAGCTCGCCACGCCACCACCCTGCTCGTCTGCTTCGCCTGAGGCCACCACGACGCCTCGCGCCTTCTCCTCGGCGCCGCCTCGACCCCTGGAACCCTCCCGCTCACTCCCTCGTCCCCATCTCTCCTCTGTTCCCTCTCTCTCGCCCGGACCGAACGGAGCCGCCGCCACCGACAAGCTTCCTCGCGGCCACCGCCACCCCTTCTCCTCCCCGACGCGCTCCTAAGCTCCGCAGTGCCTCCCTTGACCTCCCCGTCGGCTCACGCGGCCGGAGAAGCCCCGAAGCGCCGTCCCGACGTTTCCCCCCTCCTCGGCCACCGAGGACCGCCGCTGTCGATTCGCCGCCTCCGACGCCTCCCCGAGCTCCCCGAGGCCACCGTCGCAACCCCTGTGAGCTCCGCCACCGTTTCCCCCTCTTTCCCTCTTCGTTTGATTGCCGTAGCCGTCGCCCCCTTGATGACCGAAACCCGCCGCCGCCTGTGATCGCCGCCGACGTGCCTCCGGCCACCTAGTGGCCCGGCTGTCGTGCTCAACTTCCTCCCCGCGCTGCCTAGAGCACGTAGGTGCCTCGCACGAGCCTCTCCGGCCACCGTAGCGTCGACCCCGAGCTCGCCCGAGCTCCGGCGACCGCCACGGTCGATGCCGGTGACGACTCCGGCCATCTTAGGCCCAGCCGCTGCCACTACTCGACGCGGACGAGTGCCTGCGTCACGTAGACGCCCTCCGCCGGCCATTTGGTCGCCGGAGGAGGGAAACCGCACCCCTCCGCCGTCTCTGGCTCCGCCGGCGACGAGCCGCGGGTCAACTCCGGCGAGTTGACCCAGGTTTGACCTTCCCCGTGTGTCACTGACGTGTGGGCCACCCCCCCTGACATTTTAGTTAGTATTAGTTTAACACTAATTAACCTAGATTAGTTAGCTGATTAGTCGCTGACCAGTGGGCCCCGGCCCCACAAACAGTTTAGTTAGAATTAACTTAAGGCTAATTAACTTGGTTAATTAGTTGTGTCACTGACCAGTGGACCCCACTGGTCAGGTTTGACCTGAACCTGCCCTGTTGACCTGATGACGTCAAGGTGATGTCATGCTGACGCATTAAATGATTTTCTGGATTTAAAATAAATCAGAAAATTCCAGAAAATTGTATAAACTTCTAAAAATCATAGAAATTCAACCGTAACTCCAAATTAAATAATTTATATATGAAAAATTATCAGAAAAATTCAAGGAATCCATCTGTACCATTTTCATGCATGTTAGAACAACTTATAGCTGCTGTTTAGCACAAATCAATTAAATGGCATTTGAATAATCACATATGGAGTTTGAATTTGAATCTTGTATTCAAACCAACTTCATTTAATCTGTTGCTAGTTGCATTAGCCCAAAACACATTCATTTTGCCATGTCATGAGCATGCATCATATTGTGCATTGCATTGATTGTGTTCCTTTTTGTGTTGCCGGTATTTGTCCCCTCTCGAGAGACGTGATACCGATGATGTGATCGTTGACACTGATGAAGACTCAATGTTATGTTCAGAAGTGCCAGGCAAGCAAAACCCCCTTGTTCATTCCGATACAATCCTACTCTCTCACTCCTGCTCTCTTTTAATGCATTAGGACAACAACGATTCAACTGTTACTTGCTGCGGTAGCTGAACCCCTTTATCCTTTGCATGACCTGTCATTGCCACAGTAAATAGATGAAACCCACTAGCATGAGTAGGAGTTGTTTGAGCCCTGTTGTGCCTACTCATTCATGTTTGTTTGTCATGCCTGCTACTGCTTAGAGTTGAGTCAGGTCTGATTCATCGGGGATGAATCAGAGGTGTGTGAACATGTCCTACTGTGTGTGAGCTAAGTGTGTGAACACGATTTGGTAAAGGTAGCGGTGAGAGGCCATGTAGGAGTACATGGTGGGTTGTCTCATTGCAGCCGTCCTCAGGAACTGAGTTCTGTGTTTGTGATCCATGATTCAGCTACTACCATACATTGGGCCCTGAAATATGACCCCGCTCGACTTCTTATTCACCCTTGTCCTCTGTCCAGGAGTTGCAAGTAGTTTCTGGTGTTTGTAGTATGCTGGAGGCTGTGGACAGCGCTGACCGTAGGGGTGGGCTGTGATGCGGTAGGCACGTGGCCGGGTATACCGGGCGCCCGTTTGGTGTCACGGAACCCTGTTCACATCGTTTGGGGCTGTGAGCGAAACTCCGGCCGGATCTCCTCATGGATGGAACCCGAATAGGCGATAAACCTGGACTAGAGACTTGAGTGTTTAGGTAGGTCGTGGTCTACACCCACGTCGGCTTTCGCTTGAAGTCTGCCGAGCACATGTCGTGTGCAGACGCTAAGTGGTGGAAACATGTATGAAGAAGTACACCCCTGCAGGGTTAACATCATCTATTCAAATAGCCGTGTCCGCGGAAAAGGACTTCTGGATTGCTTATATCAGTTCATAGACAAGTGAAAGTGGATACTTTAAAATGCGCAAGATAAGCGTGAGTGCTATGGATGGCGTTCTCGTAGGGAGACGGGAGCGGATCCATAGTGGTGTATTGATATGGTGAATATGTGGACTCGTGTGCGCCACCTCAAAAGAGTCGCTTGCAGTCGTAGTTTAGGATAGCCACCGAGTCAAAGCTGGCTTGCTGCAGTTAAACCCCACCATCCCTTTGTTGATAATGATGCATATGTAGTTAGTTCTGATGTAAGTCTTGCTGGGTACATTTGTACTCACGTTTGCCTATTTTATGTTTTGCAGAGAGACTTCAGTCTCACTAGTAGTTCCACGTGGACTTCGACGTTTAGCTTGTTACCTCAGCTACGATCTTGTGCCCCGGCAGGATCTGGTAGATAGTCAGGCTTCTCAGCCTTTTTCAGTTATAGATGTCTGTACCCAGACATGATAGCTTCCACTTGTGCTTTGACTTGTATGCTCTGATTGTTGGGTCATGAGACCCATGTTTGTAATATCTCGCTCCCCGGAGCCTATTGAATAAATTACTTGAGTCGTAGAGTCATGTTGTGATGCCATGTTGTATTTGCACATATCGAGCATATTGTGTGTATGCTATTGAAATGCTTGGTATGTGTGGGATCTGACCATCTAGTTGTTTATCTTTAGTAGCCTCTCTTACCGGGAAATGTCTCCTAGTGTTTCCACCGAGCCATGGTAGCTTGCTACTGCTCCGGAACACTTAGGCTGGCCGGCATGTGTCCTTCTTCGTTCCTGTGTCTGTCCCTTCGGGGAAATGTCACGCGATGAATATCGGAGTCCTGTTAGCCCGCTACAGCCCGGTTCACCGGAGTCCTGCTAGCCCAGTGCTACAGCCTGGATTCACTCGCTGATGACCGACACGTTCGATGCTGGGTCATGAATGCCTGTCCCTGTAAGTCTGTGCCACTTTGGGTTTACGACTAGCCATGTCAGCCCGGGCTCCTTATCATATGGATGCTAGCGACACCGTCATATACGTGTGCCAAAAGGCGCAAACGGTCCCGGGCTAAGGTAAGGCGACACCCGTGGGAATACCGTGCGTGAGGCCGCAAAGTGATATGAGGTGTTACATGCTAGATCGATGTGGCATTGAGTCGGGGTCCTGACATAAGCCCAAAGCTGCCTCCAAGCCAAAACCAAAGAGGAATACAAGGAGCATTCTTGCAGTTGAGAAGAACAAGGCCCCAGTGCCTGAGACTGTTGCTGAAGAAGAGGATGAAGAGAAAGTTCTTAGAAAGCTCAAGCCCAAGATCCCAGACCACAATGATGCTCATCCTGTGGCTGAGGACATGAAGCTCAGGAGAGATTCAGGGCTGAGGAAGTGGAGAGAAGCAGACCCGTATGCTTCAAGGAGAAGGACTGCTGTGGATTACAGGTTTCACACCAAGGAACAACATGACTTCTATGAGATAGTGCTGCTAGATAAGAAGCCCATTGTTTGTGACATGAGATGGGTCGACTCGACCTACATGAAGGAAAATGAGGAACACTACCCTGGAGTGTATGACAGCTTTAGTGCATGTGGAGTTGCAGACTTTGTTGGGCAGAAGCTCACAAAGTGGAAGGAGGAGCTTATCATGCAATTCTACTCCACAGCACACTTCTACCCAGATGGAAGGATCACATGGATGTCTGAAGGTACGAGGTACCAATCAACTGTTGAGGAATGGGCAAAGTTGATCAATGCCCCAGAGGAGCAAGCAGATGACTTGGACATTTATGCCAAGAAGAAAATGGACCACAACTCAATGTCCAACATGTACAAGGAAATTCCAAATGAAGCTCTTGACACTTTCAAATTTGGCTCAGTACACTATCTTCTGTCAGGGCTGCCAACAATCAATTGGATATTGAGGCACACTCTCTTGCCCAAGTCTGGAGATCACAAGATGATCAGAGGCCATGCAATCAACTTGCTTCACGTCTTTGATGTGCCACAGAAGTTCAAGGTCATGAGCCTCATAGTAGAGACTATCAAGAGGACTGCAGCAGATCAGAAGAGGAGTTGTGGATATGCACCTCAAATTCAGGAGCTCATCAACTCTAAGATGGGCACGGGCATATATTTATTGGACAAGGAACACCTGCCCATCCGTCCAGATTTTGAGGACAATCAAGTTTTCATGACTGAGAATGAGCCATCGTCTGCCCAAGCACAAGCAAAGAAGGAGAAGGCAAGGAAGGAGAAAGCTGCCAAGATGCCAACTCAAGAGGAGGCATCTGAGTATTTCTTGAAGACCAAACAAGAGCAGATTGGTTACCTGATTGCATCCACCCTGCGGATTGAGAAAGGACTAGCCACCCTAACTCAAAACCAGGCAAGCCTAGAGAGAATCATGGAACAAAAGTTCTATGACTTGGATGTCAAGGTGACAGAGATTCAGACTGCACTGGAGTAGCTCCAGGATGACATGCAGGAGAGGAGAGGCATGACTACCACTCATGCCTTTGCCAGAGTGCCACGAGGTCCGAGGTCGTCTGCCGTGCCAGTTGCTGACACAAGAGCCACCACCTCAGCACCAGCTACAGCTTCAGTTCCACCAGCTCCAGCATCTACTTCAGCTCCAACTCCAGCGTCTACTTCAGCGTCTACAGAAGCCTTCGTCCTTGGAGTGATCCGGACACCACCACCACCAGAAGATCAAGCCTGAGCGTCTATCTAGCACTATGCATTTTCTAGGAACTTTTTGGTAACTTGTTGCCAAAGGGGGAGAAGATGTATAGATCATAGGCTTCGAGAGAGAGAGAGTGTTTTTTTTCTCTCTTGCTTTATTTGGTGGTTTTTCGAACTTGTTTGCTTTTCAGTGCTTGAGATACTATGTAATTGCTTGTGAGACATTGATGATCATGTGTTTGATCATAAGCTACACTTAATGCTTGCTTAATGCTATTATCTTATCTATCTTATGTGATCATTCACTATTCTTGGTGATGAGTGCATGTATTTCATTCTTATCATTTTAAGCGCTCCACCAAGATGTATGTGACATGGAAGAGTAACCCATGACTCTAACTCCTTGTGCATTTGCAGTCCAAAGAAAATTTTAAATATGCACAAACTTAGGGGGAGCTCTTACTTATCACATACTTCTCAAAGCGACGATATATTTCATGCTTATTATCATTTGTCGAAGCTTTGATCTATATGTTGTCATCAATTACCAAAAAGGGGGAGATTGAAAGTGCAACTATCCCTAGGTGGTTTTGGTAATTCATAACAACATATAGCTCATTGAGCTAATGCTATTCCAAGATGATATTTTAGGAAAGCTCAATGATTGGCATGGCATGGATGTGAAAGTGGAACCCTCAAAATGCTAAGGACAAAGGATTGGCTCAAGCTCAAAAGCTCAAGACTCTTCATTTTATATTTTAGTGATGCAAGATCACATTGAGTCTTCAGGAAAAGCCAACACTATCAAGGAGGGATGAGGTGTTGCTTAATGAGCCTCTTGCTTCATGTGCTTAGTGATATGCTCCAAAACCCTCAACTACTTTCCCATATCCACATATGACCTAGACCCTAAGCCAAACTCAGTCCTACCGATTCTTCCTATCCGGCGCCACCAAGTTTCACTTGTCATAAGCCACTGCCAAACCCTAGCAATTCGGTTCTACCGATAGGGATCTCGGTCTCACCGAGATGGGATTGCAAACTCTCTGTTTCCCTTTCGTAACTTTTCGGTCTCACCGAAAGAGCGAATCGGTCCCACCGAGATTGCAATGTAAATTTAGTGTTTCCCCTTTGTAACTTTTCGGTCTCACCGAAAGAGCAAATCGGTCCCACCGAGTTTTCCTGACCAACTCTCTGGTTAGCTAATTACCAAATTTGGTCTCACCGAGTTTGTGTAATCGGTCTCACCGAGATTACGTTATGCCCAAACCCTAACCATATCGGTCCTACCGAGTTGCATGTCAGTCCCACCGAAAATCTCTAACGGTCACTAGGTTTACATTTTCGGTCCGACCGAGTTTGTTGATTCGGTCCCACCGAGATTGGAAAACTGTGTGTAACGGTTGGATTTTGTGTGAAGGCTATATATACCCCTCCACCTCCTCTTCATTCGAAGAGAGAGCCATCAGAACACATACACCATTCCAACTCATATGTTCTGAGAGAGAACCACCTACTCATGTGTTGAGACCAAGATATTCCATTCCTACCATATGAATCTTGATCTCTAGCCTCTCCAAGTTGCTTTCCACTCAAATCTTCTTTCCACAAAATCCAAATCCTATGAGAGAGAGTTGAGTGTTGGGGAGACTATCATTTGAAGCACAAGAGCAAGGAGTTCATTACCTACACACCATTTGTTACTTCTTGGAGAGTGGTGTCTCCTAGATTGGCTAGGTGTCACTTGGGAGCCTCCGACAAGATTGTGGAGTTGAACCAAGGAGTTTGTAAGGGCAAGGAGATCGCCTACTTCGCGAAGATCTACCGCTAGTGAGGCAAGTCCTGTGTGGGCGATGGCCATGGTGGGATAGACAAGGTTGCTTCTTCGTGGACCCTTTGTGGGTGGTTGCTTCTTCGTGGACCCTTCGTGGGTGGAGCCCTGTGTGGACTCGCGCAACCGTTACCCTTTGTGGGTGGAGCCCTCCGTGGACTCTCGCAACCGTTACCCTTTGTGGGTTGAAGTCTCCATCAACGTGGATGTAGGATAGCACCACCAATCCGAACCACGGGAAAAACATCCGTGTCTCCAATTGCGTTTGAATTCTCCAAACCCTTCCCTTTACATTCTTGCAAGTTGCATGCTTTACTTTCCGCTGCCAATATACTCTTTGCATGCTTGCTTGAATTGTGTGATGATTGCTTGACTTGTCCTAAAATAGCTAAAATTTGCCAAGAACTAAAATTGGGAAAAGGTTAAGTTTTTTATTTGGTCAAGTAGTCTAATCACCCCCCTCTAGACATACTTTCGATCCTACAAGTGGTATCAGAGCTATGGTCTCCATTTGCTTAGATCTCCATAGCTTTTAGTGGTCATAGCCTTGGTTTCACAACCTAGGAGAGTATGGCGTCTAGCGAGGGAAATTATCACCGTAGAGGTCCCTACTTTGATGGTACTAATTTTGCTAGTTGGAAGCATAAAATGAAAATGCATATTCTTGGACATAACCCCGCCGTTTGGGCTATTGTGTGTGTTGGTTTGCAAGGTGACTTCTTTGATGGGAGAGAACCAAACCGTGAAGCTACCGCGGATGAGTTGAAGATGTTGCAATACAATGCTTAAGCTTGTGATATTCTCTTCAACGGATTGTGCCCCGAAGAATTCAACAAAATCAGCCGTCTTGAGAATGCGAAGGAAATTTGGGACACTTTGATTGATATGCACGAAGGTACCGACTCCGTCAAGGAATCCAAGTTGGATGTGCTTCAAAGCCAACTTGACAAGTTCAAGATGAAGGATGGTGAAGGTGTCACTGAAATGTACTCTAGGCTTGCTCTCATCACAAATGAGATTGCCGGCTTAGGAAGTGAAGAGATGACCGATAGATTCATCATCAAGAAGATTCTAAGAGCCTTGGATGGAAAATATGATACCGTGTGCACATTGATCCAAATGATGCCCAATTACAAAGATCTCAAGCCAACGGAGGTGATTGGAAGAATTGTTGCTCATGAGATGTCACTTAAGGATAAAGAGGAACTTCACAGCAAATCAAGTGGTGCCTATAAAGCCTCATGTGAAGCCCCTACATCATCAAGTGAGAAACAAGACTTCAATGAAGAATTGAGGTTAATGGTGAAGAACTTCAACAAGTTCTACAAGAGTAGAAGCAAAGATAGAAGCTTCAAGTCAAGGTCCTACAATGACAAAAGATCTTCTAGTCGAGAGCGAAACTGCTACAGTTGTGGAAGACCCGGACACTATTCCAATGAGTGTACGGCTCCCTACAAGAGATGAGAAGATTCTCCAAAAAGAAGAAGCAAAGAATCACCACCAAGAGAGAGAAGGAGTAGAGATGATCGTTATGAACGAAGATACTCACGGAGAAGCAAGGATTCGGAAAGGAAGGAAAAATCATCAAGGAGCTACACAAGACGAAGACATCAAGCTCATGTTGGTGAATGGGTATCCGGCTCCGACTCCGACAGCCACTCCGAGAGAATTATCACTCCGACTCCGAAGATACTCAAGATGAAGGTGTTGCCGGTCTAGCACTTGTGTCAACCAACTCCTATGACATATTTGACTCACCAAATGAAGGAATTGGAAGATGCTTCATGGCCAAAGGTCATAAGGTAACACACCCCGAGTATGTTGATTTCAATAGTGATGAAGATGACTTGTTAGGTGATGATTTGCTTGTTGACAACTCTAGTGAAGAATACTATGATGAAATGCCAATTAATCATGCTAATCAAGATCAAACGAATGAAAATGATAAGGAAAAGATTGAGGCTCTAACTAAAGAACTAAACACTCTTAAGTTAGCTCATGAAACTATCTTCGAAGATCATCGAGAACTTTTAAGAGCTCATGAGAAATTACGCTTTGAAAAGCTCAACCTTGAGCAAGAGCATGAGTTCTTAAAAGCAATCAATGATGATCTCCGCAAGAAAAGTTCTTCTTACATTGCCAAGCGTTTACTCTTATCCAATTACATGCCTCAAGTCAAGTCTAGTAACAAGAACAAGAAAGATTCTTCCTCTAGCAGTAACAATGATCATGCTAAATCCAATATTGTTGCTTCTAGTAGTTCTCTTGATTCCACTAATGACTCTCTTAGCCAAGTTACACTTGAGCAAGAAAATAGCTTATTGAAGGGAATTATAGAGAAAGGAGTGTACAAAAGCCTTGTCGGGAGCAAGCAATTCGAGGAAATTGTGCGCAAGCAAGGAATGCACCGGAAGAATCAAGGCTTTGGTTTTGAACGAAAGTTCAATGCCAATGGAGTTGAGTGGGAAGAAGATCAATACCCCAAGACAAAGTTTGTTCCTCAACAAGAGAAGTATGATACTTATTTCAAGGGGACACAAGCTCAAGATGATCTTCCACCACAAGACTACAAGCAAAAAGGCAAGGACAAGCTTCAAGAGGAAATTGACGCATTTGAAGAAGCTCCTAAGACCTTAGTCAAGTGGATTCCCAAGACTACTTCAAGTTCCA
Source organism: Triticum dicoccoides (assembly GCF_002162155.2). Lineage (NCBI taxonomy): Eukaryota > Viridiplantae > Streptophyta > Magnoliopsida > Poales > Poaceae > Triticum > Triticum dicoccoides. Next base: position 453,735,035 of record NC_041384.1, read on the forward strand.
CTTCATCAAGTACGAATACAACTCCAAGGATTCCCATCAAGATGGTGTGGATCCAAAAGAAGAAGAACTAGAGAGTTCTTGAGGGTGACTCCGCCAACATAATTCACTCTTATCATTTTGGCAAGAACAAGTGCAATCAACTTCCACATCTTGCACTAGTTCAAGGAGTCACAAACCCTCTTGTTGGTAAGACAAGGGACAAGGTAACCTAAAAGTTTTCATGGACATCATATTGTGTGTGCATCACTCTATGTCTATGGATATCCTTGTTTGTTCCTTGTGGGACTAACCCATGTAGGTATTGAAAGTGCAATTCACTCAAATGGATAGCTCCAAGTGATCTACATCAACATTGAGCATCCACATCTTCAACATCTACATGAAGTCATCATCGACGAAACCCAAGGTTAGTTCATCCCTCCAAGGGGGGATATCACATCTAGGGGGAGCTTTACTCTAAGACTTGAGCTAAAGCAACTCTAAAGATGTGAACACAACAATGCTTTATGTAAAATTGGTAACCCCACTTGAGCTTAAACGATGAGTATGACCTATGATCAAGTGTTCTCACTTGACTCCTAAGTCAATATACTCATATATAGATGACCTTGTCATCGCAAATTGCTTGATAGATGCTAGAATTGGTTGTGCATGCCTTGCCACATATTTCATTTGCCATCTTATTGTGTGAGCATGCTGGTTGCATATTTTACTCATTCGAGGACATCCACTTGTTGTTTTGATCGTTTGGGTTTATTTCCTTTGCCAAGTGGATGGACAAGAATGCCTAAGAACCTCCTCTAGCTATCTATGCTTTTCTCGTCTCAAACTCTATTCATGCTGCATCACAAAATTTGATCAAGTCAGATTCGAACCACTCTGTGTGAGGAGCGCTCGGAGTCCCCGATTCATCATAGATTAAACTTCCAAAACCTCTTTATGATTCTCGGTCTGACCGATACCCCACTTTCGGTCCTATCGAGATCATTAAGTTGATCTAGGTTTTCGATTTCGGTGCAACCGATTTGAACATTTCGGTCACACCGAGTTTCAGTAACTGCATGCAGTTATGAATCTCGGTGCCATCGAGTTGTTCCACTCGGTCACACCGACAGGGTCGGGCTATATATAGTCACGGGCAAAATTTGGAAATTTCTCCGAACCCCTTCGCCCGCGCGATAGCCTGCTCTGCCAACTTGGTCTCCGGATCGTCTTCTCGCCGCCAGCCGCCTCCAGTCGCTGGTCTCCGTCGCTGTCAACGGGAATTCTGCCCCGCCATTGCAGCCGTAGCGAGTCTCCGCCGAGCTAGGGTATGGACTCGATCTTTGTGCTATTCTCCAATCCAATTCTCAGCACATTGTGATCATCATGATTCTTGCCACGATTGAAACACTCCTATCCAGTCAATACGCTCGTAGATTAGCTTTGATTCGAAAATTTTAGGGTTAGGTTTCCGCCGAAACCATCTCGGACCCATCGAGTTGAAAAACTCGGTCCCACCGATTTGGCTTATGCCATTGCACAAGTGAGACTCGGTCTGACCGAGAATTACTTATCGATGTGACCAATTTTGGAACTCTGTGAAACCCTAGCAGTCTCGGTGCCACCGAACTGTGACTCGGTCCAACCGAGTCACTAGTTTAGGTTCCAAAACTGCTTCGATATCACCGAGTTTAAAAATCGGTAGATCCGAGATGATTTCAGTGGGAAACTAAAACTAAGTTTCTGGATCATTCTTGTGCAAAAATCTCTGCATTTTGTGATGCTCATCTATTCTACCTCATCTATAAACTATTCACAGGGTCAGCAGTCAGAGCTTGCAGCATGTCTGATCAGAGTGACAGCCAGAACTTGTCAGAGCAGCAAGTGCAGATGAGTGAGGGCACTAGTCCCTCTAGCTCTTCAGATGATGGCAGCAGAAGTACCCCAAGCAATCTGCCAAAAGCTGCCACCAGACAGAGGAAGAAGAGAACTTCAGACTCCAAAGATGAAGATTATGTGGTAGAGGAAGAGGCCACATCAAAGAGAGTTGAGCCAGCTCAAGGCACAAAGCCAGGTCTAAAGATCAAAAGGCCAGCAGGCAGGCAGCCTATGTCAAAGGCTAGAGCCTCAACTGAGAAGCCCACTCCCAAAGAGCCAGTTGCTGCAAAAGGCAAGAAGAGGAAGGAAAGGGTCAAGAAGACCGTAGCCAGAGTGCTAGGAAAGGCTTCCATCATGGAAGAGGAAGAGGAAGAAGAGGTAGCTGCACCAGCACCTAAGGCACCCAAGCTGATGGGTGATGCCATAAGATCAGGGGCTACTGCATCTAAGCCCAAAGCTGCCTCCAAGCCAAAACCAAAGAGGAATACAAGGAGCATTCTTGCAGCTGAGAAGAACAAGGCCCCAGTGCCTGAGACTGTTGCTGAAGAAGAGGATGAAGAGAAAGTTCTTAGAAAGCTCAAGCTCAAGATCCCAGACCACAACGATGCTCATCCTGTGGCTGAGGACATGAAGCTCAGGAGAGATTCAGGGCTGAGGAAGTGGAGAGAAGCAGACCCATATGCTTCAAGGAGAAGGACTGCTGTGGATTACAGATTTCACACCAAGGAACAGCAGGACTTCTATGAGACAGTGCTGCTAGATAAGAAGCCCATTGTTTGTGACATGAGATGGGTCGACTGGACCTACATGAAGGAAAATGAGGAACACTACCCTAGAGTGTATGACAGCTTTAGTGCGTGTGGAGTTGCAGACTTTGTTGGGCAGAAGCTCACAAAGTGGAACGAGGAGCTTATCATGCAATTCTACTCCACAACACACTTCTACCCAGATGGAAGGATCACATGGATGTCTGAAGGTACGAGGTACCAATCAACTGTTGAAGAATGGGCAAAGTTGATCAATGCCCCAGAGGAGCAAGCACATGACTTGGACATTTATGCCAAGAAGAAAATGGACCACAACTCAATGTCCAACATGTACAAGGAAATTCCAAATGAAGCTGTTGACACTTTCAAATTTGGCTCAGTGCACTATCTTCTGTCAGGGCTGCCAACAATCAATTGGATATTGAGGCACACTCTCTTGCCCAAGTCTGGAGATCACAAGATGATCAGAGGCCATGCAATCAACTTGCTTCACGTCTTTGATGTGCCACAGAAGTTCAAGGTCATGAGCCTCATAGTAGAGACTATCAAGAGGACTGCAGCAGATCAGAAGAGGAGCTGTGGATATGCACCTCAAATTCAGGAGCTCATCAACTCTAAGATGGGCACAGGCATATATTTATTGGACAAGGAACACCTGCCCATCCGTCCAGATTTTGAGGACAATCAAGTTTTCATGACTGAGAATGAGCCATCGTCTGCCCAAGCACAAGCAAAGAAGGAGAAGGCAAGGAAGGAGAAAGCTGCCAAGATGCCAACTCAAGAGGAGGCATCTGAGTATTTCTTGAAGACCAAACAAGAGCAGATTGGTTACCTGATTGCATCCACCCTGCGGATTGAGAAAGGACTAGCCACCCTAACTCAAAACCAGGCAAGCCTAGAGAGAATCATGGAACAAAAGTTCTATGACTTGGATGTCAAGGTGACAGAGATTCAGACTGCACTAGAGCAGCTCCAGGATGACATGCAGGAGAGGAGAGGCAGGACTACCACTCATGCCTTTGCCAGACTGCCACGAGGTCCGAGGTCGTCTGCCGTGCCAGTTGCTGACACAAGAGCTACCACCTCAGCACCAGCTACAGCTTCAGTTCCACCAGCTCCAGCATCTACTTCAGCTCCAACTCCAGCGTCTACTTCAGCGTCTACAGAAGCCTTCGTCCTTGGAGTGATCCAGACTCCACCACCACCAGAAGATCAAGCCTGAGCGTCTATCTAGCACCATGCATTTTCTAGGAACTTTTTGGTAACTTGTTGCCAAAGGGGGAGAAGATGTATAGATCATAGGCTTCGAGAGAGAGAGTGTTTTTTTTCTCTCTTGCTTTATTTGGTGGTTTTTCGAACTTGTTTGCTTTTGAGTGCTTGAGATACTATGTCATTGCTTGTGAGACATTGATGATCATGTGTTTGATCATAAGCTACACTTAATGCTTGCTTAATATTATCTTATCTATCTTATGTGATCATTCACTATTCTTGGTGATGAGTGCATGTATTTCATTCTTATCATTTTAAGCGCTCCACCAAGATGTATGTGACATGGAAGAGTAACCCATGACTCTAACTCCTTGTGCATTTGCAGTCCAAAGCAAATTTTAAATATGCACAAACTTAGGGGGAGCTCTTACTTATCACATACTTCTCAAAGCGACGATATATTTCATGCTTATTATCATTTGTCGAAGCTTTGATCTATATGTTGTCATCAATTACCAAAAAGGGGGAGATTGAAAGTGCAACTATCCCTAGGTGGTTTTGGTAATTCATAACAACATATAGCTCATTGAGCTAATGCTATTCCAAGATGATTATTTCAGGAAAGCTCAATGATTGGCATGGCATGGATGTGAAAGTGGAACCCTCAAAATGTTAAGGACAAAGGATTGGCTCAAGCTCAAAAGCTCAAGACTCTTCATTTTATATTTTAGTGATCCAAGATCACATTGAGTCTTTAGGAAAAGCCAATACTATCAAGGAGGGATGAGCCTCTTGCTTCATGTGCTTAGTGATATGCTCCAAAACCCTCAACTACTTTCCCATATCCACATATGACCTAGACCCTAAGCCAAACTCGGTCCTACCGATTCTTCCTATCCGGCGCCACCGAGTTTCACTTGTCATAAGCCACTGCCAAACCCTAGCAATTTGGTTCTACCGATAGGGATCTCAGTCTCACCGAGATGGGATTGCAAACTCTTTGTTTCCCTTTCGTAACTTTTTGGTCTCACCGAAAGAGCGAATCGGTCCCACCGAGATTGCAATGTAAATTCAGTGTTTCCCCTTTGTAACTTTTTGGTCTCACCGAAAGAGCAAATCGGTCCCACCGAGTTTGCCTGACCAACTCTCTGGTTAGCTAATTACCAAATTCGGTCTCACCGAGTTTGTGTAATCGGTCTCACCGAGATTACGTTATGCCCAAACCCTAACCATATCGGTCCTACCGAGTTGCATGTCAGTCCCACCGAAAATCTCTAACGGTCACTAGGTTTACATTTTCGGTCCGACCGAGTTTGTTGATTCGGTCCCACCGAGATTGGAAAACTATGTGTAACGGTTGGATTTTGTGTGAAGGCTATATATACCCCTCCACCTCCTCTTCATTCGAAGAGAGAGCCATCAGAACACATACACCATTCCAACTCATATGTTCTGAGAGAGAACCACCTACTCATGTGTTGAGACCAAGATATTCCATTCCTACCATATGAATCTTGATCTCTAGCCTCTCCAAGTTGCTTTCCACTCAAATCTTCTTTCCACAAAATCCAAATCCTATGAGAGAGAGTTGAGTGTTGGGGAGACTATCATTTGAAGCACAAGAGCAAGGAGTTCATTACCTACACACCATTTGTTACTTCTTGGAGAGTGGTGTCTCCTAGATTGGCTAGGTGTCACTTGGGAGCCTCCGACAAGATTGTGGAGTTGAACCAAGGAGTTTGTAAGGGCAAGGAGATCGCCTACTTCGTGAAGATCTACCGCTAGTGAGGCAAGTCCTGTGTGGGCGATGGCCATGGTGGGATAGATAAGGTTGCTTCTTCGTGGACCCTTTGTGGGTGGTTGCTTCTTTGTGGACCCTTCGTGGGTGGAGCCCTGTGTGGACTCGCGCAACCGTTACCCTTTGTGGGTGGAGCCCTCCGTGGACTCTCGCAACCGTTACCCTTTGTGGGTTGAAGTCTCCATCAACATGGATGTAGGATAGCACCAGCTATCCGAACCACGGGAAAAACATCCGTGTCTCCAATTGCGTTTGAATTCTCCAAACCCTTCCCTTTACATTCTTGCAAGTTGCATGCTTTACTTTCCGCTGCCAATATACTCTTTGCATGCTTGCTTGAATTGTGTGATGATTGCTTGACTTGTCCTAAAATAGCTAAAATCTGCCAAGAACTAAAATTGGGAAAAGGTTAAGTTTTTTATTTGGTCAAGTAGTCTAATCACCCCCCTCTAGACATACTTTCGATCCTACAGTCTCGCCATTGTCCATCACGCTGGTGTTCTCGTCATGGTGTGGTCAACGTTGTCAACAAACGACAATATCGGAAGAGGGATGTACATGGAGAGGCTGACAGTTGGGACCCACATGGTCCATGACCGCACGCAAGTAAGTATCTCCTTATTACGCCAAAAAGAATGAATATTCCCGCTGACAGCTCGGACCCACCAGCTATATCTTCGCACGCAAGGAAGTGCCTCCTTATTATGCACAAAAAATGAATACCCCATGCTAGCTGGGACCCACCATACTGGGAGGCTGACTTGTGGGCCTACTAAGTTGACGTGGACAGAGGGCTTTGTCAACTTAGTCAATATGAACAATTCTAGCTCCAGTGACCATACGATGTCCATCCAACGGCCATAGTGCTTCTTCAACCTCTGGTCTTTTTGCTCCAGCCGCCCAAAGCAGCGCCAGTCGTGCCACGTGCTCTTGCCTCCCGTGGCCAGCTGTGCTGCCGCAGAGGCCTCATTGCCCGCTACTACTCCCACCACTGGCCAGACCTTGCGGCGACGCAACCTCACACCGAAGCCGAACCAGTGAACCCTCGTACTCCTCTCCACATGGGCATCCACTTCCGCGTCTTCCTTGGCTCCGCGTCGCCCCCTTCCTAGGCCTCGCCGTCGTCCACCGCCTTGGTGCTCTCGGTGTGGCGTGGTCAACGTGGTCAAGGAACGACTTCCTTCGGAAGAGTATGTACATGGAGAGGCTGACAACTGGGTCTACGACAGTACCAAGGAAGTGCCTCCTTATTACGCGCAAAATAATTATTCCTCCACCTAACAGCAGGGACCCACCGGACGGGCCACCATATTTCGCGTAAAAAACATTTCCCCCTAATTGCTGGGACCCACCAGCTACATCTTTGCATGGAAGGGAGTGCCTGACAGTCAGGACCCACCTTGTCGAAGCGTACGTAGTGTTGTCAGTCTGGTCGCGAACGTGTATGTACATACGATCGGTCTGTCTGCAGGCTGCAGCGATGAACCGTGGCTGTGTAAGGAAGAGCACGTGTCGTAGTAGAGGCACACACGTGTCATAGTAGAGGCACGTTGTCGGATCACGGGTTCCGGCAAACCCTTGAGGTTCGAACACTGGGGTGCGCACGAAGGTTTTCTCCCTATCGATCCACGCCCTAGCTCTCTAAGATCTCGCGGATGAACTCGATGAACTCACAAGACAAAGACACAAGATTTATACTGATTCGGGCCACCGTTGTGGTGTAATACCCTACTCCAGTGTGGTGGTGGTGGATTGCCTCTTGGGCTGATGATCAACAGTACAAGGGGAAGAGTAGCCTCCTGAGGTTGAGGTGCTCTTGTGCTCTCTTTTCATTGTTGTTGTGAGGCCCATCCTCTTTGTTGTTGTCCCGGCCGATCCTCCCGTATGTGGTGGCTAGTTCTACTTATATAGGCCCTGGTCCTCTCCCCAAATATTGAGCGGGAAGGGAGCCAACAACGGCCAATTTGAAAGGGAACAACTAGTACAACTTATCCTGACAAAGGCGGTCTTCGCCTGCCAAAGGCTCTGGTGGTGACGCCGTCCTGGGCTCCATGGTGACCTCCGTCTGGCCGTCCTTCTGGTCTTGGTCTCATTGCACCAATATGGAAACCTTTTCTTGATGCCTCGGTACTCCTCGCTTGCGCTTGCCGCCTTGGCACCAAAGAGGAAGCGAGGACATTGCGCGCGCTGGCGCCCACCTGGTCTCGATCGTCATGGCTCATGTCACCAAGACCTCGCGAGGTTTGCCTTGCCTTGATCTCTCCTCCCCTCGCGAGCCTGCCTGGCGAGGCCGCTCCTGAGGAGGTCTTGCGTCATCCACCTCGCGAGGCTTGGCCCCTCGCGAGGGTCTTGAATGCCTTGTCGATGAAGATGGGCCGTACAGACCTGCCAGCCCAGCCACGCCGTGGGCCGCAGGCAGGCAAGTCTGGGGACCCCCGTTCCGAGAACACCGACAGTAGCCCCCGGGCCCAAGGCATGCTCGGGCTTGGCTTTGAGGCAAAGCTAAAAGGTCAAGAACGGAGCGCCGCGGGCCCCAAAAGCCTGCGGCCTTGGTTGACGCGTGGCAGTTGATTGGACATGGGCGTCTCCACTTCCCCATGCTACCTCGGCAACTGCCCGACTTGAAAAAAAGGCTGGCGCGGACGGCGCTTGTCTTCATTGCTTCTTACTCGCCTTGCTCCAGATCCCCTTTCTCGCTTGAGGGAGTCCTGGATTAGGGGGTCTCCGGATAGCCGGACTATATCCTTTGGCCGGACTGTTGGACTATGAAGATACAAGATTGAAGGCTTCGTCCCGTGTCCGGATGGAACTCTCCTTGGCGTGGAAGGCAAGCTTGGCAATACGGATATGTAGATCTTCTTCCTTGTAACCGACTCTGTGTAACCCTAGCCCCATCCGGTGTCTATATAAACCGGAGGGTTTAGTCCGTAGGACAAGAACAATCATACCATAGGCTAGCTTCTAGGGTTTAGCCTCTACAATCTCGTGGTAGATCAACTCTTGTAATACTCATATCATCAAGATCAATCAAGCAGGAAGTAGGGTATTACCTCCATCGAGAGGGCCCAAACCTGGGTAAACATCATGTCCCCCGCCTCCTGTTACCATCCGCCTTAGACGCACAGTTCGGGACCCCCTACCCGAGATCCGCCGGTTTTGACACCGACATTGGTGCTTTCATTGAGAGTTCCACTATGCCGTCACCATAAGGCTTGATGGCTCCTTCGATCATCGGTAACGATGCGGTCCAAGGTGAGGTTTTCCTCCCCAGACAGATCTTCGTATTCGGCGGCCTCGCACTGCGGGTCAACTCGCTTGGCCATCTGGAGCAGATCAAGAGCTACGCCCTTGGGCATCAGGTCAGGTTCGGAAACTTAAACTACACTGCCGACATCCGCGGAGACTTGATCTTCAACGGATTCGGGCCCATGTCAGGTGCGCCGCACAATCACGACGAGCATGACGTAACTCTGCCGTCAGATAGTGTTCGGGAGATCATACCCGCAACTACTCCGGCCCTCAATCCGGAGGAAATCTCGCCATCCAAGGACAGGGGGATAGACCCCGCCATGGAGGCCGCACTCTCAGTGGCGATGGAGCCGGATACTGACTTCACCCCTTATGAGAGCCGTGTTGCCTAACCACTGGATTCGTCTCCGGCCACGGACTCCGAGCCGCCTGCGTCCGTGCCTATCGAATCCAATTGGGCGCCGATCATGGAGTTCACCCCCGCGGATATCTTTCAGCACTCACCTTTCGGCGACGTGCTAAATTCATTAAGGTCTCTCTCCTTGTCAGGAGAACCTTGGCCGAACTATGTCCGGCTAGAATGGGATGTGGACGACGAAGAAATTCGCTCCCCACCCACCACCCACTTAGTAGCCACTGTCAGCGATTTAACCGACATGCTCGACTTCGACTCCGAAGACATCGATGGTATGGACGACAATGCAGGAGACGAACAGGAACCACCGCCCACAGGGCGCTGGACCGCCACCTCATCATATGATATATACATGGTGGACACCCCCAAAGAAGGCAATGGCGACGAGACAGCGGGGGATGACCCCTCCAAGAAGCAACCCAAGCGCGGACGTCAGCGGCGCCGCTCTAAGTCCTGCCATAGCAAAAGTAGTGATACCGGCACAAGAGACAATAACACTCCGGATAGTGCCGAAGACGATAACAATCCCCTCTAGCACGATTTAGAGCGGGAGGGTGAACAAGCTAGCCCTCCAGAGCGGGCAACAGATAGAGAATCGGAGGAGGACAATTACATGCCTCTCTCCGAAGACGAGGTGAGCCTCGGCGACGAAGAATTTATCATGCCTGAGGATCCCGTCGAGCAGGAGCGCTTCAAGCGCCGGCTTATAGCCACAGCAAATAGCTTGAAGAAAAAGGAACAACAGCTTCGAGCTGATCAAGATTTGCTAGCAGACAGATGGACCAAATTCCTTGCAGCCGAGGAATACGAACTCGAATGCCCCTCCAAGAGTTACCCAAAGTGCAGGTCGCTACCCCGACTCGAGGAGGAAGCATTGAAACCTACATCACCAGTGTACGATGCAGCTGACCAGCCACCTCGTGGCCGAGCCAGAGAGGCGTTTCAGCCTGAAGTTCAGCCTGCACCCCGCCACCACTCAAACAAAAATACCAAGGCCCGGGGCAACACACGGGACCTACGAGACGTATTGGAAAGCAGGGCAAAACATGCAAGGTCGATATACGGGTCAAGGGGGCGCGCGCCAACGTGGGACGATGACCGTCACGCTGGATACACTAAAAGTAAATCCGACCGGGCCGAATACAGCAGACAAGACTCATACGAACAGCGTCGTGATATAGCCCGGCACAGAGGCGCCGCACACCCCCTATGCTTCACTGATGAAGTTATGGGTCATGAATTCCCGGAGGGTTTTAAACCCATAAATATCGAATCGTATGATGGTACAATGGATCCCGCTGTATGGATTGAGGATTTCCTCCTCCACATCCACATGGCTCGCAGTGATGATCTGCATGCCATCAAGTACCTCCCACTGAAACTCAAAGGACCAGCTCGGCATTGGCTGAATAGCTTCCCAGCAGACTTCGTCGGTAGTTGGGAGGATTTGGAAGAAGCATTCCTTGACAACTTCCAGGGCACTTATGTGCGACCACCGGATGCTGATGACTTGAGCCATATAACCCAGCAGCCAAGGGAATCAGCCAGGCAATTCTGGACATGGTTCCTAACTAAGAAAAACCAAATTGTCGACTGTTCGGATGCAGAGGCCTTAGCGGCATTCAAACATAACATCCGTGACGAGTGGCTCGCCCAGCACCTTGGCTAGGAGAAGCAGAAGTCTATGGCAGCCCTCACGACACTCATGACCCGCTTTTGCGCGGGCGAGGATAGCTGGCTGGCTCGCAGCAACAACACATCAAGGAATCCGGGCACTTCGGATACCAAAGATGCCAACGGCAGACCACGTCCTAACAGACACAAGCGCCGCAACAACGGCGATAACACCGATGATACGGCAGTCAATGTTGGATTCAGAGGCTCTAGATCCGGTCAGCGGAAAAAGGCATTCAAAAGAAGTACTCCGGGCCTGTCTAGTTTGGATCGCATACTTTATCGCTCATGTCAAATCCACGGCACCCCCGATAAGCCAGCCAATCACACCAATAGAGAATACTGGGTGTTCAAGCAGGCCGACAAGTTGAATGCCGAAAACAAGGACAAGGGGCTGCATAGTGATGACGAGGAGGAGCCCCGGCCGCCGAACACGGGAGGACAGAAGAGGTCCTCCCCACAAGTGAAGATGGTGAACATGATATACGCAACCCACATTCCCAAGAGGGAACGGAAGCGTGCACTAAGGGACGTTTATGCGATGGAGCCCGTTGCCCCAAAGTTCAACCCATGGTCCTCTTGTCCGATCACCTTCGATCGCAGGGACCACCCCACTAGTATCTGTCATGGCGGATCTGCCGCATTGGTCCTAGACCCCATCATCGATGGATTTCACCTCACTCGAGTCCTTATAGACGGCGGCAGTAGCCTGAACCTGCTCTATCAGGATACAGTGCGCAAAATGGGTATAGATCCCTCAAGGATCAAACCCACCAAAACCACCTTTAAGGGCGTCATCCCATGTGTAGAGGCCCATTGCACGGGCTTAATCACACTGGAAGTGGTCTTCGGATCTCCGGACAACTTCCGAAGCGAGGAGTTAATCTTCGATATCGTCCCGTTCCGCAGTGGCTATCACGCACTGCTTGGGCGAACCGCATTTGCAAAATTCAATGCGGTACCGCATTACGCATACCTCAAGCTCAAGATGCCAGGACCTAGGGGGGTCATAACAGTCAATGGAAACACAAAATGCTCGCTCCGCACGGAAGAGCACACTGCGGCCCTCGCAGCAGAAGCATAAAGTAGCCTTTTAAGGCAAACCACCAATTCGGCGATACAGCCCCCGCACACCGTCAAGCAAGTCCGGAGTAACCTGCAACAGGATCGCCTGGCATGTTCAGAGCTCGCCTAGCAATTCGTCCCCCGTCCCAGTCCTAGTCAAGCGACGAAATCTGTGCCGCGCGTACATAATTACGCACTGAAAATACCATGGGCATATGCGGGGGCACGATCAGGGCACGTCCCGCAATGCGGCTTAACCGCCCTAGGGGCTGCATACCTTTATCATTTTTTCTCTTTCAGGACCTTACTCTCTGGAAGCCTTTCCAGCAGTATGATTGCCGGACACATTACGGGAAGGAACAACAAAGGAGGCAAGAAGCTAAGACGTACAAGGGAACCCCCAGGTGGTCTCTAATAACAATCGATATACCCACTTTTTACTACCCATACGTAGCTTGCCGTTGGATAGGACATGTCAAATAGTCCTATTTTTTGCTTATTGCACTACTTGTATCAGTACGCTTTGACGTATTATTTAAATAACAATGCATAACATTAGTCTATTATTGCATTATCCTTCCCTTTTTTCTTATATGTTCATTTACGACAACTTGCACCCGTACATTCTGGTACGGTCGGTACGCCAGGGGCTTTCGCTTACCCCATAATACGGCGTGAGAAGTCCGAACACTTTCGACAGTGCGGCACCTCAAACTTATAGCATTATATGCATCAGCTCCGAATCATGTCTTGGGTCAATAATTGGGTTTGCCTGGCTCCCATGTTTTGGTACCTTACGTTCCGCTATATCGGCTAAGGTAGCGCTGGGAGAACTACTACGATTGTGTCCCGGTTCTTCCGGACGAGCACCTCAGTAGAGAAAGCCGAAAACTGACTGTCATGATAAGGCGAGAGCTGGTCGTTGTTCGAGAGGTCTCAAGTCCTTAAAGACTTTTTCCGCTTCAGCAGAGGAGTTGGCCATGCCCGACTTAGGCATATATAGCGCCCCAAATTCGGCCTTTCGAATACTAGGGGCTTCGCCAAAATTTAAAATTGTAGACTTCTATGGCTAAGTGAGAGTGATAAAGCCTTATAGTCCGATTGCCTGGTTCGTTGTGCTGAACACCTCCCTCGAAGGACCCAAAATTGGGATAAAGAGTGCTCAGGTTTATCCCGAACACCGCAGTACTAGTTACATGGGGGAAGAAGCCGACGACTGGCCAACTCTTAGATTTTATAAACGGCCGCATAGAAGGTAATATTTTAAATTCAAAAAGCGTTGCATAGCGCAAATGAAGTTGTTTCACATTACAGGATCACATGAGCATGTTCATTCAAAAATTACATCTCTAGCACATTCCTCCGCCACAAGGCGGGAACCCTTCAGGACATTGTCATAATACATTTCGGGGCAGCGATGCTCCTTGCCCTCCAGCGGCCCCTCCTTCACCAGCTTTATGGTGTCCATCTTCGCCCAGTGCACCTTCGCCCGGGCAAAAGCCCTGCGCGCACCCTCGATGCAGATGGACTGCTTTATGACTTCAAGCCGTGGGCAGGCATCCACAAGCCGCCTCACCAGGCCGAAGTAGCTGCTAGGCAGGGGATCGCCAGGCCACATCCGGACTATAAGACCCTTCATGGCATGTTCGGCCGCCTTGTGAAGCTCGACCAGTTGCTTCAGCTGGTCGCTCAAGGGCATTGGGTGCTCGATCCCAGCATACTGAGACCAGAACAACTTTTCCATCGAGCTCCCCTCCTCAGCTTGGTAGAACTCCGTGACATCCAGTACACTGCGGGGAAGATCTGCGAACGCTCCTGGAGAGCTCTGAACTCGGGTAAGTAAAAGGAAAGTTTCCTTCACATGCTGGCTTTGCATAATGAATGCCTTACCCGCTGCTATCTTCTTCACCGCATCAATCTCCTGGAGGGCCTTGTGGGCTTCAGCCTTGGCGCTCTGTGCGCTTTCGAGCGCCTTCGCAAGCTCGGACTCTCGCATCTTAGAGTCAAGCTCCAAGGACTCGTATTTTTTGGCGAGAGCCTCGAGCTCTTGCTGCACCTCGCCTACCCGGGCTTCTTGCTTTTCCCGCTCAATGCGCTCCTTGGCCGCTTTGTCTTCGGCCTCGGACAGCGCCTTCTTCAGGGTCGCCACCTCGGTCGTGGCCCCTGGCAAATTCATGATGATCCTATTACTTTACAACCGAATTTCTTTTTAATATATAGACAAGGTATTGCTTACCTTTGCTCTCCTCGAGCTGCCTCTTCGTAAGGCCGAGTTCTTCCTCGGACCGCTCAAGGTCCTGCTTCAGTGCAGCGACCTCTGCAGTACGTGTGGCAGTGGCCAGCAGTGAAGCCTGCATATGCACATAGACATATTCTGATTAGACTCCTGAGTCATTATTTGATCCTCTATTCGGCCTTTCTTCGTGAACGACAAATAGAGCATCAGGGGCTACTGTCTATGCGGTAATATTTTCCTATATTTTGATTGCTTACCTGAAAGCATGTTAGGAGGCTGGCACAAGCTTCGGTTAGTCCGTTTTTGGCGGACTGAACTTTCTTGATCACCGCATTCATGATAGTGCGATGCTCTTCGTCGATGGAAGCGCCGCGAAGCGCTTCTAGCAAGTTGTCCAATGCCTCTAGATGGACAGAGGCCACTAGCACATGCGGCTTGCCCCTCTTAATAGGGGGTCGCCTGCAGGAGTCCGGAACCACCTAAGGTTCCGGCGTAGTGTTCGGCTGGGGGGCGAACTTGGAGCCCATGGGAGTCTTGATCTCTTTGAGCCCAGGGTTTGGAAGGTCGCCTCGAGGCGCCCCCGGGACTACCTCCCCTCGGCTCGGTGCCTTTTGAGACAACACCTCGATGTTGTCCGTAGGGCAAGGGGTGGAGGCGGTCGGAAGTGAATCGCTATTCATATCGGACAAGTCCAAAGAACCGTCGAACGAAGATACGTCGAGACGGGCTCGGGACAGACTGCATAATCATATTCGGTGTAAGGAGAAGCAGTGCAATAAAACATAGCATGAATTACTATGGTATCCGAATACTTACGACTTCGCCAGGGGCTTGTCCCTGGGTAACCACTCGTCGTCGTTGTAGGCGGCCGTCGTGGAGCAGTCCGGAAGGAGGGTCCTTCCCTTCTTGGACCCTTCGGCCTCCTCGGTTGGGGTGGCCTTCCTTTTCTTGTCTCCCCGGCTGGGGGGGGGACTTTCCTCTTCCTCCTCCTCGTTTTCATGGGAGGAGTGCGCTTCGGAGTTATCAGACGATGAGTTCGATATAACCTTGCGCTGGAGACCCTTTCGGGTCCCCGTGGCCTTCTTCTTGGCCTTCTTCACCGGCACCTCGTAAGGCGCCGGAACCAGCATCTCCATTAGGAGAGCATCTACAGGATATTCAGGCAGGGGGGCTGGGCAATCAATCTGCTCCGCTGTCTCTACCCAGTCCTGTTAATGGCATGGAAGCTTAGATCCCGCACATGATTAAACTGGGGCAAATAAATATCCTGTGAGATATAAAAACTTACCGGATTGGCATGGCGCTTTGCGCTGAGTCCGCGGTCCTCGGTGAGGGGAGGAGGTACCTCGGCACCCTTGAACATCACCTTCCAGACGTCCTTGTGCATCGTGTCGAAGAGCTCTCGCAGCGTCTGGTGCTTGGCCGGGTCGAACTCCCACAAATTGAATACCCGTCGTTCACACGGGAGGATCCGGCGGAAGAGCATGACCTGGACCACGTTGATGAGCTTGATTTTCTTGCTCATCATGTTCTTGACGTAGGTCTAGAGTCCGGTCAGCTCTACCGGGGAACCCCAGGACAGGCCCTTCTCTTTCCAGGAAGTGAGCCGCGTGGGGATTCCGGATCGAAATTCGGGGGCCGCCACCCAGTTGGTGTCGCACGGTCGGTGATGTAGAACCACCCCGATTGCCACCCCTTTATGGTCTCCACATAGGACCCTTCGAGCTAGGTGACGTTAGGCATTTTGCCCACCATGGCGCCTCCGCACTCTGCTTGTTGGCCGACCACCACCTTCGGTTTAACATTAAAGGTCTTCAGCCACAGGCCGAAGTGGGGCCTGATGCGGAGGAATGCCTCGCACATGACGATAAACGCCGAGATATTGAGGATGAAATTGGGGGCCAGATCAAGAAAATCCAGCCCATAGTAGAACATGAGCCCGCGGACAAACGGGTTAAGGGGAAATCCCAGTCCGCGGACAAAGTGGGTAAGGAAAACTACCCTCCCATGGGGTTCGGGCGTAGGGATGATCTGCCCCGCATCTGGCAGCCGGTGCGCGATGTCCGCGGCCAGATATCCGGCTTCTCGTAGCTTTGTGATGTTCTCCTCCGTGATGGAGGAGACCATCCACTTGCCTCCCACTCCGGACATGCTTGGAGTGGTTTAAGGAGAAAGACGCGAACTTGGGCGCTGGAGCTCGAGTGTGCGAGAATGGATAAGCAAGGAGGAAGAAGGCGTGGGTAAAAAGGGTGAATCTTTGTCCCTTTATAAGGGCGGAAGAGGCGATGCGCCTCCCCACTTACCTAGTAAAATCGCTTATTTCCCGAACGCCGTAATTGATGGCACGGTTGGGTTACCCATACCTGTATTGATGAGAATCCCGTGATAAGGGGACACGATCTCTGCTTCGACAAGACGTGTCAAGAAAACCGCCTCGCGATATGTGTAGTGCTGGTTGAGAAAAATGGTTCGAATAATGACCGGGCCATGGCATGATGTCATGTTGCTAAACGTGTCAGCAGATTAGATTTGTGGAAATATTATTCTCTCTACGGTGGTATGTGGAACTTGTTTTGCAGAGCCGGACACTATCCTTGTGTTCAAAATCTTCTATGGAGTATTCAGAGGAAGAACCCGCCTTGCAATGCCGAAGACAAATCTGTGCGCCGGACTCATCGTCATTGAAGCCTGGTTCAGGGGCTACTGAGGGAGTCCTGGATTAGGGGGTCTCCGGACAACCGGACTATATCCTTTGGCCGGACTGTTGGACTATGAAGATACAAGATTGAAGACTTCGTCCCGTGTCCGGATGGGACTCTCCTTGGCGTGGAAGGCAGATTGGCAATACGGATATGTAGATCTTCTTCCTTGTAACCGACTCTGTGTAACCCTAGCCCCCTCCGCTGTCTATATAAACCGAAGGGTTTAGTCCGTAGGACAAGAACAATCATACCATAGGCTAGCTTCTAGGGTTTAGCATCTACGATCTCATGGTAGATCAACTCTTGTAATACTCATATCATCAAGATCAATCAAGCAGGAAGTAGGGTATTACCTCCATCGAGAGGGCCCGAACCTGGGTAAATATCATGTCCCCCGCCTCTTGTTACCATTCGCCTTAGATGCACAGCTCGGGACCCCCAACCCGAGATCCGTCGGTTTTGACACCGACGTTGCTCCTTGCTGCCGGAACTTCCAGATCCGCTTCAACCTCGCTCCGCATCGGCGACCAATGGCACCGCGCAAGGTCAAGTCCTCTTCGGCGCCGGCTTGGTTTGAGCTAGCCCTTGATGCGCCCAACGTCACAGAGAAGAACCTAGCTGCCACACGCTTGCTGACGGCGGGGGAGAGCAACGAGAGGGGGAAGACGGAGCTCCGGCTTGCCTATGATGCGCCGGAGTCTGAGGGAAGCACCTTCTTCCCTTTCTTCACGAGCAGCATTGCCGCCGAGTTGGTCTGCCCTTTTCTGATTTCTTTTTCGAGGTCCTCGACCACTTCGGGCTGCAGGCGCTGCATCTCCATCCCAACTCTTTTCTTCTCTTGTTTATCTTCTCCTACTATTGCGAGGCGTACCTGGGCATGATGCCGTCCGTGGCACTGCTGCACCACTTCTTCCTCCGCGTCACCGGTGGCCATATCTCTGGGTGCGCCAACTTCATCGCGGTAGCCAGGCCAACTCGATCTTGAACGCCGAGAAGAGGGTTGACAACATCAGGGCCAAATGGGTCATGATGAATGCCAAGTGCGTCCATCCACGCTTGGAACTGCCGACGGAGGCGCCCTAGTCGGACATGGGGTGGTCTCGTGTAGAGCTCACCGATGAGCGGGCGTCGTCGGTGTTGGAGCAGATGAAGACCGATTTGAAGCCGGGCAATGCGAAGGCGGCCAAGGTGACGGGGGTCATGCTCCTGAGGGAATTCTTGACGTTGCGCGTTGCTCCACTCCAGGTGCGCACACGCCCTTTGTGGAAGCTTGGAGATGAAGAAGACAAGGTTCGTCTAAGCCCGGTGGCCCTGCCTGCTCACAAGCTGACTATAGTTCTGCGCCTCTTGGTTGGGGACAACCAAGAGTACCCGCCGAGCGCCTTTCTTCCTTTATTCCATCGCAAGGACTGGGAGCAATTCGTTGCCTCCAGGCTGACCTTTGACGCGCACGGGCTGGTGCCGCTTGCACTTGCTGGGGCCTCCACAACGCCAAAGCCGGTGGAGGTGTCTTCTGACGAGTCCCGCAGGAAGGAGGAGGAGGAGGAGGACTCGGAGGAGATCCCCAAGGGGACGGGGGAGAACTCCCCCTTGAGCAAGGCCGACATCCTCCGCGCCCTACCAGACGACGATGAGGTCGACGCCCGCCAGGAGGTGAGGGAGCTGCCCTTCATCCCGACAAGGGGTAGATCGTCGCTGGTCTCTCAAGATGCTGCCTCCGACGTGGTATTGCCTGGGGCCGGCTCCGGCCCTTCTGCTGCGCCGTCTTCTGCTCCCGGAGCCCGTGTGCCCACTCCTTGGGCCCCGACACTTTCGGGTTTCAGGCTCACCAAGCAGAAGGTGGACTATGTCGCAGTGGATCAGTAAGTGCTTCGAGCTTCGTCTTGTTCCTGCTTGTACTTGCTATTTTCTGACATTCGCCTTTGGCTGATCAGGCCGGCGTCTTCAGCGAAGAAGAGGAAGGGGGATGCCGTGGCCGTTCCCCCCTATGCGGAGAAGAGAGGCGACATAACCTGCACCTCCCCAGCCCGGTCGTCCTCACGAGGCCAAGAGGAGCATCAGCGGGATGAATCAGCCCCCGTGGCCCCGCTGGCTCTGGAAGTGCCGGCACCCGGCTCTGCTGATGAGGTCCCGAAGGCTTTGGAGCTCTCGATCTCCCAGGCTCTGGTAACAATGTCGCCTCCTCCTCCTGCTGCGCCTCTGGCCCCAAATTTTTCTGCTCCTTCCGTAGTCTTGGAGCATGTCTTCTCGGGGATGGCTAAGCTGTAGGAAGACCTCCTAGGCGCGGACCCGCTCCTAGTGGCCGGGCGCCTAGAGCTGGCCTTGGGCTGGCTTCACTCCGACTCGGTAGTTCGAGCATCACTGAGCCAGCCCGTAGCAGCCTCCGAGAAGGAGAAGCAGGCCGCCGCCAGAGCTACGGCCGATCACGAGGTGGCGCTGAAGGACGCCGAGGCCGCCCGCGACCGCTGCCGAGAGCTAGAGGGCGCGTTGAAGAGGTTGCGCGACGAGCGCACAAAAGAAGCACGTGACCGCGAAGCGAGGGAGGAGGAGATGAAGGCTCGAGAGGACGCCATCAAGGGCCGCGACGCCGAGCTGGGGGAGCTGACGAAGGCGCAGGCCGCGGAGTGCAATCGACTGGAGGGGCTGGAGCAGAAGGCGAAGGCGAGGGAGGCCGAGCTCGATGCGAAGGCGAAGGTCCTGGCCGAGGACTGCATGGTCTTCTCGCTTCTTGAGAAGAGGTCTAGCGTGGCGCTAAAGTCGCTGTACGAGAAGGGCCTGGAGAAGCCGCTGACCACCGACGAGGATGGCCCTGCTCAGCTGCTTCCCCACTTGGTGAAGGCGCTTGAAGAAGTCGTGGAGGGCATCGGTCCCATGGCTGAGGCAGAGGCTCGTGTCCTTTCTTCAGCTGCGCTGACGTGTGTCTTCAGCCATGTGTACCTTCGTGACCCCAATGCTCGTCTCGATGAGTTGCCGGAGCCTGTAGCTGATGACCATTGTGCCGCCGCCGCAGCCGTGAAAGGTCAGGTGGAGGCCCTGCTGAAGAAGTTCCGCGGCTCCGTCCTCACGCCCTCGACTAGTGATGCCACCTATCCTGCGGCTGGCGATGTGGGTGAAGGCGAGGCTACCAAGGGAGGAGCACCTTCTGCAAGCGATGGCGGTGTCCAGGGGTGACCTGCGGCTGCTTTCCTATTTCATTCCTGCAATACGCATCAGGCCTCGTGGAGGCGTTAAACTTTCATTTGATATTGTGAGAACAATATGCCTAGTAATATTTGTTGCAAGACTTTGCAATTTTCTTCCTATTTGCTTTGTGTTCCGCGTTGGCAGAGCCCGGCCCCGTGCATACCTCAACCGCCGTTGGGCCGATCGGAGACCAGGACGGACCAAGGAGTGAGGGGCTATGTGACCAGTTAGGCTCCTGAGTCACGATGCTCAGGAGTCCCCCTTGACACGCAAACAGCTTACAGGGAGAGTATGCGGGGATAGGTTGATGTTCTACGTCAGCAGAGCCCGGCCCCGCGCATACCTCAACCACCGTTGGGCCGACCGGAGACCAGGACAGACCAAGGAGTGAGGGGCTATGTGACCAGTTAGGCTCCTGAGTTGCGATGCTCAGGAGTCCCCCTTGACGTGCAAACAATATTTATACCTTTGCCCTCATCGAGGATCGGCTCGTGAGGGGCGTGCGAGGACCAGGTCCGGGAGACCTAGTTGGGTGGCGTGCGCTTGGGCGTGACCCGAGCGCAGCCCCCTCGTGCGGCTTTCCCGAGGGTAGGCGTTGCGGTGAGGCCGGACGTTGACCTCTGGGCTCCCTGAGGTTGGTACGACCGTGAAGCCGCCCTCAGTTGTTTATCACTAGCATGGAGCATAGTGCTTCCGCTTGTGCACGGGCATAGCCGCTCCTCGGCAGTGTCGACGGCCAGCGCGGAGCATGGTGCTTCCACTTGTGCGTGGGAGGGGGCTCCCTCTGCGGAGAGCCCCCGGGGCGTGTATAGCCCCACCCTGACATGTGGCTTGCACGGCAGGGCTATACGAGGTGTATCTGGGCACTCGTGAGCCAGCGTGGGACTCATGAGGCCCTACCTCAAGGCGGGTTGCGCCTGGTCTTGGTTCTTGTTTGCGGTGCTGGGCCTGCGATATGGTCATACAACCTGCGCCAAACGAATCTCCTAAGGTTATCGCGTGAGAAGGCCAAGCACCAACGGCCCCAGGAGGTGACGTAAACGGGGCCGGCCCGCCAGACAGAGCTCAGCCGTTGGATTTATCGACGCTGCAGGGACAGATCTGAGCACAGATGCCGTGCTTAGTTTACTCACGCGAAGGGTCCTGAAGAAAGACGGCCGACGCGCGGTCCCCATGATGGGTGGCGATCGAGCAAGTAGTAATCATAGGTAGATCAAACATGATAGTAGTAGGCTTAAATAAGTGCATGAGAGATACGTGCCACTGGGTCAGGCCCGAGCGGCTTGGGGATGATGCAACCCGAGGGGCGCCCCAACAAGGTAAGCTAAAGACATAAAAGGGATACACGCCGCAGTGACGGACCCATGCGGCCTGGGAATGATGCAGCCTGAGGGGCGCTCCCAGCTAAATGAACTTGGAAAATGTCACCTAGCTCTGTTGACGAAGGAGAGTTGGGGCAGCTAAAGGTGCGCGGCGAAAGGGTTGCTCCTCACGAGCCACCGGAGCCCTGAGCCTTCAGAGACTCTGGGGGCTCAGGTGGTTCCTGGAGGACCGTCACCATCTCCATCAGGACGGCGTGGTGCCTAGCCTCCTGAGCCACTAGGATGTGCCGCAAGTTGCGCTGGTAGGCGGACGACACGCTCGGCAGGCCAAAGGGCATGCAAACGTAGCTGTGTGATGGGCCCTTGCAGCATCCCACGCGCGAAGGCCAGAGAAGCTCCTGAGAAGCGGCCCTGTTGAGCCCTGGAACATCGATGCAGATGCCAGCCCGGCATCCTCGCCTGGATGGGAAGTTGCGCCTCGTGAGCGGCGGTCGCTGTGCATGGCCCTTGCGTCTTGCAATTCCTGGGTGGTCTTGGTGATGGACTCCTGAATGGTGGGCAATCCTTGCCCTATGCGCTCCTGAGGGAAACATGCCGTGAAGCATGCCTCCAAGTGGTGTCCAAGCGCCTCCCTCGTGATGTGGGCAAGGTTTGAGGCCTTCCAGAAGAAAGCCCCCGAGCCCTGCCCAAGAAGGGCGCCGGGCGCGCCTTCCTATGCGATGGAGGGAGGCGCCCCTGGAGCGGGCATTGATCCTGACAAGGCTCCGGCTATGGCGTCACCCTCCTGAGGTCCCGCGCGTCGCAGCTTCTTGTTCTTCTTCTTCTTGGGGATGGCCTTAGGAGGGCCCTCGCCCTTGCTGTCGGGGTCGTTGATTGCTGCAGCTTGGAAGGCACGCTCGAGGGAGCACACCACATCTCTTTCTTCACATGGGACCATGATGATCCCGCTGCTTCCCGGCATCTTGAGGACATTGTAGCCATGATGGGTCACTGCCATGAACTTGGCTAGGGCCGGATATCCGAGGATGGCATTGTACGGCAGGCAGACATGCGCAACGTCGAAGTCGATGAGCTCGGTGCGGTAGTTCTTGCGTTCCCCGAAGGTGACAGGGAGGCGGACCTGCCCTATCGGCGTGGTGGAACCGTCGGTCACTCCTGAGAAGGGCTTGGTGGGCTGAAGCTGGTCATATGGCACTTGGGGGCTATCGAACGTGTCCATAGACAGGACGGTGAGCCCTGCACCACCGTCGACGAGGGTCTTGGTAACTTGCACGTTGCTGATGACTGGTGAGCAAAGCATCGGGAGGGTGCCAGCGGTAGCTGCGCACTTGAGCTGGTCTGCCGAGTTGAATGTGATGGGGCACTGGGACCATCTGAGCAGGTGTGTGGCTTCGAGCTTGGGGAGGACTGCATTCACTTCACGAGCAAACTGCTTGTAGATACGCTGCGAGGCTGGGGCCTGGGCTCCGCCCAAGATGCAGGCGATAACACGCGGTTCCTAGAAGCCCCCAGCCCCTCGTCTTGATGGTGTTCGTCATTCCTTCTTGGCAGTGGTGGCAGCGGGGGGAGTCCGGCATTGCCTTGAGGACGATCTTCATGAGGCTGATCC
Organism: Triticum dicoccoides; assembly: GCF_002162155.2. Taxonomy (NCBI): domain Eukaryota; kingdom Viridiplantae; phylum Streptophyta; class Magnoliopsida; order Poales; family Poaceae; genus Triticum; species Triticum dicoccoides. The sequence goes on from NC_041384.1 coordinate 453,758,127, forward strand.
CTCCAGGCGCCCTCGCGAGGATGATCCTGCCAGCGGTCCTCGCAAGGCCGGTCACGCCACTCTTGGCATGGGCCACGGTCGTCCCAGCGTCCGCCACCACGTCCTCCTCCTCGGTCGTAGCCCTGGTCGCCGCGCTCGGGGCACCGACCGAAGCGTCCTTCGCGAATGGCTCTGAGTTCTTGATAGTCGCTGGTGTTGTGGGTGTTCAGGTTGTGGAAGGCACAGAACGGACGACTGCCCTTGGATGACTCTGGTTGGTCTCTGCCACGCTTGGTGTCTGGTTCCGCTGCGAGCACGACTGCTCCCTTGTGCTTCACGTCCTTGACCTTGGTCTTCTTCTCCTCTGGGTCCGCAACAGGGAGCTCGAGGAGGGAGAGGTGCCCCTCCTCAGCTCTAGCACACTTGGTCGTGATGTTGAACAGCTCCAGGGTTGTGCACAACTCTTCATGGATAGCGAGATCCTCCTTCATCTTGACGTCGCGGATGCCATAAGAGAATGCTGAGATGATAGCTTCGTCGGTCACCTTGGGGATCTTGATCCGTGCGCTGTTGAAGTGCTGAATGTACTTCTGCAGGGTCTCTCCGGGTTGTTGCTTGATGCGGTGCAGGTCTCCTGCGACCGGGGGGCGGTCGTGAGTGCCCTGGAAGTTGGCGATGAAGCGGGTGCGCATTTTGTCCCAGGAGGAAATTGAGCCTGGAGGCAGGTTCAGGAGTCAGGAGCGGGCGCCCTCCTTGAGAGCTATGGGAAACCAGTTCACCATGACTTTCTCGTCGCTGTTAGCCGCTTTGATGCTTAGCTCGTAGAGTTGCAAGAACTCTTCGGGGTCGGGGGTGCTGTCGTAGCGAGGAGGCAGATCCGGCTTGAACTTGCCCGGCCAGGCGACGCTAGGCAGCTCAGGGGCAAAAGCACGACAGCCAGCTATGGTCACCAGGACCTGCCTTGAGGATGGAACTTGGTCTTGGTGGGGTCCATGCCCTGCCTCTACAGGTGGCGCGCGGTCTTGCCGCAGCAGCCGATCTCGGCGTGGTGGCGCAGGAGCTCGTGCGCCATGTGGAGCGCAGCCCGTGTGTCCATGGGAGGGTGACGTGCATGGGAAGAACCGGCCGGGATCAGCGATGGAGTGGCGGTGCGGCCGTCCCGCCGCACCAAGGGGTGCAGCGAGGATGCTTGCCGCTTGTTCCCCGCCGGGTCGGTGGCGGTGTTGGCGGCAGGCAACGGGGAACGACGAGGTGGCCCGCCGACGGGAGCCGTCTGAGCGACGTGGGCAGCGAAGGCAGCCCAGCGCTTAGCACGAGCGCGGCGCACGTCTGCCATGGAGACGGCGAAGCAACGGGGCGCGGGGCGATAGAAGGAAGCTTCGGCGCACCCCTACCTAGCATGCCAAATGTCGGATCATGGGTTCCGGCAAACCCTTGAGGTTCGAACACTGGGGTGCGCGCGAAGGTTTTCTCCCTATCGATCCACGCCCTAGCTCTCTAAGATCTCGCGGATGAACTCGATGAAAACAAGATAAAGACACAAGATTTATACTGGTTCGGGCCACCGTTGTGGTGTAATACCCTACTCTAGTGTGGTGGTGGTGGATTGCCTCTTGGGCTAATGATGAACAATACAAGGGGAAGAGCAGCCTCCTGAGGTTGAGGTTCTCTTGTGCTCTCTTTTCGTTGTTGTGAGGCCCATCCTCTTTGTTGTTGTCCCGGTCGATCCTCCCGTCTGTGGTGGCTAGTTCTACTTATATAGGCTCTGGTCCTCTCCCCAAATATTGAGCGGGAAGGGAGCCAACAACGGCCAATTTGGAAAGGGGACTAGTACAGCTTATCCTGACAAAGGCGGTCTTCGCCTGCCAAAGGCTCTAGTGGTGACGCCGTCCTGGGCTCCACGGTGACCTCCGTCTTGCCGTCCTTCTGGTCTTGGTATTGTTGCACCAATATGGAAACCTTTGCTTGATGCCTCAGTACTCCGCACCTGCGCTTGCCCCCTTGGCACCAAAGAGGAAGCGAGGACACTGCGCGCGCTGGCGCCCGCCTGGTCTCGATCGTCATGGCTCACATCACGAAGACCTCGCGAGGTTTGCCTTGCCTTGAGCTCTCTGCCCCTCGCGAGCCTGCCTGGCGAGGCCGCTCCTGGGGAGGTCTTGCGTCGTCTGCCTCACGAGGCTTGGCCCCTCGCGAGGGTCTTGAATGCCTTGTCGATGAAGATGGGCTGTACAGACCTGCCAGCCCAGCCACGCAATGGGCCGCAGGCAGGCAAGTCTGGGGACCCCTGTTCCCAGAACGCCGACACGCGCATGTAGCATGTACATGTACATACAGCGGCCATGGTGCAAGAAAGTAAATACGGCCACGTACTTACATACGGACGGGGTCTCGAACGCCTACTCGCACATACGTACGGCCAGGGCTCGTGTACATGGCTGAGTCGGAACGGAGAAACTGCGTCTGCGTCGTGTTCATGGGAAGGTAACGGAATGCGTCGTGTTCGTCAGGAGGCAACGGAACGCGTGCTGTTCATCGGGAGCCAATCGGCTTGGACGGAATAGCCGATGGAAACGAGGCCTGGCATACCGCAGAACGGAGGAAACGGCCTTGTGTTCGATCGTCCACGGTCGAAATGGGATCCTGTTCATCGGGAGGGGTCTGGCGTACCGCAAAACGGAGGAAACAAACTTCTGTTGGACCTCCTATGGTCGAAATGGGGTACTGTTGATCGGGAGGGGTGTGGCGTACCGCAAAACGGAGGAAATGGACTTGTGTTGGAGCGCTACAATCGAAATGGGGGTCCTGTTCATCGGGAGGGGTGTGGCGTACCACAAAACGGGACTCCACGTGATACTGTTCATCTCCACCGTCGACCTCATCCAGCCTCCACGGGCTACTGTTCATCCACCGTCGACCTCCTCCAGCCTCCACCTACGACTGTTCATCCACGGGCTCATGTTCATCCAGCCTCCACCGCGCGCTCCTCCACCGGCTACTGTTCAACCAGCCCTCTCCACGGGGTCCTGTTCAACCACCCCTCCATTGGCTAATGTTCATCCAGCCCTCCACCGGCTACTGTTCAACCAGCCCTCCATGGGGTCCTGTTCATCCAGCCCTCCACAGGGTCCTATTCATCCAGCCCTCCACGGGGTCCTGTTCATCTAGCCCTCCACGGGGTCCTGTTCATCCACCCCCCAACCGGCTCGATCGATCAGGATCCTGTTCATCCAGCGGCAACGACCTCTACTACCACGGGGTCCTGTTCATCCAACCCCCCACCGGGAACTGTTCATCCACCCCCAACAACACTCACTGTTCATCCAGAGGCAGCATCGATCGACTTCAGTTAGTAGCAGTAGTGAATGAATCACTCGGGTTCAGTTAACGGCAAGGGATCGATCGATCGCTCGGGTTCAATAACGCGTAGCGTGCAGTGCAATCGCTCGGGTTTAGTTATAGCCCAACGCCTCGCTCGGGTTCAGTTAGAGCGCAACGCCTCACGCACGCGCGTACGTGTACGAGAGAAACGCACATCGCTCAGCCCCCGACAACCCACTGTAACCGGAAACTCCCCGATATTTTCCTCACCCTCACTTCTACCATGGTTTCTCCGTCATGGACGGCCCAAAGAATGTCATGCATTTGCGTCTCCGGCCCGCCCAGGACGAAAAGCCCATTTTCTGTCATGATTTTTTGTCATAGAAGTAGGAGCGCACCACATCTATGATGATACTGGGTTTTGTCACGATTATCGTCATAGAAGTGTCATAAGCATGACCGAAAAAAATTTGTTCGGCCCAAAATGTCACGGATGTGTCTTTTTTTGTAGTGCATGTATGTGGTACACTGATTTTCAATAAGAACATTTGAAGCACAATGCTAAATTTTCTTTATCAAATTGTCCAAACACCATTGTATGGATAATGCCATAAAATTTCTCCCCCCCTTTCCTAAAGGGTTTTCTACATTATATCCTATCGTGGATATCATGCTCTGTTTGTCCTTAGGAAAGATATACCCCTGAATAATGTGTTTAAACACATTTTCCTATACATTGTTCTATTTAATCTGACGATCACCTTTTCCTTTCCATTGTTTTGTTTAACCTTTTTGGTGATCTATATGATCTAAGTAGTAATATTCTTCTGCTTATGTAAACACCTAGGTGTACAATCATGTCGGAAAGACCCTGTTACTATTGTTGATGACATTCCGGTAACCACCGATGGACGAGAACTTTGCCTATTGGTCCACCTCGTTCAACGAGCAGGAGAATGGTTCTCTTTGTCCCTCGCCCTTGGTACCGATGTTGTTACTGACACAACTGACATGCTATCCTCTGGCATGCCTTGCTTACATGATCGTGCAAATCGTCACCGCCTTCCTACTTCTAACCCACATGGTGGGCCCATAACCCAAAGTTCCACATGATCGAAACCTGACTCTCCTGTACACCCTCTGTTCCCAAAGTTATTCCTCACGCTTGGCTTTCGTATGTAATTCACGAGCCACCTTCCATGTGATCATCAATTCTGGTATTAAACACAATACTTATTCCCGTTGCTTTGAACCCCTTTCACACTCTGTTTCAGGCAACAAACAGTTTTCTATCCGCTTGAAACTTCTTATGGTACCTTCTTACTTGGCTCTCGATATGTTTCATTCGTTCAACTCAAGAGATACTCTTGTGTTCATTCTTGGGATAACCCCAAATGGTTTCCCCTTATACATTCTATCGTTGTAGAGCAGGCCCTTACCTATTCATAAGTACGACAGAATTTTCAAAGAAAGGAGGACGACTTCATCATGATTACCTAGAGAAGAGGAATGAAGGCATCAACTTAATGGATCGACCTCTTCGAGAAGAGCAACTGGACCGAGAACACTCGCTAGAATTTCGTAACCAGAACCTCCCCACCTTATGCCTCTTAAATCCCGGGACGAGATTTCTTGTAGTGGAGGAAATTTGTGACACCCCGATAGTTAAGCTATAGTAAACCCCTGATAGTGATGCCAGGTCATCATGATTAATTTTTGGTAAACCTCACTCATTTCAGACTGAGTTCAATTTCAAATTTAAATAACAAGTCAAATTATAAATTCATCAAACAGAGATCTAAAAATGTTCAAAGGGTTTTAAATATCCACTAACTAATTATAGAGCATCAATCAACATTTTGGAAATAATCATGTGCCTCTAAATTAATTAAAACAGGAGCCAACTTCATTTAAATTAACCATTTACGGTTGAACAAATATTTAAACTAATCAAAAATATGTCAAACTTTTTGTGCAACCTAATAATATTGCATAACATTTATGTGTGAAGTTTCGTACTAAACAAAACTCATTAGATAGCAAAATAATATACAAAACATTAGCTAAGTGAATAACATAAAAGGAAAATAAACTAAAAATGAAAAGAAAACAGAACCACCCCGCTGGGCCAAGTGGCCCAGCTGGCCTCAGCCGCCCGAACGGGCCGGCCCACCCCCACCACTTAACCCCCCGAGGAAAGTATCGTTTTCCCCCTGAAATCCTCTCTGATGGATCAATTCCCCCCTCAACTCTAATACCGGATCAATCAGCCCCTCAAATCTCTAAAACCGGACCAATTCCCCCCTAAAGTGGTTTTGAACTTGATTTTGAGTGGTTTTGACCCAGACCGCGTACCCGCTCTGCTCTCCTTTGTTTCGTCTCGCTTCAGGTGGTGCCAGTCAGCATCGTCGAGTACGCGCTCCAGGGCTCCGCCTCCTCCCCGTGCGACGCCTCCACTGACTCATCCTTGTCCTCCACCTCTAGCTGCTAGGCCGGGAACGAGAAGAGGATGAACTGGAGCTCCTTCGACATCGGCGAGTACCATGTGGCCGTCGCGCAGTGGTGCCGGGGCGAACGAGGCCACGCAGACCGGCGAGAGACGCCGTCGGCACCGGGGCCCAAAGCCGTCTCCGCCACAAGAGCCTATGACGGAGCTCGAAGATGACGAGATCACGTTGCCGCCATCCCCCAGCAGCCCCGACACGCTGGAGACGCTCATCGAGAACGACGCCTGCGTGGTTGCCGCCTCGAACACCGTCGCCGCTCGCCGGGAAGAAGAGAATGCGGGCCTGGTGCAGCAGAGCGTGATCACGGGCGGCCGGATGAGCGCGTCGACGGTGCTGATGCAGTTCGTCTCCTGCGCTGGCCAAGCAGGACGCCGGTCAGTGCGGTGCGAGGCACACAGAGCGGTTCCCGCACTGGGCAGTCGGACTTGAGCAGGAGCATGGCATCAGATGGCTTCTCGGGAAGCATCGGCGTCCGTGTAGGCATGGAGTGGGAGTACTTCTGCGGCAGCCTGGTCGAGACCATGAAGACGGCAAGCGGCGAGCATGCCGGCCACGGAGGCGAGCTGGGCGCACTGAAGACGCGAAGTGCACGGCCATAACCGAGAGAAGTGCACGATCTGGGTCAAAACCACTCAAAATCAAGTCCAAAACCACTTTAGGGGGGAATTGATCCGGTTTTAGAGATTTGAGGGGTTGATTGATCCGGTATTAGAGTTGAGGGGGAAATTGATCCATCAGAGAGGATTTCGGGGGGAAAACGATACTTTCCTC
>NC_041384.1:453765024-453782352 GCF_002162155.2 Triticum dicoccoides
GGCGCCTACCCCTCTCCCCAATCTGGACGTGCCGCCACCCGGGGACCTCGCCGCCCGTCGCCGCCCTGACGTTGTCGCAACATCGCCGGACCCCGTCGGACTGCCTTCCCGTCTCCGCCGGCCGTCCCTGACCTCCCCCTCACCGACCTTGGATGCCCGTTGTCCTGGCACCACACGTGAGCACGCTCCCCTCCTCTATCCTCGTCCCTCCCGGTCACCACGCGCCTGCGCGCACTCGCCGCGGCGGACGCGCGCTCCCTGGCCCGCTGCCGGCAGCGTCGCCGCTGCCTTCCCCTCGCCCAGAGCTCCGCTCCCGTACCCACGGCTGCGCCCTACCTTATCCGGGCGCACGTCCGCTGCCCCGCGTCCGCCCGCGCTTTGGCTAGCCACTGCGGCCCCTCCCGCTCGCGCTGCTGCACTTCTGCCGCCGCGCCTCCTGCTTTGCCTTCCGCCGCCCGCGCCCGCCGTTCCTTGCCTCTGCCCCGCGTCCGGCCACCACTCGTCGCCGGTTGCCGCTTACTGGCACGCACTCGTGCCCGCATCTGCCGGCAACCCCGCCAGTTGATGCTGCTGCTCGCCCTGACTGCTGCGGTTGTAGCGCTGCCTCTGTCCAGGACCTCCCCTTAAAAAAACAAATGAGAAAAGAAATAAAAATAAGAATACAAAATAAATTAAAGAATTAATTATGCATTAAGTAATTAGTTAGTTAATTAATCAATTAATTACTTATTTAAGTTAATAAAACTATGTTAAAACATATATGACACTGACAGCAGGTCCTGCACCTAATTAACCCCGTGGATTCAAAACTAACTCTAATTAAGTGGTTAGTCAATTACATGTGGATCATGTGCATTATTTAGATAGATAAGGTTAATTTAAGCTACCAGCCATTGACATGTGGGTCTTGTTGACCCCTTTGACCAGTCAACGGTCCCAGTTGACTGCTGACTGGGCAGTCAATTGGACCCCACCTGTCAGCCTTTTTTGCACACTATTGGCTGCACTTCCCTGGGTACCCGTAGCAATTTAGGTATTTTTAATTTTGAATAAATATAATTCCAGAAATTCCAGAATATTAATAAAACTTTGAAAAATAATATAAATAAAACGTAACTCGGATGAGAAAACTTTATACATGAAAGTTGCTCAGGACAACGAGATGAATTCGAAGGCGCAGCCCGTTCGTCCGCCATGCGTCCCTAGCATAGCGAACATGCAACAATCCACCTCTGTTTCATTTGTCCGGAAACGACAAACTTTGGGAAAACATTCCCGGATGTTTTCCCCCTTCACCTATATCGGCTAGCATTGCGTTAGGTCACCCCTAGCGTTGCGTATTGCCATGTCTTTCTTTGTGATGCTTTTGATTGCTCTGTTATTCATTGTGTTCCCCTTCATTGCTTCTTTCCCTTAGACCCCGAGACTGCCGGCGACCCCTAGTTCAACTACGGTTTTGACGACCCCTCCTTCTTGGTAGAGCAACCAGGCAAGCCTCCTCCCCTTGATCACCAGATATCGCCTATTCCTTCCCTCTACTGCTTGCATTAGAGTAGTGTAGCATGTTACTGTTTTCGGTTGATCCTATTATGTTGCATAGCCTGTCATTGTTTCTACAGTTGTTGATACCTTACCTGCAATCCTAAATGCTTAGTATATGATGCTAGTTTATCATCAGTGGCCCTACATTCTTGTTCGTCTGCCATGCTATACTATCGGGTCATGATCACTAGGGAGGTGATCACGGGTATATACTATATATCTTATACATGATACATGTGGTGACTAAAGACGGGTCGACTCATAGAGTACCCGCGAGTGATTCACGGATTGGGGGCTGAAAGGACCTTTGTGCCGACGGCCCTCTGGGCGGATCTTTGTGACGGAGCGACAGGGTAGGTTGAGACCACCTAGGAGAGAGGTGGGCCTGGCCCTGGTCGACATCCGTGGTTACATCAATTAACACGCTTAACGAGATCTTGGTATTTGATCTGAGTCTGGCCACTGGCCTATATGCACTAACTGACTACGCGGGAACAGTTATGGGTACTCGACGTCGTGGTATCAGCCAAAGCCTTCTTGACGTCAGCGACTGAGCGGCACGCGCCGGATTGGACTGGAACGCTTGCTCTTGTATTAGGGAGGCTAGGTTTGCTTACCGGTCGCGTTCGCAATGTGAAGGTGTGCAACGAGCGATGGGCCCAGACCCTTGTGTTTAGGATTTAGACCGACGTGCTGACCTCTCTGTTGTGCCTAGGTAGGGCTGTGACGTGCTGATCTTTCGAGGCCGGGCATGACCCATGAAAGAGTGTCCGGCCAGAGGGATCGAGCGTGTTGGGTTATGTGGTGCACCCCTGCAAGGAAGTTGATCTATTCGAATAGTCGTGTCCCTCGATAAAAGGAAGACCCGGAGTTGTACCTCGACCTTATAACAACTAGAACCGGATACTTAATAAAACATACCCTTTCAAGTGCCAGATACAACCCGGTGATCGCTCTCTCACAGGGCGACGAGAAGAGGATCACCGGGTAGGATTATGCTATGCGATTATACTTGGTTAACTTACCATCTACTCTCTTCTACTGCTTCAAGACAGAGGCTGCCAGAAGCGTAGTCTTCGATAGGACTAGCTATCCCCCTCTTATTCTGGTATTCTGCAGTTCAGTCCACATATACTACCCCTTTCATTAATACCAATACATATGTAGTGTAGATCATTGCTTGCGAGTAGTTTGGATGAGTACTCACGGTTGCTTTGCTCCCTCTTTTCCCCCTTTCCTTTCCTCTCGGTTGTCGCAACCAGATGCTGGAGCCCAGGAGCCAGACACCACCGCGACGACTCCTACTATAGCGGAGGTGTCTACTACAACATGCAGGCCGCCACCGACGACCATGAGTAGTTTAGGAGGATCCCAGGCAGGAGGCATGCGCCTCTTTCAATCTGTTTCCCCAGTTTGTGCTAGCCATCTTATGGTTCCTTGTTTAACTTAATGTCTGTACTCAGATATTGTTGCTTCCGCTGACTCGTTTATGATCGAGCACTTGTATTCGAGCCCTCGAGGCCCCTGGCTTGTAATATGATGCTTGTATAACTTTTTTTAGAGTTGTGTTGTGATATCTTCCCGTGAGTCCCTGATATTGATCGTACACGTTTGCATATGAATAGTGTATGATTGAATCGGAGGTGTCACAGTATAAGCCATAGAAAAGTTGGAATACAGTAGATATAATGCAAAAATAAAATACGAATGGGTGTGCAAGAGTACTTAGAGTGGTGATTTGCTTTGTTGTACTAACGGATCTCATGAAGGTTTTGTTGAGTTTTTGTGTGATTGAAGTTTTCAAGTTTTGGGTGAGATCACGATGGATGAAGGAATAAGGAGTAAGAAGAGCCTAAGCTTGGGGATGCCCCATGGAACACCAAGTTATTACTCAAAGAGGAACAAGCAACTAAGCTTGGGGATGCCCCGTGTGGCATCACATATCACTATCATCATATCTCAAAACTATTACAAAGAATCAAGTTTATTTTGTCCAATGATCTTCATGAAAGTTTTTATTATACCCCTCTTGAATATCTATCACTTTGGGACTAATTTCGTATGTTGCTTTTGATAAGCTCAAACAAATGTAAGTGACGAACATGAGCATAAAAATTTTCTTCTCTCAAAATAATATAAGTGAAGCATGAGAGAATTTCTTCAAAGTTTTACTAACTCTCAAATAAATCTAAGTGAAGCATGAGAGCATTTCTTCAAAATTTTACTAACTCTCAAATAAATCTAAGTGAAGCATGAGAGCATTTCTTCAAAAATATTAAAGCACACCGTGCTCAAAAAGATATAAGTGAAGCACTAGAGCAATTCCATAGCTCAAAAAATTTAAGTGAAGCATATAGAGCAATTCTAACAAATCATAACATCATTTTGGCTCTCTCAAATAGGTGTGTCCAGCAAGGATAGATGACACAAACTAAAAAGTAAAACAAGCAAAGACTCATATAATACAAGATGCTCCAAGCAAAACTCATGATATGTGACGAATAAAAATATAGGTCCAAGTAAAATACCGATAGTCGTTAGAAGAAAGAGGTGAGTCATGTTGGTGAGTAATTATGCTTTAGTAAGAATATTGCTGTTAAGGTTTGTGATTCCCTATGCAAGCACGAAATTCAATAGTTATGCAATAAAATTGCGTCCTACTTATGGTGCATTATTCGGTGTTAGTTATGCTTAATGCTCGCTTATGTGATTTTTCATTTCTTAGTTGGTTGCTTCACAATCTTTTGCTAGCCTTAACTTGTACTAAGTAGCGATGGAAATATGCCCTAGAGGCAATAATAAAATGGTTATTATTATATTTCCTTAATCATGATAAAGGTTTATTATTCATGCTAGAATTGTATTGACCGAAAACTTAAATACATGCGTGAATACATAAAAAAATATGGTTAAGGTTTCCTAACCATAGACATGTGTTGTCATTTGATAACGGGGTCACCTCATTAGGAGAATGATGTGATGGACAAGACCCATCCGTTAGCTTAGCATATTGATCGTTCAGTTTATTGCTATTGCTTTCTTAATGTCAAATACATATTCCTTCGACTATGAGATTATGCAACTCCGGATACCGAAGGAATACCTTGTGTGCTATCAAACGTCACAACATAACTGGGTGATCATAAAGTTTCTCTACATGTATCTCCGAAGGTGTTTGTTGAGTTGACATAGATCAAGATTAGGATTTGTCACTCCGAGTATCAGAGAGGTATCTCTGGCCCCTCTCAGTAATGCACATCATAAGAAGCCTTGCAAGCAAAGTGACTAATGAGTTAGTTGCAAGATGATGTATTATGGAATGAGTAAAGAGACCTGCCGGTAAGGAGATTGAAGTAGGTATGAAGATACCGATGATCGAATCCATCAAGTAACATACCGATGGACAAAGGGAATTACATATGTTGTCATAGCGGTTCGACCGATAAAGATCTTCATAGAATATGTAGGAGCCAATATGGGCATCCAGGTTCCTCTACTGTTTATTGACTTGAGAGGTGTCTCGGTCATGTCTACATAGTTCTCGAACCCTTAGGGTCCGCACGCCTTAACGTTCATTGACGATATAGTGTTATATGAGTTATATGATTTGGTGACCGAATGTTGTTCGGAGTCCCAGATGAGAGCACTGACATGACAAGGAGTCTCGAAATGGTCAAGAGGTAAAGATTGATATATAGGACGATGATATTCGGACACAGGAAGAGTTTTGGGATGCACCGGGTAGTCATCGGGTCACCGGAAGGGGTTCCGGACACCCCCACGGTAGGTGTATGGGCTTAATGGGCCAAGGAGGGGAAAAATCAGACCATAGGGGCCTTATGCACCCCTCTCCCTAGACGGCCATCCCTAGGAAAGGAAAGGGGGAGGGCTAGCCCCTCCTGCCTTCCCCTTCTCATGGGAGAAAGAAAGGGGGGGGGGCTCCTCCCTCCCATGCCTTTCCCCCGCACCTAAACATGGCAGGGGCACCACTTGGGAGGAGACCCCAAGTAGGTTTCAGCTTACTTGGGGAACCCTCCTGGATGCTCCCTCCTCCCCCACCTATATATATGTGGGAGGGGGTGCCTAGCACACAAGAACATTGTCTTAGTCGTGTGCGGCGCCCGCCTCCATCGTTTACAACCCGGTCATATTTTCATAGTGCTTAGGCGAAGCCCTACGGAGGTAGATTCACCATCACCGTCACCATGTCGTCGTGCTGCCGAAACTCATCCACTACCTCGCCGTCTTGTTGGATCAAGAAGGTGGAGCACGTCATTGAGTTGAACGTGTGCTGAACGCAGAGGTGTCGTACGTTCGGTGCTCGATCGGTTGGATCACGAAGGAGTTAGACTACATCAACCACGTTACTAAATGCTTCCGCTTACGGTCTATGAGGGTACGTAGACACACTCTCCCCTCTCGTTGCTATGCATCTCCATGGATAGATCTTCCGTGTGCGTAGATTTTTTTGTTTTCCATGAAACGTTTCCCATCAAGTAGGAATACTACTTGTGCATCCAAAACCCTTTAAACCAGTTTTGCCACATGAGTCCACCATACCTACCTATATGAGGTATTTCCGTGCCATTCTAAGAAAATTTGTATGTGCCATCTCTAATTTTCAAATGAAATTTCCATTTTGTGTGCTCTTACCGCTCATGAAGCGGCAGGGGGTGGCCAATATTTTCCATGTTAGATGTGTTATTCTCTAGATGAGTGTTTATTCACTTGTCATTGCACGAGAGTACGACAAAGGTATTAGGGATGCCCAGTCCTGAAATGAAAAATAAATTTACTTTATGTTGTCAATTAATAAATTCCTTGGAAACTGTTGGTATGGAAGGCACCCAGGGATACGGCTAGCCATGGAAAGTGAAAGAATGGTGGAAAAAGGAATAAACTTTATTTTCTGTTTGGGAACCGCCTATGATATATCTAGCATGGAAAGTGTTGGGAATTACTCGGTCGTTTTCATTGACGGGAAAAGTATGCCACCCAAAATGTTTTTATCTCTCAATTTTTGTGTTGAGCTCTGGCTCCTCCTTACTTTCCTCTGCGAAGGGCCTTTCTATTTACTTTATGAAAATTTTATTTTTATTTTTATTTGAGTCTCCATCTTTCCTTATAAAGCACCAACTAAGGGGCACTATGATCGTACTTGAGCATTGGGTGTAGCTAATATGCGAGTGTGTTTCATGAATGGATTAATGATTGAGCATGATGGGCTAGGGATAACTTCCTTTAGCGTTGACATTTTGAAAGACATGGTTGCTTCTTGATATGCTTGAGTATTGAAATCTTCATGTCAAAACAAGACTATTGCTTTGAATCGTATAAAAGTCCATATGTACATGCTAACAAAAGAAAAGAATATGTGATGAACATGTTAGGCAGCATTCCACATCAAAAATTCTGTTTTATCATTTACCTACTCGAGGACGAGAAGGAATTAAGCTTGGGGATGCTGATACGTCTCCAACGTATCTATAATTTTTTATTGTTCCATGCTCTTATATTATCATTCTTGGATGTTTTACAATCATTTTATAGCAACTTTATATCATTTTTTGGGACTAACCTATTGACATAGTTCCTGATAACCCACAAGTATAGGGGATCGTTTGTAGCCTTCTTTGATAAATAAGAGTGTCGAACCAAACGAGGAGCTAAAGGTAGAACAAATATTCCCTCAAGTTCTATCGACCACCAATACAACTCTACGCACACTTGACATTTGCTTTACCTAAAACAAGTATGAAACTACTTTGCAAGAATAAAATTACGAGTACTTTGCGAGAATAAAACTACGAATAAATTGCAAGGTAATAAAAGAAGATAGCTTTTGTCAACAAGAAAGTCATTTGTCCATAGGCAATCGATAACTAGACCAGTAATCATTCATGCAATTTTATATGAGGGAGAGGCATGAGCTAGCATACTTTCTCTACTTGGATCATATGCGCTTATGATTGGAACTCTAGCAAGCATCCGCAATTACTAAATATCATTAAGGTTGTGAAACCCAACCATAGCATTAAGTATCAAGTCCCCTTTACTCCCATACGCAACAACCCACCTATCTGTGTTTAGGCTATTGTTACCCCCGCAACCGACAATAAGCGAATCATGAACATATTGCAACACCCTACAGCGAGGATCCCTCTATTTACGCGACACGAAGGGCACCGTAGGACAGCACCATAAATAAAATATACACTCATACCAACCAAGATCATGATTAAGCCATAGGACAAAATGGGTCTACTCAAACATCATAGGATAGCCAAATATCATTGGGAAATAATATATGGAGTTGAGCACCATGTTTAAATAGAGATTACAGTGGGGAGAAGGGGTGTTACATCGCTTCATAGAGGGAGAGAGAGAGTTGGTGTTGATGGTAGCAAGATTGTTGATGTAGATCGCCATCACGATCCTTGCCCCGGCGGCACTCCGGCGCCACCGGGAGAGAGGGGGAAGAGCCCCCTCCTTCTTATTCCTCCTTGGCATCCCCCCTAGATGGGAGGAGAGTCCCCCTCTAGTCCATGGCCTCCATGGTGGCAGAGGGGTGGGAGCCCCTCCGAGACTGGATCAACCTCTCTGTTCTCTTCCGTTTCGCGTTTCCCAGATCTGGCCGAAAACCGTTTCTTATATTCTGAGGGATCCGTAACTCCGATTGCGCTAACACAATTTTTTTCGAATATAAGCTTCCTTGCGCCCGAAGTAGAGATCCAACCGACGTACGAGGTGAGCACAACCCACTTGGGCGCGCCCTGGCATTGATTCCAAGTTCCAAAAATCACATATATTGCAAAATAATTCTCTGTAAAATTTTATTGCATTTGGATTTCGTTTGATATGGATATTCTGCGAAACAAAAAACATGCAAAAAAAATAGGAACTGGCACTGGGGCACTGGGTCAATAGGTTAGTCCAATAAATCATATAAATTGTTGCCAAAAGTATGTAAAAGTTGTATAATATTGGCATGGAACAATCAAATTAAAGATACGACAGAGACGTATCAGCATCCCCAAACTTAATTCCTACTCGTCCTCGAACAGGTAAATGATAAAAAAAGATAATTTTTGACGTGGAATGCTACCTAGCATAATCTTGATCATTTATTTAATCATGGCATGAATATTAAGACACGAATGATTCAAAGCAATAGTCTATAATTTGACATAAAGCCATCAATACTCAGGCATCCCAACAAACAATCATGTCTTTCAAAATATCAATGCTAAAGAAAGCTATCCATACAAAATCATATAGTCTTGTCATGCTTTGTCTTCTTAACACAAAGTATTTATCATGCACAACCCTGATGACATGCCGATCAATTGGTTCATACTTTTTAACGCGCTTCAGCTTTTTCAACCCTCACAATACATGAGCGCAAGCCATGGATATAGCATAATGGGTGGAATAGAGTATGATGATAGGGGTAAATATAGAGAAGACAAAAAAGTAAGAAAGTCTCACATCGACGCGGCTAACCAACGGGCTATGGAGATGCCTATCAATTGATATCAATGCAAGCAGTAGGGATTGCCATGCAACGAATGCACTAAAAGATATAAGTGTATGAAAGCTCAATATGAAAACTAAGTGGGTGTGCATCTAATCCTATAATGAAAAATTCCCACTAGTATATGAAAGTGACAACATAGGAGACGCTCTATATGAAAAGCATGGTGCTACTTTGAAGCACAAGTGTGGAACTAGCATGCCCCTTCTCTCTTTGTTTTTCTTTTTTCTTTCTTTTTTTCTTATGTTTTCTTTTCTTTTCTTTTCTTTTTTTATTTCTCTCTCTCTCTCTCTCTCTCTCTCTCTCTCTTTGTTCGGAGTCTCATCCCGACTTGTGGGGGAATCATAGTCTCGATCATCCTTTCCTCACTGGGGCAATGCTCTAATAATGAATAATGATGATCATCACAATTCTATTTAGTTACAACTCAAAAGAAATAAAAATTACAACTCGATACCTAGAACAAAATATGACTCTATATGAATGCCTCTGGCAATGTACCAGGATGTGCAATGATCTAGCGTAACATGTATAAAAAATGACGAATGGTGGCTGAGCCACAAATACTATGTCAGCTATATGATCATGCAAAGCAATATGACAATGAATGCTCAAGTCTTCAAAATGGAAGCAGTGGAAGTTGCATGGCAATATATCCCGGAATGGCTGTGGAAAGGCCATAATAGGTAGGTATGGTGGCTGTTTTGAGGAAGATATAATAAGTCTTATGTGTCATAGAGCGTACCGTATCACGGGGTTTGGATGCACCAGCGAAGTTTGCACTGACTCTCGAGGTGAGAAAGGGCAATGCACGGTACCATAGAGGCTAGCAAACTGCGGAAAGGTAAGAGTGCGTATATTCCATGGACTCACATTGGTCATAAAGAACTCATATACATATTCCAAAAGTTTATTAGCCCTCAAAGCAAAGTACTACTATGCATGCCCCTAGGGGGATAGATTAGTAGGAAAATACCATCACTCGCCCCCGACCGCCACTCATAAGGAAGACAATCAATAATAAATCATGCTCCAACTTCATAGCATAACGAGAGACTAGACGTGCATGCTTCGGGAATCACAAACCTTAACACCAATATTCTTACTAACCACAACCATTTACTAGTACTTCCCACATATTCCATCTCTATATCGCAAAACTATTGCAAGGAATCAAACATATCATATTCAGTGATCCACAAGTTTTATGTAGGATTTCACGACCAACCATGCAAATGACCAATTCCTGTTGACTCTCTAAATAGATATAAGTGAAGCATGATAGTTTAATCATTTCTACAAAAGATCATGCTCTAATAAATTTAAGTGAAGCAAACAAGCATTCTACAAACAATAGTTTTCTATGTGAAGAGAAATAGGCAATCCAAACTTTAAATGGTATAAGTGAAGCACATGAAGCATTCTATAAAGCCATACTCAAAAGATATAAGTGAAGTGCACTGAGCATTCTATAAATCAACCATGGACTATCTCATACCATCATGGTGCATAAAAGAAAAATGAAAATTAAGCACAAAAGATGCTCCAAGATTTACACATATCACATGAACGAAACGAAGACGAAAACATATCGATACTTCTTGACGAAAGATGGGATGCCTTCCGCGGCATCCCCAAGCTTAGACGCTTGAGTCTCCTTGAATATTTACTTGGGGTGCCTTGGGAATCCCCAAGCTTGAGCTCTTGCCTCTCCTCCTTCTCCTCATATCGAGACCTCCTCGATCCTTGATCACTTCATCCACACAAAACTCAACAGAAAGCACGGTAAGATCCGTTAGTATAATAATGCAAATCACTACTCTAAGTATTGTTGCAAACCCATTCATATTCTGTTTTTGCACTGTAGCTACTGTATTATAACTTTTCCATGGCTTATACCACCGATAGAGGTGACAGTTTCATCAAAACAAGCAACCACAATGCATCAAAAATAGAATTTGTCTTAAACAGGACAATCCATAGCAATCAGAACACCTACCATACTTATGGCTCTCCGAAAATTCTGAAAAAATAGGAAAAAATAAAAAAATGTATAGAAATAATGTGCAAAAAGTTTCAGAAACTTTTGACGTTCCAGTAAAAAAAATGAAAATTCATGCGCTACAGCCAAAGTTTCTGTTTTTACACCGCACAAACCAACAAGCAATCTAATCATCCTAAAGGAAAATCTTGGCACATTATTTTTATTATACAATAGATTTTTACAAGGGGATAATTATTTTTGCGAGAAACTTCCATGAAAAATTTACATTGTTTCCATGAGCATGAACACAAGTGTTCAACCCTCACTTCTCGAATGCATAACTTCCAATCGCTTCTCTTTCGTCGAAATTTTTTAGGTTCCCCTCTATATTTTTTTGGTTTTTAAACTATATAAAAGTGCTCAACAGAAATAAATGAATCTCTAAAACTTCCGGGTTGTCTCCTTGGCAGCGCTTTCTTTAAATCCATTAGGCTAGGCATAAAGTGCTCAAGTAATGGATCCACCCGGATCCCAAGTCAAAGCCAATTTTAATTAATAATGATTTGGCATTTAGTAGTGAGCACAAAGCAACATATATCATGCAATGACGAAGTCTAACTCTCTACCTATGCATCGACATGTCATACAAGAACAATTCATGCACATCAAGTAAACATAAACCAGTAGGAGTAGGGTATTACGCATCACTACACGCTTTGGCAGGAGCCTTGCCGGGGCCTCGTGGGCATCCTCGGCAAGGAGCCTTGCTGTTGTCTTGTTTCTTGGTTCCTATCTAGGCCTCGTAGGCCCTTCGTCTTCACAAGGTCTGCATGCCACCATGGAGGCCCCTCCCGAGTCTTGGTTCCGATGTGGTTGATGGCATCGGGACTCTTAGACTCGAGGGTGGCGGCCTTGTTGGTGTGGGGCAAGTTGCCCCAGCAAGACTCTTGCCGGGGCCGTGAAGGCACCCCGGCAAGGGCCTTGCCGGGGGGGGGGGGTCACCTCGCCCCTCTGCTTCTCGTGCCTTCGGCTTGGCGCTGCTCTAGTAGTCTTAGGCCTTTTCTTCCTCTTCTCCGCCAAGCGTGGCCGTAGGCACGTGGCTGCGACTGCCCGCGCACAAGTAAAGGGGTACAAAAGGGACCCCTACTTTTGTATACCGACAGGAGCCCCTGGGCCTGGGCCGCATACAAGCGCGGAGTGTTATCGGGCCAGGCCCAGAACGGTGCGCGGGCGCGCGGGCGACGGAGTTTTACCGCAGTAACTCCCTCACCCACTGGCGCTTCCCCACGACCCGCGTTGAATGTGTGATGTGGCGGTCGTGCGTGGGGCGGTTGGTGCATGCCTGCATCACATCATGGTAAATGGTAAAGAGGCGGCCCGCGCCTTCCCCATAAAAAAGGGGAAATCGCAGGCGCGCTGCTCATTTACCCCCTATGCCTTCTCGAATCTCGGAACCGCCGCTTCCTTCTTCCTCCTCAAGCCTTTGCCTTTGCTCGCTGCCGCCGCGCCCTTACTGCCCTTAATCCTCCATCCCCTCTTAGTCGCCATGGCGCCCAAGATAGGCAAAGGCAAAGGGGTGGCCAAGGACGTCGGGGTGAAAAAGGCGTCAGAGAGCGAGTTGGCGGTGCTACGGACGCAACACGCCTATTTCCCCTCGACGGTTGATGCAGTCCACCTCAGGGACTACTTTAAGACCCTACGGGGGAGGGAGACGACGGGGCACCCTACTACACACATCATCCCCGCCGATTTCGCTAAGGCCGGCCCAGATCGGTATCCCTTCTTCGTCGATTACTTTTCTTGCGGGCTCTGCCCTCCTTTCTCTGATTTCTTCAATGACATCATGCACACCTTCGGCTTTCACCTCCTTGACTTTGTGCCGAATGCCATGGCGTGCATGGCCCTCTTCGCCCATCTCTGCGAGGGCTTCGCCGGAGTGTTCCCTAGCACGACGCTCTTCCGCCACTACTTCTATCCTCGCATCCAGCCAGGGGACGCCATTTCTGGGTGCATCACCTGGATCCCGAGGACCCAGGAGAAAGGCACGTACCCAGAGGGTGCCCAGAAGGAGAGGTGGGACGAGTGGCGGGGCCAATGGCTCTGGATCAAGGTGGAGGATTCGCAGGAGTTCTGCCAAGTTCGTCAGAGCCCGCCATCCCGCCGCAAGGACTGGAGTGACCTTGATGTCGACGATAAGAAGCTCATGATCGCCACCACCAGGATCCATAGCCTCACCATGGCCGGGCTCACCCTTGAGATTATCGGGGCCGATTTCATCCATTGCCGAATCACTTCGCTGCACAACAAGGGGAGGGCGGCTTGGGACTTCAGGAATGCGGACGATGTCATGAGGCTACGGCCTGGCCAGAAACATAACTTCACAGTGCTGGGGCATGCCCATTTTTGCCAGAGGCTCTTCCAGTTCAATGTGGACGACGATGGCTGGGTTGAAAGGAACGGCAAGGCCGCGAAGGCCGGCAAGGGGCCCTTGTTTGGGTTGCCGGCAGGAGTGGTCCCGCTGAGCAACAACTCTCGCCAGTCCGCCATAATTGCCATGATGCCAGACTTCAACGCGCACGGCCTCGACCCGGCCTGGGCCGAGCCGTCAGCAGAGCAAGTCTAGGAGTTTTTTGACAACTTGTCGGAGGGCTATGTCCACGACGAGCTGCTACTCATCCGCGACACCGCCAAGGAGGAGTTGGACTACATCGCTGCCATGGCGGCGGAAGCGGCGCTTGACAAGGAGGCCGACAGCGCCGACGCCATGGAGGACGAGGCCGAGGTGGCCACGGAGGAGAGAGAGCTCACCCAGTGGGTGGAGTCTGCCGGGGAGGCCAGCAGTGCTGGCGCCGCAGCCCCCCTTACTGAAGATGCGGGCTACGACTCGCCCGAAGAGTAAGCCAAGGCGGGCGACCCTCCGTCCCCGGGAAGGAAACGCGTCCTGCGGCGGGCCAGCTCCGGTGAGCCGGTCTGGCCCGGCAGGGCCGCGCAGCGGCAACCGACATAGGAGCAGCCCATGCATGAGACGAGGGCGATGAAAGCCGCGGCAGCGAAGAAGGCAGTGAAGGCCGCGGTGGTGAAGAAGACAATGACTGCCTCCTCCTCGTCCAAGTGGTGCCAGACCCCATCTCCCTCTCCCCCCCCCCCTCGGACAACACCCTAGAGGTCGAATTCGACCTTGGATCTTTTAGACCGAAGAGGAAAAGGAAGTCAGTGGAGGAGGAGGTGGAGGACGAGTAAGTATTTTGCCCCCATCATCTCCTGACCTTACGCCCGTGTTATCCGCTTTTGATTTGATGTTATCTTCACAGGGACACGGAGATGTTGGCCCAGAGGGTGGCAAAAAGGGCCAAGGCCTCGATGGGCGACAACCCCCAATGGGTACTTCGCATACGCCTGTGTTGGTGGTGAGCAGCCCGAATAGCAGCCCCTGACGCGGCCCTCGCTTCAACCCCCAGCGTGAGTTCATCACTCACTCCTCCACTGAGGAGCATTGGGGTGTGAATCCTTGATGCTGACCTTGCCGGATTTGCAGGAGAAGAACGGCAGTAGGAGGAACCGCCGAGGGCCACCCCCAACACGCCGCCCCCCTCGACTACGCTGCCCCAAGGGGCGTCCCCGGCAAGTGCATCCACCACCAAGCCCGCGGATATGGAGGAGGAGGAGGCGAACTTGGGTGTCAGGGGTTCTGCCCCTGCAACGAATGCTGGAGGGGAGGGCGCCACTTCTTCCTAGCCGGATGTGGATAAGTCATTTGTTTCCCATCCCTGTTCTTTCTTCTTCTTTTTGAACCTCGACCTTGGCTCTGCCTCATTCCCCTTCTTGGTATCCAGACCTGTCGGTGTTCTGGGAACGGGGGTCCCCAGACTTGCCTGCCTGCGGTCCACGGCGTGGCTCTGCGAGCGGGCCCGTATGACCCATCTTCATCAACAAGACATTCAAGACCCTCGCGAGGGGCCAAGCCTCGCGAGGCGGATGACACAAGACCTCCTTAGGAGCGGCCTCACCAGGTTGGTTCGCGAGGGGCAGAGAGTTCAAGGCCAGGCAAACCTCGCGAGGTTCTAGTGACGTGAGCCATGACGACCAAGGCCAGGCGGGCGCCAGGCAGGCGCCAGCATCCGCAGCGTCCTTGTTTTCTCTTTGGTGCTAAGGGGGCAAGCGCAGGCGCGGAGTAACGAGGCATCAAGAAAAGGTTTCCATATCGGTGCAACGAGACCAAGACCAGCAGGACGGCAAGATGAAGGTCACCATGGAGCCCAAGACGGCGTCACCACCAGAGCCTTTTGCAGGCGAAGACCACTTTTGTCAGGACAAGCTGTACTAGCTGTCCCCTTTCAAATTGGCCGTTGTTGGCTCCCTTCCCGCTCAATATTTGGGGAGAGGACCAGGGCCTCTATAAATAGGACTAGCCACCACCATAGCTAGTGAGAGGGAACAATAGCCAGGGTCGGATCAAGAGAGACCAGAACACACACAAGTTCGCCAAGCACAAGAACACCTCTCCTTAGGAGGCTGTTCTTCCCCCTGTACTGTTCGTCCTTAGCCCGAGAGGCAATCCACCACCACCACACTGGAGTAGGGTATTACACCACAATGGTGGCCCGAACCAGTATAAATCTTGTGTCTTTTGTGTTGTGAGTTCGTCGAGTTAGTCCGTAAGATCTTAGCCGAGCTAGAACGTGGATCGGTAGGGGGAGATCTTCACGCGCACCCCAGAGTTTGAACCTTAAGGGTTGTGCCGGAACCCGTGGTCCGACATTTGGCGCGCCAGGTAGGGGTGCACCGGGGCTCTTCTCCCATTGGCCGAACCACTCGTTGATCCTTGGGCGCCTCGCGGCTCCGATGTCAGGCAACTCGAGGACCAACGTCAACCGCTGGGCAGCCTGGCCAGCCCAGACGACGCTACCAGCCCAGGAAGACCACAACCCCGCGTCTCAGGCAGCATGCGCACCGCTAAACACCGCGGGGTGTGGGCGGCGCGGTCACTCACCCTCTGCTCTTACTCCCCGACAGAGGTGAGTTGCTGCAAGGGCCGCAAGCCACTCCGCGATGATGGTGCCGCACACCAGGAGGGAGTTGGCGAACATGCGGGCCGCGCTGACGGTGGCACGGGAGCTACTGCGGTGCCGACTGATGAAGAGCGTCTGGGATGCACTGCTGGAACGCGTCGCCGAGCTACTGGACGCGGCGACCATGGGAGCACCGCCCTTCTGCTACCAGCTCACGCCCCAGGCAGTGGCAGGATCCCACGGCGGGCCTCGCCGCGCCCGCGTACCCCCAAGTGCGCCCGGGGCTTCGTCGACATCAGCACGATCCACGGCGGAGGGCGCCCCCTTGCACCCGCACCACCTTAGATGGGTGTGGGCATGAGCGTCACTGCGCACGCCCCTGGTGAGGCGCTACCCCACCATCCTCAGGACGACATCTTGAGCGGGGCGACATGGAGCGTGGGGCACTATGGCGAGGCCTTCGGAGTAAGGGCGTCGGAGGCCTACGTGCCCCGCAAGATGAACCAGGAGTACGCGCCAGAAGATGACCCCAGCTCATTCCTCGAGCCGGGCTGGGAAGAAGAGGCGCTAGGAGCTGAGGCCTTATAGGAGCCGCCCGATAGCCCCACCAATCGCACCGTCAACAACAGCTATAGGGGTACCACTAATCTCCCAGGGGCAGGCTTATGCTAACCATGAATCGCAAGTGAGCCAGGTCACAGCACCCGGCGACGGTTCCGGCGCGGTGGTATCGTCTCGCCAGAAGAGGCTCACCAGGGGCTGCGTGGGAGGGGCCAGGAGCAAGGCCCCTTCCCGCGTCGCACGGAGCAAGGCAACTCCCGGAGGTAGGCCCTCTGCCGGGGTGGCACCGTCGACCCTTCCCCCGGTAGAGGACCCGTGGTCGCCGAGGGTGCCGCTGGCGTCCCCTCTGCCCTCGTTGGGCCATCCTGGTTTCCGATCGTCCCGGTGGTGGTAGGGGGTGGCGCAAGGCGGGGCCCTCGTCAGGCGATATGAAGTAAGGCTCACGCCTGTGAAGATCTCCGCACGTAACACTCTCACGTAATAATGAGTGGGGTTGTACACGCCCCGGAGTCTCAGGAGCGCCGCCCTTGGGCCTCAGGGGCTCCCTCCCATGCCTAGTGGCAGCACTTAGCTGCGCGCTGGTGAGAAGACGTCGAAGACTAGACTAGGCGCCGGACGCGGCCATTTTCTTTGGATCTCTTTTCTGTAACCCTGCCTTCTAGATTTGGATTTAAGTTGAAGTTGGATTTTCATTTGAT
>NC_041384.1:453782607-453881225 GCF_002162155.2 Triticum dicoccoides
CGGGGCTGGGCATGAAGCACACGAGCCACGCACGTGTCGCACCGCGGCTGGCGCTCGCTTATCACAGGCCCCCCCTCGGGTGTGTCAACGAATTCCTCAGGAGCTTCCTAGAAACCCACAATCTCTTGCGCCGGTTTTGGGCTCGTCCAGGCTAAGGTAAACCGCAACAACAACCTTGCCCCAACATATGTGAGTTCATGAAGATGCTCTTACAACCTAAAGGGGTAGAGGCAGTAGTATATTTACATGAGGGGCTCCCCGTCCCAAAATGCTCTTACAACCTCCGGGGCCGCGCCCGAGCTTCTACGTGCAGGGCAATCAGGTGAGAAGCACGGAATCAATCGGACAGGTCGCTTGCCGCGCCCCCAGGATCGCCCTCGGACGCGTCACTGGCATCGCTGCCATCATCATTGGCATTACCATCACCTCCCTCGGCGCCGCCATCGCCATCATTGACCATGACGCCTTCGTTCGCGCAACTACCACCCCCGTCATCGCAGAAGTGAAGGCCCTGACCAGCGCATCCACGTTGTCTTCAACCCACCGCGCCAGGTCGCCCCGGATGGCTTCAGGTATGGGAGCAATGGCGGTGTCAAAATCGAAGTTGGGATCGACGTTCTGGAGATGGCTGAAGACGCGGGAGAACGCGCGCCCGAACAGGCTGCGACCCCTCTCTTCAACAAGCTGGCGAGCCCTCTCGAAACGGTTCTGCAGGCGCATCACCACGTCGGTGAAGAAGCAGAGGTAGCTGGCGTAGTCGTTCGCATGGGGATGAGGAGGATTCTCATCACAGGTATGGCCCAGGACGGTGTTGGCCCTATTCTTGAGGTCTGCCACTGAAGCACTTCGTCCTTGTTCTGCCGCACGATGGACTCGGCGTCGGCGACCCGCTGCCGAAGAGAGAGCATCTCGGCGCGAGCGGAAGCCAGCTCAGCCTGCACCGAGGCCAGGGCGGCTGTGGAGGCCTCCTCGCGCCGCTCCACCTCGATCAACCTGGACTTGAGGACAGCGGTCCTACCAGCGGCCCCGAATTGCACGAGCTTCAGCTTCAGGTCGTGCCTACTCTCGAGATTCGCACGAGCCTCGGCCACCTAGCGGTCGACCTCCTCCTGGGCCCTAGCCTCACGTGCGCCGACATCATCCTCCGCCTTAGCAACCTGGCGCTCCCTCGTCTCCAACCGTTCGAGTTTGAGGCTGCGCTCCACGGCTTCCAGCGCTGGCGCCTCCTCGCACTTCTGGATCTCTTCCTCCTCGGCAGGCATCCCCCTCAACGACGCAAGGGCAGCCCTGCGCACCTCCACCTGCTGATCCAAGATGGCGCTCCAGGCTTGGAGCTCCCACAAGCGCTTCTTCGCGGCCTCGTGACGGCGGTCAGCTTCCCGAGCCTCTTCCAGAGCTCGGGAGCAGGCCTCACGGGAGCCTGCGAGGGAAGCCTCGTCCTCCGCATTATCGAGCTCACGCTGGTGGCGCCCGAGGTTGATGGCCACCTTCAGCTTATGCCACTCCTCCACCAGCTGAAGACCCTCGGCCTCGAGGCGCGCGTCCACATCCACGAGCTCTTCACCAAGCCGGTTCATCACACCCATCGCCTCCTGAAAG
Organism: Triticum dicoccoides; assembly: GCF_002162155.2. Classification (NCBI taxonomy): domain Eukaryota; kingdom Viridiplantae; phylum Streptophyta; class Magnoliopsida; order Poales; family Poaceae; genus Triticum; species Triticum dicoccoides. The sequence continues at coordinate 453,784,207 of NC_041384.1, forward strand.
AGCTCGTGGCGAACAGCGCTCCTTTCTCGCGCCGACCCGAGCATGCTGCTGACTTCATCCTGCACCATGGGGACCACAAATGGGGCCTGAAGTGGCTCGCCCCCTCTCAGCAGGGGGCTGGAGGGTGGCATCCACCCATTAGTGGGGAGGGCCTCACGAGGGGCCTGAACAAGTGAAGGTCCGCTGCTTGAAGAAGACCCCAGGATCAAAGCCAACCAGCCACCGTACACGACCAGGGGAGGAGCCCTTGGCACGCTTGCTATTCTCCGAGCAAGGCTGTGAAGAAAAGACGACGAAGAAAAGACGGCCGACTCCCACGGTTGACCCCATGCCGTGGGCAGCGCACGAGCCTGCGGCACTCGAGTTTGGCAGGGGGAAACGGGGCGAGAGGGAGCTACTTCTCAGGAGATTTCACAGCCTTGGCAAAAGGGGTCCCGATGAGGCAATCGTCAGGAAGGAAAGCAACACGCAGAAGATCACCAAGATGAGGTACTTAATCGTCAACGGCGATGTACTTCCTCCGTTTTAACAGCCCAAAGGTGCCGCTGCCGTAGCCCGGGGACCCCTTCCTCTTGCGGAGTTCTTCGAAGTCCATGCAAAGCCGGCCGAAGCGTTGGACATGGCGGCCGACATGAGGCGCAGCTGGAGAAGTGCTCGGAGGGGCAGCCTCAGAAGCGCCAAGCTGAGGGGAGCTATCCGGCTCTGCCTCGCAATGACTTGCCGAGGCCTCAGGAGCCCCGGCCTCGGAAGATGCGGGCTGCTTCACCCCTTCAACCGCCGACCCAGGGCAAGAGTCACGAGTCCCCGAGGTCGACGCCTTGGGAGCCCCGGGCGGCATTAGCATCTTGGCACCTTCACTATCGGCCCCCAGCGGTGCTCGCCCCCTGCGCCCACACTTGGGGCGAGCCCGATGCCAGCTTCAAGGAGCGGGACCACGACGATGGGATTCTCACGGGGCCCCACGAGGCCAACTGGGCACAGCCCCCACTCGTTGAAGGAGGGCATCCGCTCCGCGAATGTCATCTTGTTCAAGCAGCGGTACAACAGGCAACTCCTCCTCGGCAAGTCGTCTGGCAACGGGACGCCTGTCAGGACCTCAAGCACCGTTCGCCGCGCCTCAAGGGGGAGCCCTTACTCTTGAAGTCTCATGTGGTCCTGGCTGCTGAGCAAGGGCCACATCAGCCGGGAGTGGCGCTGAAGAGGAGCGATTTGGCGCCGGACGAACTCCTTCACCACCATAGGTGCAGTCACGCCAAGGTCTTTAAGCCACCTCAACCTGAGCCAGACGAGGGCAAGGCGCGGATCGGCGAGCCTCCGGTGGCACCAACTGGAGTTAGGAATGGTGGGCCCTGAAGGAGAGGAGAGCTGAGCACTCCGGCATCAACAAACACCCACCGTGTCTGAAACTCGCTCGTGGATGGTGGAAGTTCGAAGTCGATCCCGTCTCCAGCCGTCGCCGCCACGGCCTGAAAGCTCAGGCATCCGGAGCTCTGCCTAGGATCAATCAGGTGCAACGAGAAGAAGTGGCGGAGAAGAGCCACGGAAGGAGCAATGCCTACCATGGCCCCGCAAACAAAGGCGAAGACGGCAAGAAGGGTCACGGATTGAGGATCAAGGTGCAACATATGGATCTGATAATGCGCAAGCACATCGTTGAAGAAGGCGGAGAAAGGAGGGACCAAGCCGGCCCAAAGGGCATCGATGAAGAAGGGGACCTTAGTGGCCGCCTGGTCGATGCGAGCACGAGATGCAGGCCAAGCCACCATCTTTCCCCATTGATTGAAGCTAGGGGCGAGCATGGGAGACACCTTGCCCATAGCCTCATCATTGAGCACCAACGACCGGCCAACTACGGGCTTGCGGCCGGGGGCGCACTAGCCAAAGACAAAGGCTTCTTCCCCTTATCCGCTTGCATCGGCACCATGGCGATGGGGCAAGCAGAGCTAAGGTCAGATTGGAAAGAGGAGCAAAGTCCGGGGGGAGCAGAGGAATTTGAGGAGAATGGCGCAAGCGATGGAAGAATAACCGTGTAGACCGCGGTGGCCGTCTAGCCAGGCGGGTATCAAGGCAGCATGGGGGAGCGGAGGCACCCACGTTCAATCAACCGCCACACATCGACCAAGGCCGCATGCTATTGGGGCCCATGGCACTCTGCACTTGACCTTTGGCTTCGCCTCGAAGCCAAGCCCGAGCACGCGTTGGGCCCGGGGGCTACTGTTGGTGTTCTGGGAACAGGGGTCCCCAGACTTTCCTGCCTACAGCCCACGGCATGGCTCTGCGAGCAGGCCCGTACGACCCATCTTCATCAACAAGACATTCAAGACCCTCGCGAGGCGCCAAGCCTCGCGAGGCAGATGACACAAGACCTCCTTAGGAGCGGCCTCACTAGGATGGCTCACGAGGGGCGGAGAGTTCAAGGCCAGGCAAACCTCGCGAGGTTCTAGTGACGTGAGCCATGACGATCAAGGCCAGGTGGGCGCCAGGCGGGCGCCAGCAGGCAGCGTCCTTGTTTCCTCTTTGGTGCTAGGGAGGCAAGCGCAGACGCGGAGTACCGAGGCATCAAGCAAAGGTTTCCATATTGGTGCAATGAGACCTAGACCAGCAGGACGGAAAGACGGAGGTCACCGTGGAGCCCAAGACGGCATCACCACTAGAGCCTTTTGCAGGCAAAGACCACTTTTGTCAGGACAAGTTGTACAAGCTGTCCCCTTTCAAATTGGCCGTTGTTGGCTCCCTTCCCGCTCAATATTTGGGGAGAGGAGCAGGGCCTCTATAAATAGGACTAGCCACCACCGTAGCTAGAGAGAGGGAACGATAGCCAGGGTCGGATCAAGAGAGACCAGAACACACACAAGTTCGCCAAGCACAAGAACACCTCTCCTTAGGAGGCTGTTCTTTCCCCTGTACTGTTCATCCTCAGCCCAAGAGGCAATCCACCACCACCACACTGGAGTAGGGTATTACACCACAACGGTGGCCCGAACCAGTATAAATCTTGTGTCCTTTGTGTTGCGAGTTCGTCGAGTTAGCCTGTAAGATCTTAGCCGAGCTAGGACGTGGATCGGTAGGGGGGAGATCTTCGCGTGCACCCCAGAGTTCGAACCTTAAGGGTTGTGCCGGAACCCGTGATCTGACAAGACCCTTCCTCGGCAGACTGGGAGGACACTGACACTGTCATCGAGGAGGTCGCCAGGGATGCCGAGGCCGAGGCTGACAAGATCGCCATCGAGGAGGCCACCAAGACCGCCGCCGAGGATGCTGCCAAGGGGCCTACCGGGAAGGCCGGCAAGGCTGCTGCCGAGGAGGCCGGCACGGGGCCTGCCGGGGAGGCCGGCAAGGCCGCTGCTGAGGAGGGGGTGGTTGACGACCAACCTTCCTCCTCTGCTGCCACTGGCTCGGGTAAGTACTTGAAGGTGGGCGACGACCTGTTCGTCCACCTCCCAGGAACAGCAAGCACCAGGGCGCCAACCGAGGGGGAGGTGTTCGACGACGAGGCGCTTGCCTCCGCCAGGCTTTAGGTTGTTGACGAACCGAGCACCGGTGGTGGCAGTTCCCAAGAGGAACAGATGCTTCGGGCCATGAGCGCCAACTTCCAGAAGCTCCAGACGCTTCACCGTGCCCGCCTGGACAAGGGAAAATCCAGGATGGTGGCGGTAGACAAGGCGGAGGTGGATCTCGAGGAGCGCGTCGTCGAGATGGATGCCTGGTTCCGCCAAACCCATGATAAACTCAAGGTTGCCCGGGATTTGCTGGCTGAGCGCAAACAGGAGCTCATCTTGAAGCAGGCTGATGTCGAGAAAGCCCAGGAGGCGGCGAAGGAATAGGCCGCCAAGGACGAGGCCGCTCGGCACCAGCACCAGGCCAAGCTGAACTCCTAGGAGGAGGACCTTGCCACTCATGAGGAGGTACTCGCCTCCACACTTCACGGCAAGGATGAGGAGGTGATAAGCTCGTCACGCAGCAAACCCAGGAGCTGGAGCAGAGGCATAAGGAGGCACTCAATGCTCAAGCCTTGGTCCATGCCGACAAGGTGAAGGAGCTGGAGGTGGAGCGGGATGGTGTAAGTGCATCTAGTGCCACCCCTAGTTGGTTTTGGAGTATTGACGACAAACCTAGTTGAGGGACTAATGTGTTTGTGAGAATTGCAGGATAACACAGGTAGAAGTCCCTCATTGATTCGGTTTTCCTACCAGAGATGACCCCTAAAAATGTATGAAGACATTGAAGTCAAAGATGGTATATGAAGATATTCACATTGAAGACTATGACAAGAGAAGACACCACATGAAGCCTATGGAGCTCAAAGACTTAGATCTTTCGTAGTTCTCTTTCTTCTGTGTTGAGTCATAGGAACCACCGTACTGTTAAGTGGGGTCCAAGAGAACCAGTCAGAATGACTGAAGTGATGCTTAAACAAAACCTATGTCTTCGAGTGAAGACTTTGAGAGCGAATCTTGTCCAGAGTCGGGCAAGTCAGCTTTGCTTGAAGCCCAAGTAAAGTTGCCGTGTGAGTTTGAAATCTGACCGTTGGAACACGTGTCAGTTCCTTAGTGACCCAGGGTCATTTCGGACAAATAAGGTCGGGTTGCCAAGTGGCTATAAATAGCCCACCCCCTACAACCATAAACGGTTGGCTGCTCAGATTCAGAGTACGGCTTTTGTCGTTTGAGAGCAACCCACCTCGAAGCCTTTGAGAGAGAATTCCTTGCGAGGATAAAGCCCTAACCACCCAGAGCCAAAGAGAATTAGGCATCACTTAAGTCTTCTTGTCTGTGTGATCTGAAGACTTATTACACTTGAGGACTGTGCATCCTCCAACCGGTTAGGCGTCGCGTTCTGAGCATCCAAGAGACATTGTGGATTGCCGGTGAACGAAGTCTGTGAAGGTTTGGGAGTCTACCTTGAAGACTTACCAGAGTGATTGGGCGAGGTCTGTGTGACCTTAGCTCAAGGGGAATACGGTGAGGACTGGGTGTCCTGAGCTCCGTGTTCAGGACTGTGTGTCCGGGACTGTGTGTCCTAAGGTTTAAATACCTAGCCGCCCTAACTAGACGTACAGTTGTCACAGCAACTGGAACTGGTCCAACAAATCAATGTCTTCAGTGAGTCACTGGTTTCATCTTCCCTTCCCTTTACTTACCGTTACTCCTTGTGAAGTCATTGTATGTTCGCACTATCTTTTGTCTTCACTGAGTGACTGCGTGTTCTGTGTGGCTTCACAATATCTTCCTACCTGATCCTTACTACATTGCTGCTACTAGTCATTGTGCTTTCACTCTATTGAATACTTGACTATGGCTTGCCTAGTGTAGTCTACCTTCCGCTGCAGGGTAATAGGTTTATTTCTATTGTTTGTCTTCATAACTTGCACATTTTGAAGACTTTCATAAAAATCACCTATTCACCCCCCCTCTAGTCGATATAACACACTTTCAATTGGTATCAGAGCAAGGTGCTCCCTTGTTTTGTGTGATTCGGTTTAACCACCTGGAGTTTTAGCTATGTCGACTGCAGGGATAATTAAAGTCTCCGCTGCGTGCCCCGTCTTCGATGGAACTGAATATCCCTACTGGAAGAATAAGATGCGCATGCATCTTGAAGCCATTGACGTCGACCTATGGTATGTCGTCAAGAACGGCGTTCCCAAGGCTGGAGAAGGTGTCACTGCTGCTGATGTCAAGAAGTTCGTTCAACTGGACTCTACTGCCAAGAATATCATCTGTGGTCATCTGACCAAAGGACAGTATGGCCGTGTGAGTGCTTTGGAAACATCTAAGTTGGTCTGGGACTGGCTCTCCAAGGTCAATGAAGGCGTCTCAACCCAGAGAGATCAGAGAATCAGTGTCCTTCGCAACCTCTTCAACCGCTTCAAGCGAAACGACAATGAGAATGTCCAGCTCACATTTGACCGACTCACTGACATCACAAATGAGCTTCAAGCCCTCAGCGCTACTGCTATCACCAAACATGAAGTCGTCAAGACACTACTGAGATCACTTGATAGTTCGTTTGGCACCCTAGCCCTGATGATTCAAGAACGTCCTAATTTCAAGACACTTGATCCGTCTGACATACTTGAGAGGCTCAACACACATGAGTTTCAGCTTTCTGAGAAAAGAGATATCTACAGTCCAAACTATGGGCGAACTCGTGCCTTGAAGGCAAAAGCTGTCTCCTCATCTGAAGAAGAATCTGACAGCAGTTCGGATGATCCTGAAGACATTGGAAGGGAGCTTTCTGAGAAAAGAGATATCTACGGTCCAAACTATGGGCGAACTCGTGCCTTGAAGGCAAAAGCTGTCTCCTCATCTGAAGAAGAATCTGACAGCAGTTCGGATGATCCTGAAGACATTGGAAGGGAACTTGCTATGCTTGTGAAGAAGTTCCAAAAATTCACCAAGACGAAAGGTTTCAGAAAGTCTTCCCGATCAAGCTCAAGGAATGATGAAGCTTCTGCTCACGACTACAAGAAGAAAACATGTCACAAGTGCAAGAAACCTTGCCACTTCATCTCTGAGTGTCCACAGTGGGACAACAAGAACAAAAAGAAGAAGAAGAGCAAGGAATATGACTCTGACGACAAGAAGAAGAAGAAATACTCAAAGTCTTCTTCCAAGTCTTCCTCAAAGTCTTCATCACACAAGAAGAGCTCATCTGGCAAGGCATGTGCGTTTGTTGGCAAGGAAATGGATTCAGAGGAGGAGTCCGCTTCTGAGGAGGCAGAGGTGGAGTCTGAGGAGGAGTCCGATTCAGGCGTCGCAAGTCTGGCTACAGCATACGTTGCCAAGTCCATCTTCAACACTGAAGACAATGACTTCATCACCGACACCGATGCAAATGACAAGGACTACTCCGCTTCTACCTACTGCTTCATGGCACGCGGTGCCAAGGTAAACACACGCACTACTCACTATCAAACATCTAGTGACGATGACTCTGATTGTGGTTCAAAACCCAGCTACAAAACACTTGCTAAAATTGCAACTGAACAACAGAAAGCTATGGAACATATTCAAAAACTGTTAGACAGAAGCGATGATCTGTTAGGTGCTGAAATGACTCGATCTGAATCCTTAATTGAAGATATAAAAAATCTTCACGTTAAGTATGAGGAACTTGAAAGTTGTCATGAAACTCTCTCAACAACTCATGAAAATCTTTCATATGATTATCTTCAAAGGAAGAAAGATCTTGAGAAATTGAGAGCGGCTCATGAAGATCTTCAAAAGGGAAACGAGTCACTTCGCGCCAAACAGATCAGTTCCGCTCAGGAAGGATTTGAACCACCATGTCATAAATGCATTGAGCGTGATAATGCTACTTCTGTTGCTGAATGTTCTACTGCTACTACTGTTGCAATATCTTCAACTGTTGATGTGGTAACTAACCCCTCTGCTGAGGATACCACTGCTATTGCTGATGAGAATGCTAGGTTGAAGACATTGCTTGAAATAGGGATGTACAAAAGTCTTAAAGGGCATCAGACACTATGTAATGTCCTCAAAAAGCAGATTCTGAATCGAAACCCGAGGAAAGAGGGTGTTGGGTTCGTAAGGAAAATGAATGCTGATGGCTCTTACTGGAAACTTGAGCAGTACCCCAAAACCACGTGGGTTGCTGCAACAGAACCTTCAGCAGATCCATCCAATCTATCTGGCTTCACTTGTGCTAACCCAATTATCACTGATGAATCCCTTGATGCAAACTATAAACTGTTTAAGAATCAGAATGGTGAAGTGTTTGCCAGGTACATTGGTACTAACTGCAGGAATGGACCGCCTATGAAGAAGATCTGGGTTCTGAAAAGGTGTCTGGAGAATCTTCCTGTGAATGTCATCATGACACCTCACGTGAAGAAGACAAACCTCAGACCAAAGGATTCATACGGTCCAAAGGCTTCATACAGACGGAGGACTCACTTGAGTCGCACTAACGCAAATGTTTTGCAGGGAAACCATACTCAGGCATATGAATATGAGAGCGGTTCATCAAACCGCCATGTTCATAAGACCAAGAACTATTCTGCTTATTCTTATGAGTACTATTGTCCGCCTGCAAGACTGTTTGCTAGGGCTCCAAAGCCAAAGTTCTCAGATGCTGCACTTAGACTTATTGCTTCTACACCACCCTTGAAGATGTGGGTGGCTAAGAAAGCTTAACTCTCTTTTGCAGGGAAAGGTCTCCAGCAGAAAACCAAAATCGTCTGACGCTATTGCTGGGGACTTTAAACATCTTGTAGGGCGCAAGATCAAATGCCCGAAAGGTCTTACTATGTACTTTGTTCCTGAATCGCTTGCTACTCTCCCTATTAGTCCTAATCTGGATCTAAGCTTTCATAACCCACTGGTTCGTCAAATGTTTTTGCTTCACAATGCTCTTCGTGAAGCCTATCCCCCTAACTGCACTGTAGGGTACGACACCAACGTCTTCAGAATGGATTATTGATAGTGGGTGTACAAATCACATGACTGGCAAAAGAAGCCTTCTTATGGACTCAACCTTACGTCCATCCGACAAGAGCCACATCACATTTGCTGACACTGGTAAAAGTAAGGTATTGGGTCTAGGTAGAGTTGCAATCTCAAGGGATCAACACATGGATAAAGTCATGCTTGTTGAATCCCTTGGCTTCAACTTAATGTCTGTCTCAATGCTTTGCGATTTAAACATGATCGTAATATTTGGAAAATATCTTTGCCTTGTTCTAATGGAATCTGACAAGTCTATAGTATTTGAAGGGTATCGAAAAGATGATTTGTACGTGGTAGATTTCTCAGCAGGACCACAGCTTGCCGTGTGTCTTCTAGCAAAAGCTTCAGAATGCTGGCTCTGGCATCGGAGGCTTGGGCATGCTGGCATGAGGAACCTCCACACCCTGGCAAAGAAGAAGCATGTCATAGGCATCGAGGGCGTCAAGTTCAAGAAAGATCACTTATGCGGTGCCTATGAGGCAGGAAAGATGACGAGGGCCAAACATCCCTCGAAGACAATCATGACCACTACTCGACCCTTCGAACTGCTTCACATGGATCTTTTCGGTCCAACTCATTACTCAACTCTTACTACTACTGCTTGTCTCTATGGCTTTGTCATTGTTGATGATTATTCTAGATATACTTGGGTGCACATAATCCTTTACAAGACTGAAGTGCAGGATGTCTTCAGACGCTTCGCCAATCGAGCAATGAACAACTATGGCGCCAAGATAAAGCATATCAGAAGTGACAATGGCACTGAATTCAAGAACACTAGCCTTGATACATATCTTGATATCTTGGGCATCACACATGAATTCTCAGCCCCGTACACGCCACAGCAGAATGGGGTCATCGAACGCAAGAACAGAACACTCATTGAGATGGCCAGAACGATGCTAGATGAATACAAGACTCCAAGAAAATTCTGGCCTGAAGCCATTGATACTGCATGCCATACAATCAATCGTGTTTATCTTCACAAGCTTCTAAACAAGACATCTTATGAGCTCCTTACTGGCAAGAAGCCAAATGTCAGTTACTTCAGAGTATTTGGCGCCAGGTGCTGGATCAAGGACCCACATCACACCTCAAAGTTTGCACCAAAAGCACATGAGGGTTTTATGCTTGGATATGGAAAGGATTCGCACTCCTACAGAGTCTTCAATCTCTTTCATTACAAAGTGGTTGAAATAGTGGATGTGCGGTTTGATGAGACCAACGGTTCACAAAGAGAGCAACTGTCAAATGTGCTAGATGAAGTTCCATCCAGTGAATCAATCAAGCTAATGGGAACTGGAGAAATTATACCTTCTGAAGCTCATCCTGAAGAAGAACTTATCATCTCAGCACCTAAGAAACATTAAGACAATGCTCAGCCTGAAGACATTCCTTCTAACAATGACAATGATCAACAAGAGCAAAATCTTCGCCCTGTACATCCTCGCGTTGCCAATGAAGTGCAGATTGAAAGAATAACTGATAGCATCAATGCACCCGGTCCACTCACTCGTTCAAGGGCAACTCAGCTAGCAAATTTCTGTGGGCACTTCGCATTCGTCTCAATAACAAAACCCAAGAAAGTTGAAGAAGCCTTCATGGAACCTGAATGGATTCAAGCTATGCAAGACGAGCTTCAACAGTTTGAGCTGAATAATGTATGGGAACTGGTCAAGCGTCCCGATCCTCGGAAGCACACCATAATAGGCACCAAATGGATATACCGCAACAAGCAAGATGAGCATGGTCAAGTTGTCAGAAACAAAGCTCGTCTTGTTGCTCAAGGATATACTCAAGTGGAAGGCATTGACTTTGATGAAACATTTGCTCCTGTGGCTAGACTTGAAGCCATACGCATACTACTGGCCTATGCAAATCATCACAACATACTTCTTTATCAAATGGATGTGAAGAGCGCCTTCCTCAATGGCAAGATTGAAGAAGAAGTGTATGTTGCACAACCTCCTGGCTTTGAAGATCCAAAACATCCTGACATGGTATACAAGCTCAACAAGGCACTGTATGGCCTCAAACAAGCCCCTCGGGCCTGGTATGACACACTCAAATACTTCCTGAAGAGCAAAGGCTTCATACTTGGTTCTCTCGACCCCACTCTCTTCACGAAGACATATGATGGTGAACTGTTTGTGTGCCAAATATATGTGGATGACATTATCTTCGGCTGCACCAATCAGAAGTACAGTGAAGAGTTTGGATATATGATGCAAGAGCAATATCAAATGTCTATGATGGGAGAGCTGAAGTTCTTACTCGGTCTTCAAATACGACAACAACGCAACGGCATCTTCATATCTCAAGAGAAGTATCTCAAAGATTGCCTGAAGAAGTTCGGTATGCAAGACTGCAAAGGCTTCACGACGCCAATGCCAGCCAAGCATCATCTGGGTCCTGACGACAATGGTAAAGAGTTCGATCAAAAGGTATACCGCTCCATGATTGGTTCTTTACTTTATCTATGTGCATCTAGGCCAGATATTATGCTTAGTGTTTGCATGTGTGCTCGATTTCAAGCGGCACCAAAGGAGTCGCATCACTTAGCTGTGAAGCGAATTCTTTGATATTTGGCTCACACCCCAACTCTAGGATTATGGTATCCAAAGGGCTCAGAGTTTGATCTGGTTGGATTCTCGGATGCTGATTATGCTGGTGACAAAGTTGATCGCAAGTCTACATCAGGCACATGTCACTTTCTGGGACGATCACTTGTATGTTGGTCTTCAAAGAAGCAGAACTGTGTATCTCTCTCCACTGCTGAATCTAAATACATTGCTGCTGGATCTTGCTGCGCTCAGCTTCTGTGGATGAAGAAAACGCTCAAAGACTATGGCATTCATCTGAAGCAAGTGCCACTCTACTGCGACAATGAAAGCGCCATCAAGATTGCCAACAACCCAGTTCAGCACTCGAAGACAAAGCACATTGAAATTCGTCATCACTTTCTAAGAGATCATGTTGTGAAGGAAGATATTGATACCATACACGTCAACACTGAAGAGCAATTGGCAGATATCTTCACCAAGCCCTTGGATGAGAAGAGATTTTGCAAGTTACGGTGTGAGCTAAATATCCTGGAATCCTCAAATGTCCTGTGATCAGGCACACATCCTAACCCTTATGCATATTGATGACTTAGATGTGCAACACACGAAGTAAAGTATATCTTCAATCAATGAAGACATACATTCTAAGTGTGAATACATTAATGTGGAATTTGACTTCGGAGCGCCACGATAATTGTGCGCCGTGTCTGGGTCTAATACTTCCTATACGGTGGGTAACGCCACCACCAAATGTTCTATTTTGAAGTGTTTCACTCATGGCATTGCCTTGTTGTGTCTTCACATTTGGTTTGGCTTCAATCTCAACATGTCTTCATGATTATATTCACTATGTTGATTATATATATATACTAGTGTTCTATCCTCTACAGCATTCACTTATAGCTATGTCTTCTTGTTGAATCTTTTGAACTAAGTGAATGTGATCGGACCCTAACCTCTCTATGCTATCTATCTCAAACTCTATCTCTCCAAATCATATGCATTCTATTGAAACTGTCGAATGTCTTCTCTGCGTCCTTGTCAGCAGAAGATACAAAGACAAACCTTAAGTCCACCTTCAATGCTCATTCCTCCACATGAAACCCGGAGAAGTAGGAACGACCACCCGACAATCCAGGCGTGCGTGGGACATGGAACAAACCCCAAAATTCTGCATAATGGCCATGTGTTCCTCAGATGCGAATCGCCAGGGGCACCTGTGTAATAACACAGTGCCGCCCCTGTACCTATAAATACACACTTCACGGCGGTCATTATCTCTTCTTCCACTCTCGCACGAACCCTAGAGCCACCGCTAGCCCTCGATGACGCCGGCGACGAAGCGCTTCGCTGCCGCAACCTCTCCGACGCCGTCTTCACGCCGACCGCGGACATCGTCCTCTCCGCCGTCGCTGTAGGTGTCCTCCGTCGCCAAGTTAGGGCACGGAAGATCGAACTGCTCGGCCTCATCTTCCACTCCGTCTAGCAGTTCTTAGTGTGGTAAATAAAACTTCCTTTTTACGGCACCGTTGATCCTATGGCTTTGTCACTTTCTACCACAAGCAGTTTCTATTCACACAAGTTAGATCTCTCTCATACTACATCTCATAACATGCCTAGTATATTCACTTATGCTTCACAAAGTAGTTAGATTCCTCACTTGTACTGATCTCTGGATTCGTACAAATCTGGAACCAACTCCTTATCTATGAGTGAATGTCTTCGCACGATGAGGTCAATGTCTTCTAAACTGATTTATATTCAAAATCTTCTGAGAATGCATATGACCTCTTCCCCTTCCCTCGCACCTTAATGCTGTCACAGGTACATGTCCGTGGGAGAATCCCTTGGTTCTCATAGTCTGCATTCATTTGCAGAATTCTTATAGCATGATATAAATTCTCTCGAAGCAAGTTCCTATTTGTCCAGCAAGCGAAAATCTTTGAAGCCTTTGAACGTGTTGAAGCCTTTCAGTTTAAAGTTCATGGCTTCAGAGAAATCAGCAAGGAAGGGTGGCAAAAAGCGTCGTGGAGAAACATCTAGAGATCTACCAGATGACCTCTCAGATCTGTCAAGTGATGAAGATCTTGCAGATGACGCTCTTGAGCAACTCATCAAGAGCAAAGAAGAAGCAGAAATCTTCAATGATCTGCCTCTCTTTGATGTAACAATCATCCACAACTTCATTGATGAATGGTTTGACACGCCAAACATCAGCTTCGACGATCTCCAACTACCCATTGGCCTTAGTGTCGCCTTCCATGGCGCCATTGCTTCAGAGTTAGCTATCACCCAGCGCATTGTTGAACTGAAGCAGAAGATTGACTTTGAGAAATCTCAGTTCAAGAAGCGTATGGCCAAGCTCAGCGTGCAAGACATGAAGAATTTCAAGATTATGCTGCACGAGCTTAAGGAAGCCTTTCTAAAAAAATGTGCAGAAGCTCAGGGTTCTCGTGAGCGCATGAAGGTCCTGGCTGATAGGTGTGTGCAAGCCTACAATGAGGCTGAGAAGCGCAAGGCCCTTGGGCGTCCTGGCATCGACCCCAGGATGGCTGCCAAGAAGCAGAAGAAGCCTGCTATGGCTGAACCTGAAGCACCAAGGCAGGAGGCAGATCCCCTTGTCTTTCCAACTAGCATGACTGGCCCGAAGCCAAAGGTCAGGTCAACCGCTTCAGAACTGAAGAAGACCAGGACTGCTGAGGCTGAAGCAAGGAAGAGAAAACATCCTGAAGCCTCTGCTACTGCCCCCGCCAAGAAGAAATGAATGACCAAGAAGGAACGGGCTGCTCCCACAGAGCCCTTGATTGTTGAACCCATTTCCATGGTTCACCCCGACGCCGATCCACAAGAACGTCAACTGACTGTCCATGAGCTTGCTTTCACAGAGGCTCATGAAGCTGAAGACTTTCCAGCAGCTGATCCCATCCTGCTGAAGACATTGGTCATCATGACCATGTTGAAGATGATGCAGCCCTTCCTCAGCTAGAACACCAACAGGTATCATCGCCTGTGCTAACGCACAACAAACTCATCAGCATTGGTCGTCCACTGACACCAATTGCACAGGATGCTTCATGGGCGGATCACCCACAAGAGAATGAAGACCTTGAGGCCCAGCCAACAGCAACTCCACAGGCGTCACCCGCATTGCGCAGGCTTCGCAAAGGTCCAAGGCCTCAAGTCTCTGCTGAAGACAATCCGGCTGCATCAGCCGCGGAAGATGAAGTCCCACAAGTTGCCACTCCCCTGTCCCACCAAGAAGCAGTTCTCAAGGAGAACGTGATCGTGACCGATCCTCCTGCTCGTCAAGTGGAGGTTGAACATCTTGAGGCTGCCACCACCAACACCACTGAAACCACTGACGCTGTCATGGCTGAAGCTAATGTGGAGCCCTCACCAACAAAAGCACCAGAAGTCAGCGAAGCCACTGATCCTGCCACTTCTGTTCCTGAGTCTGTTGCCGGTCCCCAGTTCGACTATCATGTTGAGCACAGGCCTCAGGTACAGAAGCCAATCCCAAGATTGCCAAGGTTCCGAGGTCCTGCATCAGCACCTGGCTCCTTCAATATCAATGGCTTCAGAGCAGACAACACATTCTTCAACAGCTCCAGGAACCCCTACTCCAGGAAAGAATATCATCTGATCGGTTCTGGAGTTATCCGCAGCGAAGCTATTACTCATGCATTCTTTACAACCAAGGTCGCATCTTCCCACACAAGCGCCTTGACATTGAAGCAATAGCTGGTCTTCCCTGTCTGGAAGAAGCTCTGGATTGCTTCAAAGAGGTTGGACTGCTGCCGTTCGTCACTGACCAAGAGCATTGGAATGAAGACTTGCTGCTCCAATTCTATGCCACACTTCACATCCGCGGGTATAGCAGAGATCCGAAGACTTGGGTCCTGGAGTGGATGACAGGAAACGTTCATCACGAAGCCAAAGCCTTTGACATCATTGAGCTCACTCGTTTGCCCACTCCTGGCGATCTCTACAAGCATGGCTGTCAGCTTCATAGTGAAGCTATTGAGAGCATCTTTTAGAAGACTGAACCTAATATGAGTCAGATGCTCAGTATGATGAAGCCATTGCCCCAAGATGCTGCTTATCCCACGGAGTTCTTCGTTGAAGAACTTGAGTATCTGCCAAGAACCATTTATCACATCATAAGGCGAACTCTCTGGCCAATCAAAGGACATTCTCCCCATGCCAAGCTGGAAGGTGCAATGAAGACTTTGGTCTTCTACATTCTTCATGGAAAATGCTTCAATACACAGGATTTCTTCATTCGCCAACTTGCTGCATCTGGCTCTGATCTGTTTGGTTTGAAGTTCTACGCCCCTTGGGTGATGCGGCTGATCAAACTTCACTCCGCTATCTCATATCAGCCCTCGGCCCGCAACCATCGGATCTTTTTGCCTGATGTGGATATGTCTATTGAAGACATCTATCCTGAGCCTGCCAAGGAACCTCTCAGTCTTCAGAATGCAGAGCATCAAAGTTTCACTCAGAATGTTGAAGGCGTGGAAGCCGTAACTCGTGTGTATCCTTTGGCTGGCACTACACATGCACCACATCCTGCTCTCACTGAAGCCACTGACAGTACAACTACTCCACGACCCAAGAAGCGCACTCGTGTTCTCAATGACCGAGAACTTCTTGTGGCTCTTCATCAGAAACAGGATAGGCATCATGACTGGCTGAAGCGTCAGATGCAAAGCCTCTTGGTGGATGTTAATCGCATTCGCAATCTTGCCACCAAGAATGCTTTTGTTGCCCATGAAACCTCTCGCCGCACATGGAAAGGGCTAACGCTGATGTGTTCTGAAGATGATCTTCAAGAGGATGGCTTCACTGAGCGATTCAAGTTTGACTCCACACCTCCTCGAAAGGCAGTGCTGCGACGAACTCCATCCCTTGAAGACTCCGAGTTCTCTTCCTCTGCTGCAACTGTGAATGCCAGAGTGATTGAGGATGAAGACGATGCTACTTCACCGCTACCTCCTTCAGCACGCTTCAACTCTGCTCCAAGCTCTTCAGCACCGCCAAACACCACCAACGACCCTGCTGCTTCACCTACTCCTCATGGGAACGAGTAGATGCTCTATGTCTTCAAACCTTTTTGGTCCTTACTGACAAAAGGGGGAGAAGCATATGAGGTTGATAGTCTTCAAGAGGGTCCATATGGGCGGGTGCTTTATATTTTGCTTCGTGCTTACAACTCTCGTTTTGCTACATTTGGTTCTTTGAGTTGTAACATTTAAACTCGATGGTCATCTGCTACTTATCTGCCACCTTGTGTTGCGATGATAAATTCCGCATGTGCGACGATAAATTCCGCACTTAGATCATACCGCAGACGTCCATTTTCCATTATGCATGTCATTATCTTCATATACTTTCACATGCATAGTGGATTGTCATCATAAGTTGAAGTGGATCTCCACAAGTACAACCTGCCATGTGCATTTGCATTCCAAAAGCAAATTACTTATATGCACATCTTCAGGGGGAGCCCTTGCAACTTATGAAGACAATTCCTTATCCTTTACAATTTCATAGATTATATTCCCCGTTGAAAACTTCAACTAGTTTGTCATCAATCACCAAAAAGGGGGAGATTGTAAGTGCATCTAGTGCCACCCCTAGTTGGTTTTGGAGTATTGACGACAAACCTAGTTGAGGGACTAATGTGTTTGTGAGAATTGCAGGATAACACAGGTAGAAGTCCCTCATTGATTCGGTTTTCCTACCAGAGATGACCCCTAAAAATGTATGAAGACATTGAAGTCAAAGATGGTATATGAAGATATTCACATTGAAGACTATGACAAGAGAAGACACCACATGAAGCCTATGGAGCTCGAAGACTTAGATCTTTCGTAGTTCTCTTTCTTCTGTGTTGAGTCATAGGAACCACCGTACTGTTAAGTGGGGTCCAAGAGAACCAGTCAGAATGACTGAAGTGATGCTTAAACAAAACCTATGTCTTTGAGTGAAGACTTTGAGAGCGAATCTTGTCCAGAGTCGGGCAAGTCAGCTTTGCTTGAAGCCCAAGTAAAGTTGCCGTGTGAGTTTGAAATCTGACCGTTGGAACACGTGTCAGTTCCTTAGTGACCCAGGGTCATTTCGGACAAATCAGGTCGGGTTGCCAAGTGGCTATAAATAGCCCACCCCCTACAACCATAAACGGCTGGCTGCTCAGATTCAGAGTACGGCTTTTGTCGTTTGAGAGCAACCCACCTTGAAGCCTTTGAGAGAGAATTCCTTGCGAGGATAAAGCCCTAACCACCCAGAGCCAAAGAGAATTAGGCATCACTTAAGTCTTCTTGTCTGTGTGATCTGAAGACTTATTACACTTGAGGACTGTGCATCCTCCAGACGGTTAGGCGTCGCGTTCTGAGCATCCAAGAGACATTATGGATTGCCGGTGAACAAAGTCTGTGAAGGTTTGGGAGTCTACCTTGAAGACTTACCAGAGTGATTGGGCGAGGTCTGTGTGACCTTAGCTCAAGGGGAATACGGTGAGGACTGGGTGTCCTGAGCTGCGTGTTCAGGACTGGGTGTCTGGGACTGTGTGTCCTAAGGTTTAAATACCTAGCCGCCCTAACTAGACGTACATTTGTCACATCAACTGGAACTGGTCCAACAAATCATTGTCTTCAGCGAGTCACTGGTTTCATCTTCCCTTCCCTTTACTTACTGTTACTCCTTGTGAAGTCATTGTATGTTCGCACTATCTTTTGTCTTCACTGAGTGACTGCGTGTTCTATGTGGCTTCACAATATCTTCCTACCTGATCCTTACTACATTGCTGCTATTAGTCATTGTGCTTTCACTCTATTGAATACTTGACTATGGCTTGCCTAGTGTAGTCTACCTTCCGCTGCAGGGTAATAGATTTATTTCTATCGTTTGTCTTCACAACTTGCACGTTTTGAAGACTTTCATAAAAATCGCCCATTCACCCCCCCCTCTAGTCGATATAACGCACTTTCAGATGGGCTGAAGAAAGAGGTCCTGGAGCTGACAGAGGAGAAGGACGTGGCCAACGGCGCTTTGGCGGAGGCGCATGCCATAGTCCTTGGCAAGGCCGAGCTGCTCTCCAAGGCCAATGACTCCATCAATGACCTAAAGCTGAAGCTGGAGGGCCTTGAGGGGACGCTTTCGGAGGTCAGGGCCCAAGAAGAGACCTTGACAAATCACCTGGAGGAGGAGAGGCAGCTGCGGAGGAATGATTCCGCCGAACACAAGGAGTACGCGGAGATCATAAACCGTTGGGTCAGCCGCCTCACCGACATCGCCGGTTGGATCACCATGAAGCCGGCTACCAAGGGGATGCCAAATGTGAGGTACTCCCCAGAGCCGAACGTGAGTCCCAACGCCAAACTAACCCTGTTCTTCAAGGGCGTTCTTGGAGCCCTGGAGCAGCTCCGCTCCAACTTGGCAACTTATCTGGCCAACGAGTCCCGGAGGCTCTGCCGTGACGCGCTGACCAAGGTACTCACCAAGGTGGCGTTCTGGAACCCCACCATCAACTTTGCCAACGCGTTGGAGAGCTTGCCGGAGGAGGACCTCACGGTGCTCAAGGAGCGTATCAAGCCCATCATCGGCTGCGTCGATGGAGTTGAGAGGGTGGAGGGCTAGCGCCGGGAATAGGCACCCCGTTTCTCGTTGCTGCTACGAGTTCAAGATCAAGACAATTTTATCTTAAGTTAGAACCGCAACGATTATTTGATGTGATATAACTCTGTAGTACTTTAATATCGAGCATGCTATCTCCCTGTTAGACCTTTCTTTATATGTTTGCACCCTACGCTTGGTGAGATAAGGCTGTCGGTGTGTAAACCCATGTCGTGGTGCTTTGAGGACGGACCCTTAGCACCCTGCCGGGAGGGCACTTGCTGCCGGGAAAACCACCTTGCCGCTCCCAGCACGGTCGCTTGAACTATCGAGAAGACTCGAAATAGGACAAGAGTACTGCTAGTAGCGGGTAGGCCACCTTGTCGTTCTCAACGCGGCCGCTTGAACTGTTGAGTGAACTCGAAACAGAGTAAGGGCGTTGCCAATAGCGGAAGGGTCCCATTGCGTGCAGGTTTCCCATACAAGGAACAAGATCTTTCAAGGAAGACAAACTTATATAAATGAAATTAGCCAAAATTTTCATGACTTAGCTTTTCGGGGCCACGCCGATGGATGTCGAAGCTGCGGACGGCACCAGAGGGCGGCTGATCGACATCGCCCTCTCCCTTCGAGCCATCCCCATGAAAGAGTCGATGCGCTGACCTTAAAGCCGGATTTTCACAGCTTGCGCCCGCTACCTGGCGCGCCAGAGATGTCGGGGGAAACAACACCTACGGGATCATGAAGAATCCCTTTTGCTATGGTTGGCGGGCGCGGGGCTGTGGAAAGAGTGGGTTTGAGGGATCAACATGGGGGGATTATCTAGGTTTGGGCCGCAAGTGATGCGTAATACCCTACTCCTACTGGTTTATGTTTATCTGGTGTTCTTGGACTAGCTACAAAGCGTGTAGGGTCCAAAAAGTCCGAATCCTTCCTCAATACGCCGCGATCCTCCTTTTATAGTCAAAAGGGGGCTGCCATAGTGGCACACAGGAGGTGGAAAGTTGTTCAGTAGTCGAGTCTATCTGCTTTGATGCGCGTCCGAACTGACGAGGCGTGTAGTGCCACGCTGGCTGGCTGGCTACTGAGTTGGTGCGGTGGCAGAGTCTTCACGAAGATCTGCATGCCACCACGCAGGTGCTTGATGATTTGGCCTGGAAGCCGCACATTGCCACGCAGGTGCTCGCCTAGTTGGTGGGCTGGCAGCTACATGGGAACGATGGTGGAGTCTTGGCAGGTGGGGGCCTGGCTGTGGCCCCGTGGATGTCTTCGGCGAGAGTCTTGCCGGGGCCCTGGCAAGGGTCTTGCCGCGGCATCATGGGCATCCCCGACAAGGGTCTTGCCGGGGGGTCTCGTGGCTATCTTTGGCAGGAGCCTTGCCGGGGCCTCGTGGGCATCCTCAGCAAGGAGCCTTGCTATTGTCTTATTTCTTGGTTCCTATCTAGGCCTCGTAGGCTCTTCGTCTTCACAAAGGTATGCATGCCACCATGGAGGCGCTTCCCGAGCCTTGGTTCTGATGTGGTTGATGGTGTCGGGACACTTAGACTCGAGGGTGGTGGCCTTGTTGGTGTGGGGCAAGTCGCCCCGGCAAGACTCTTGCCGGGGCCGTGAAGGCCACCCCGGCAAGGGCCTTGTTAGGGGAGTTTCACCTCGCCCCTCTGCTTCTCGTGCCTTCGGCTTGGCGCTGCTCTGGTAGTCTTGGGCCTTTGCTTCCTCTTCTCCGCCAAGTGTGGCCGCAGGCACGTGGCTGTGACTGCCCGCGCATAAGTAAAGGGGTACAAAAGGGACCCCTACTTTTGTACACCGACAAAGGGATATTTCAAAAGAATCAACAGGATCATAGCAATCATCATAACATTCATCCTTCGGTAAGAACGAAGGGACATTAAAAAATATGAGTTGAAGAGTTACTCTTGTTATAAGGTGGGCATAGGTGATCAATCCGCTCTTCCTCCGCTTGTTCTTCGCTCTCCTCATCATCTTTTTCATCCAATGAGCTCACAGTTTAATCAATTTCTTCTTCCATAGTTTCCTATAAAATATTAGTCTCTTCTTGGACAGTGGAGACTTTCTCAATAAATTCATCAATGTCGGCATTGTATTTATAATTTTCATAGCAATATTTAAGGCTGGCAAAATTTTCAGGCCTATAAACATTATCATCAAAAGCTTCATACATTTCAAACAAAGATTCAATTTCATAAGCACCCTTAAAAGCAACAAATTCTTCTGTCATTCCACATCATAGTAATCATATCTACCATTGGCATAAGAAGCTAAGGTTTCATAATCATTAAATTTGCCTGAAAAGGGAAGGTGTTGAGTCTTCATCCTAGAGCAACAAGTATAATCATATCTCTGGCATAAATTCCAAGCATACCAATGCAACATATCAATTTGATCCCAAAATAGTTTCCCTTTTTGTGTCAAGCGATAATACCTAAAGTATTCACGTTGATCAAACGTGTCTCCCATTATCATGTTAAATGGGGTTTTCTCAGGATTATCAAAGTAGTGTTTAATATTTTTCACATAACGAGCATCGAGGGTTTTTGGAGGTTCCTCATCTCCATGAGTAACAAGTACCACTAATTTTTTTGGTATTTCGTGTTCCATATCCATGACTAAAGATAGAGAACAACTTAGAACAAAAAATAAAAACTACTTAGTGATAAAGCAAACAAGCACACACGAGAATATTCACCCCATGCTATTGCTCCCCAGCAACGACGCTAGAAACAGGTCTTGATAACCCACGAGTATAGGGGATCGTTTATAGCCTTCTTCTATAAATAAGAGTGTTGAACCCAACAAGGAGCTAAAGGTAGAACAAATACTCCCTCAAGTTGTATTGACCACCGATACAACTCTACGCACACTTGACATTTGCTTTACCTAAAACAAGTATGAAACTATTTTGCAAGAATAAAACTATGAGTAGTTTGCAAGAATAAAACAAAGAATAAATTGCAAGGTAATAAAAGTAGATATCTTTTGTCAACAAGAAAGTCATTTGTCCCTAGGCAATCGATAACTAGACCCGTATCATTCATGCAATTTTATATGAGGGAGAGGCATGAGCTAGCATAATTTCTCTACTTGGATCATATGCACTTATGATTGGAACTCTAGCAAGCATCTGCAACTACTAAAGATCATTAAGGTCATGAAACCCAACCATAGCATTAAGTATCAAGTCCCATTTACTCCCATACGCAACAACCCACCTATCCGTGTTTAGGCTACTGTCACCCCAGCGAGTCATGAACATATTGCAACACCTTACAGCGAGGATCCCTTCGTTTACGTGACATAGAGGGCATCGTAGGACAACACCATAAATAAAATATACACTCATACCAACCAAGATCACGATTAACCCATAGGACAAAACAGATCTACTCAAACATCATAGGATAGCCAAATAGCATTAGGAAATAATATATGGAGTTGAGCACCATGTTTGAATAGAGATTACAGCAGGGAGAAGGGGTGTTACATCGCTGCATAGAGGGGGGGGAGAGTTGGTGCTGACGGTATCAAGATTGTTGATGTAGATTGTCGTCACGATCCATGCCCCGGCGGCACTTTGGCGCCACCGAGAGAGAGGGGGAGAGATACCCCCTCCTTCTTCTTCTTCTTCTTCCTTGGCCTCCCCCTAGATGGGAGGAGAGTTCCCCCTCTGGTCCATGGCCTCCATGGCAACGGAGCGGCGGGAGCCCCTCTGAGATTGGATCTCCCTCTCTGATCTCTTTTGTTTTGCTTTCCTATTTTCTGGCCAAAAAACGTTTCTTATATTCCCGGAGATCCATAACTCTGATTGCGCTGAGATTTTAACACGATTTTTTTCCGGATATAAGCTTCCTTGCACCCAAAGTAGGGCTCCAACCGACATACGAGGTGAGCACAACCCACTTGGGCGCCTGGCCCCTGGGGCATGCCCTGGTGTCTTGTGGGGTCTGTGTGACCTTGTTTGCGTTGATTCCAAGTTCCAAAAATCACATATATTCCAAAATAATTCTCCGGAAAATTTTATTGCATTTGCACTTCGTTTGATATGGATATTTTGTGAAACAATAAACATGCGGAAAAAGGAACTAACACTGGGCACTGGATTAGTAGGTTAGTCTAATAAATCATATAAATTGTTGCCAAAAGTATGTAAAAGTTGTATAATATTGGCATGAAACAATCAAATTATAGATACGACGAAGACGTATCAGTGCCCAGTTCCAGATGCTGTTGTTTGCTTGTTTTTTACTTTGTAGAAAACCAATACCAAACGGAGTCCAAACGCAATGAAACTTCTAGGAGATTTTTTCAGGACCATAAGACACCTGTTGGGCCAAAGAAGTACTAGAGGGGGGCTCCGAGGCACGCCCAGACGCGTCCTGGTGGGCTGTGGCCACCTTGGCCGCCTCCCGCACCGCCTCTTTGCTCTATAAATACCCCGAAAATCCAAAAACCCTAGGGGAGTCGATGAAACACAATTCCAGCCGCCGCAAGTTCCATAACCACCAGAGCCAATCTAGACACTAACATGGAGGGGTACATCATCCTCATTGGTGCCTCTCCGATGATGCGTGAGTAGTTCATTGTTGACCTACGGGTCCGTAGGCAGTAGCTAGATGGCTTACTCTCTCTCTCTCTCTCTCTCTCTCTCTCTCTCTCTCTCTCTCTCTTTTGATTCTCAATACAATGGTCTCTTGGAGATCTATTTGATGTAACTCTTTTGTGGTGTGTTTGTTGGGATTCGATGAACTTTGAGTTTATGATCAGATCTATTTTATCCATGAAAGTTATTTGAGTTTTGATATCTTATATGCATGATTACTTATAGCCTCGTATTTCTTCTTCGAATCTTTAGTTTAGTTAGGCCGACCAGATCGATTTTTCTTGCCATGGGAAGAGGTGCTTTGTGATGGGTTCGATCGTGCGGTGTTCTTTCCCAGTGACAGAAGCGTATTGATCGTTACTATTAAGGATAACAAGATGAGGTCTATTCCTACATGAATAGATCTTGTCTACATCATGCCATCGTCCTTATTGCATTACTCCGCTTCTCCATGAACTTAATATACTAGATGCATGCTGGATAGCGGTCGATGTGTGGAGTAATAGTAGTAGATGCAGGCAGGAGTCGGTCTACTAATCTTGGATGTGATGCCTATATAATGATCATTGCATGGATATCATCATAATTATTTGAAGTTCTATCAATTTCCCAACAGTAATTTGTTTATCCGCCGTATGCTATTTCTCTCGAGAGAAGCCACTAGTGAAATCTACGGCCCCTGGGTCTATTATTTTATCATATTTGCTTTGAGATCTATTTTTATTTGCTTTTGTTTTTAGATCTATTATTCTAAAAACCAAAAAATACGTTGTTGCACTTTTTCTTTCTTTATTTTATTTTGTTTTATTGCAAGATCTATTTATCCAAAATCATACAAACCAATCTATCTTTTACCCGAGAGGGATTGACAACCCCTCTTACGCGTCGGGTTGCAAGTAATTGTTCTTTGTGTGCAGGTACCGTTTACATACTGTTGCTTGGTTCTCCTACTGGTTCGATAACCTTGGTTTCATAATTGAGGGAAATACCTACCATAGTTGTGCTGCATCATCCCTTCCTCTTTGGGGAAATACCGACGCGGACATGAGCCATTAGCTATTTTCAGCAGAACTACTGTCCTATTGTTTTTTGTGCAGAAATGAAAGTTCTCCAAATGAGCTAAAACTTTTTGACGATTTTTCTGGAACAAAAGGACCCCCGGAGCTTTGTGGGAAGGCGAGAAGAGCCACGAGGAGGGCACACCCCACCAGGGCATGCCTGGAGCCCAACCCGAGGCGTGGTGGGTTGTGCTCACCTTGAGGCCCATCTTCACGTGATTCAATGCTGAAAAATCCTATAAATAGAGAAACCATCAGAAATAACCCTAGATTAGAAGTTTTGCCGCCGCAAGCCTTTATAGCCACAAAAAACCAATCTAATCCCTGTGTTGGCACCCTGCCGAAGAGGAAGATCATCACCGGTGGCCATCTTCATCATCCAGACGGCCACCATGATGAGGAGGGAGTAGTCCACCCTCGGGGCTAAAGGTTTGTACCAGTAGCTATGTGTTTAATCTCCCTCTCTCTCTCTTGTGTTCTTGATTTGGCACGATCTTGATGTATCATGAGCTTTGTTAATATAGTTGGATCATATCGTGTTTCTCCTTCTCTATCTTGTTGTGATGAATTGCGTTTTCCCTTTGAGATTTCGTTGTTATCAGATTGAATACTTTTAGGGATTTGAGAGAACTTGATGTATGTCTTGCTATGAATACCAGTGGTGACAATGGCGTATCATATTGATTCACTTGATGTGCGGTTTGGCACTCAACTCGCGGATTCTTGAGGTGACATTGGGGTAATCTATGCATAGGGGTTGATGCATGTTCTCGTCTTTGTTTCTCCAGTAGAAATCTTGGGGCACTCTTTGAAGTTCTTTGTGTTGGATTGAGTATTATGAATCTGAAATTATTTGATGCATATCGTATAATCAACTCACGGATAGTCGCGGTGACATTGGAGTATCTAGGTGACATTAGAGTTGGTTGATGTGTATCATATGGTGTTATTTTAGTATGAACTTGGTTAGATTGACTGGAAAGAATAGCTTGGTGTTAATTTAGTAGGAACTCTAGGATAGATTGACTGGAAAGAATAACTTTGAGGTGGTTTCATACCCTACAAACAATTTCTTCTTATGTTCTCCGCTAGATAGGAACTTTGGAGTGATTCTTCATCGCACGTTAAGGGATGGTTATATGGTCCAATTATATTAGCACTGTTGAGAGATTGCACTAGGGAAAGTATGGATCCTAGGCCTCATTTTCAATCATTGCAATACCGTTTGTGCTCCATTTTATTAATTGCTACCTTGCTGTTTTTATTGTTCCTATTACAAAAATCAATATCTACTATCATTACTACACTTTTATTACCATCTCTTCGCCGAACTAGTGCACATGTACACATTACCATTGTATTTGGTGTGTTGGGGACACAAGAGACTTTTTGTTATTTGGTTGCAGGGCTGTTTGAGAGAGACCATCTTCATCCTACGCATCCCACGCATTGATAAACCCTAGGTCATCCACTTGAGGGAAAATGCTACTGTCCTACAAAACTCTACGCTTGGAGGCCCAACACAAGTCTATAAGAACAATTTATGTAGTAGACATCAAGCTCTTTTCTGGCGCCATTGCCGGGGAGGTGAGTGCTTGAAGGTATATCTTTAGATCTTGCAATTGAATCTTCTACTGTCTTGTTTTATCACTGTTGGGGAACGTTGCATGGAAAACAAATATATTCTACGCACACACAAGATCTATCCATGGAGATGCATAGCTATGATAGGGGGAGAGCATCTTCATACCCTTGAAGATCGCTAATCAGAAGCGTTTATCAACACGGTTGATGTAGTCGTACACCTTCACGATCCGCCCCGATCAAGTACCGAACGTACGGCACCTCCGCGTTCAGCGCACGTTCAGCTCGATGGCATCCTCGCCTTCTCGATCCAGCAAGAGGGGCGAAGTAGTAGATGATTTCCGGCAGCACGACGGCGTCTTGATGGTTGGTGATGAAGAACAATCTCTGTAGGGCTTCGCCAAGCACTACAGAAACTAGAAGAAGGATAAACTAGAGGGGACGGGGTTCCCGGCACATGGCTTGGTGAATCTTGATGTGTCCTTAGTGCTAG
Source organism: Triticum dicoccoides (assembly GCF_002162155.2). Taxonomy (NCBI): domain Eukaryota; kingdom Viridiplantae; phylum Streptophyta; class Magnoliopsida; order Poales; family Poaceae; genus Triticum; species Triticum dicoccoides. The sequence goes on from NC_041384.1 coordinate 453,810,609, forward strand.
CCCTACCTTCTATTTATATGTTGAGCCTTAGGGTCGAAACTTGGAGTAAAAGCCTCCTCAAAGTCGGTTTTGCCCGAAAGTCAAGAGTCCTACTCGGACTCCAGGACTAGACGCCAGGGTTCCCAGTGTTTGGAACCAGACGCCAGGGTTCCCGGCGTCTGGAACCAGATGCCAGGGTCCCTGGCATCTGGCCCCTGGCCTCCGCAAAACTTCCTTTTGCACTTTCCAAAAGCCTCATGGGCTTACCCTTTGGCCCAAATAAAGTGTTCTCGTACCTAAACATTTTGGAAAACATCCGAAACCCCTTCCAATGAATTCCGGAACCTTTCCGGAAGCCAAACACTAGTATCCCATATATCAATATTTACCTCGGGATTATTTCGGACCTCCTCGTCATCTCCAAGATCTCATCTGAGACTCCGAATAACATTCAGTGACCAACATGCATAACTCATATAATACTATATCGTTAATGAACGTTAAGCGTGCGGACCCTACGGGTTCGAGAACTATGTAGACATGACTGAGACACCTCTCCAGTCAGTAACCAATAGCGGAACCTAGATGCCCATATTGGCTCCTACATATTCTACGTAGATCTTTATCGGTCGAACCTTATGACAACATACGTAATTCCCTTTGTCCGTCGGTATGTTACTTGCCCGAGATTCGATCGTCGGTATCTTCATACCTAGTTCAATCTTGTTACTGGCGAGTCCCTTTACTCGTTCCGTAATACATCATCCTACAACTAACTCATTATTCTTGCAAGGCTTCTTATGATGTGTATTATCGAGAGGGCCCAGAGATACCTCTCTGTTACTCGAAGTGACAAATCCTAATCTCGATCTATGCCAACTCAACAAACACCTTTGGAGATACCTGTACAACATCTTTATGATCACCCAGTTACATTCTGATGTTTGATAGCACACAAGGTATTCCTTCGGTATTCGGGAGTTGCATAATCTCATCGTCGAAGGAATATGTATTTGAGATGAAGAAAGCAATAGCAATAAACTGGACGATCAATATGCTAAGCTAAGGGATGGGTCTTGTTCATCACATCATTCTCCTAATGACGTGATCCCGTTATCAAATGACAACACATGTCTATGGTTAGGAAACCTTAACCATCTTTTATCAACGAGCTAGTCTAGTAGAGGCTTACTAGGGACACAATATTTTGTTTATGTATTCACACATGTATTTAAGTTTCCGATCAATACAATTCTAGCATGAATAATAAACCTTTATCATGAATAAGTAAATATAAAATGACAACTTTATTATTGCCTCTAGGTCATATTTCCTTCAATCACTCGTTTGGATTATAAAACAAAACTACAAAAAGAATGGAATTGAGGTGGTCTCATATTGTTCATCTTTATCATGTCTTTCTTGAAAATGATGGAAAGGAAAATTGTGCTCAATTGATACAAGAAGAATTCAATAAAATGATTGGCATGAATGATGAGCATGATTGCAATGTTGTTAGTATGAATTCTTTGAATATCCTTGATGTTAATGATATGTAAAGCTACAAGCTTGGGGATGCTATGTTTGATGAAGATGATATTTTTAGTCCCCCAAGTTTTGATGAGAATATTTATTATGATGATAGCATGCCTCCTATTTATGATGATTACAATGATAAAAGTTGGTTTGGAAGAGTGTAAATTTAGGTAACAATGATCCCACTAATTTGGAGGGTGTTGAATCTTTTCACAATATTGATGAAAGTGGATTTGGAGAGGTCATGACTTTATTTAATGATGAATCCACTATTTTGGAAGAGGTTTCAATTGCTATGATAAAAAAGTTGCTATCTATGATGATTATGGTGATGACATGTATGCTATAAAGAATAATGATAACCATGAAACTTGTCATCATGATTTTAATTTTCAAACACATGATAGTTATTTTGTTGAGTTTGCTCCCACTACTATTGATGAGAATAAATTTGCTTATGTCAAGAGTAGCAAAATTTCTATGCTTATGTATCATGAAAAGAATGATTTATGTGATAGTTAAATTGTTGAATTCATTCATGATGATAATGAAAATTATTATGAGATAGGAACATATGCTTGTAGGTATTGCTATAATATCAAGTTTCCTCTGTATGTGTTGAAAATCTTGAAGTTGTGCTTGTTTTGCCTTCCTATGCTAGTTGATTCTTGCTCCCATAAATTGTTTTCTCACAAAATACCTATGCATAGGAAGTGGGTTAGACTTAAATATGCTAGTCATAAGCTTCATTATGCTCTCTTTATGTTTCAATTCTTTACTTTTATGTGAGCATCATTGAAATCATCATGCCTAGCTAAAAAGGCATTAAAGAAAAGTGCTTGTGGGGAGACAACCCAACATTTACCCCTATTGTTTTTGTGTGTTCACATGATTAGGATACTGTAGTAATCATGTTTTATAGCTTTTGTTTCAATAAAGTGCCAAGTAAAGCCTTTGGGAGATGATAATTGATTTGATCTTGTTGAATAGCAGAAATCTTTTTGCCTAGTAAAATAATTTTCAAAATTAACAAAAGCGCGATAAAATTCTAAATTTTTGACACATGCTTTATATACAAATTTCCTACGTTGTCCTAATTTATCATAATTTTCTAAGTTACATAAGTATATGAAGTTTCTAGGCCATTACAGATTGTTCTGTTTTTGACAGATTCTGTTTTCAATGCATAGCTTGCTTGTTTTATAGTTTGTATGTCTTATATTGCTCAATATAAATTATGGAAATGATAAGGCACAGTAGGCATTGTGTGAGAACAATTATGAATCTTTTCTTTGACAATACCGAAGTGAATTATTTGTCTTTATCATACTAACCTATCTCACGAAGTTCCGTTAAGTTTTGTGTGATTGAAGTTTTCAAGTTTTGAGTGAGTTATCAATATGAGGAGAATAAGGAGTGGAAAGACCCTAAGCTTGGGGATGTGCAAGGCACCCCTAGGTAATATTCAAGGAAGATCCAAGCAACTAATATTGGGGATGCCTCGGAAGGCATCCCCTTTTTCGTCTCCAACATTATCGGTAAACTCACTTGGAGCTATATTTTTATTCGTCACAAGAATGTGTTTGCTTGGAGCGTCATTTTATTTTGTTTGTATTTGCTTACTGTTATTTTGAATAATGTTTTGCATATTTTACTTCAATAAAAATGTCAAGTATAGCCTTTGACATGCTTATTTTGCAAGTCTACATGTGGGTGTTTGAAAACAGAAAGTTGCACGCTAGTGTGTGAATTCTTGAGAAAAGTAAGAATGTGATAAAGTGTTGATTTTCTTCCACAGTAAGCTATGATAAATTTTCTACAGTGTGACAATTTTTCAGAATTTTTGGAGTTAAATAAGTATTGATATTGTTGTAGCCTTTACCAACTATCCTGTTTTGGCAGATTGCTGTTATGTTTGCATATGTTTGCTTGTTTAATGATTCTATTTGAGGATAGGAGTATTAAATATGCAGAGGAATTTAGTAGCAATGTGAAATAATAATTTTAGTGATTTGCTACAGTAGAGAATGATAAGGTTTTTTCATTGATTTATACTAACTTATCCCACGAGTTGTTGAGTTTTGTGTGGATGAAGTTTTGAAGATTTAGGGAAACCGTGATATAAAAGGAATTAAGGATCCACAAAAGCTCAAGATTGGGGATGCCCAAGGCATCCCAAGATAATGTTTCAATAAGTCTCAAGAATCTAAGCTTGGGGATGCCCCGGTAGGAATCCCATCCTTCTTCATCAACAATTATCGGTTAGTATCGGTTGAGCCTAAGTTTTTGCTTCTCCACATGAGTTGTGCTATTCTTGGAATGTAATTTTGTTTTGTTTAGATTGTTGTTTTAATAAAATACTTAGATCTGAAAGTTTTTAAATAAGAGAGAGTCCTCAACTGGTCACCCATTTATTTAACTACTCGTTTGAACTTTACTTATATCCTTTTGGAGTAGTTTGCCTTTTACTCTTGTGCTTCACTTATATCCAATGAGTAAATTGTTGAATGAATTGAATATCATGAAGTCAAAATTATATGTTCATACTATGCCTAGTAGTAGCTTCACATTGGGTTTAGAAAGTGACATCTTTTGAAGCTTGACAATCACAATATTGGTCATACAAGCAATTCATGAATGATTAGTATAAGGAAGAGAACTTTCACATATAAATATATTATCTTGGACATCTTCTATGATTGTGAATACCCATTAATTATTTTCAAACTATCAGAAATAACCCTAGATCAGAAGTTCCGCCGCCGCAAACCTCTATAGCCATGAAAAACCAATCTAGACCCCGTTCCAGCACCCTGTCGGAGGGGGAAATCATCACCAGTGGCCATATTCATCATCCCGGCGGCCACTGATGACCCACAAGTATAGGGGATCAATCGTGGTCCTTTTGATAAGTAAGAGTGTCGAACCCAACAAGGAGCAGAAGGAAATGATAAGTGGTTTTCAGCAAGGTGTTCTCTACAAGCACTGAAATTATAAGTAATGAGTAGTTTGATAGCAAGATAATTTGTAACGAGCAAGTAACAATAGTAGTAACAAAAGTGCAGCAAGGTAGCACAATCCTTTTGAGACACAGGACAAGCCAAAATGGTCTCTTATGATAAGCAAAGTGTTCTTGAGGGTACACGGGAATTTCATCTAGTCACTTTCATCATGTTGGTTTGATTTGTGTTCGCTAGTTTGATAATTTGATATGTGGGTGGACCGGTGTTTAGGTGATGTCTTACTTGAACAAGCCTCCTACTTATGATTAACCCCCTCTCAAGCATCCTCAACTAAGAGAAAAGTATTAAGAATAAATCTAACCATAGAATTAAACTTTTGGATCCGAATCAGTCCCTTACGGGATAGCGCATAAACTAGGGTTTAAGCTTCTGTCACTCTCGCAAACCACCATATAATAACTACTCCACAATGCATTCCCATAGGCCCAAATATGGTGAAGTGTCATGTAGTCGACGTTCACATGACAACACTAAGGGAATCACAACATACATACTATCAAAATATCGAACACATATCAAATTCACATGATTACTTGCAACAAGATTTCTCTCGTGACCTCAAGAACAAAATTAACTACTCACAAATGATAATAATGCTCAAGATCAAAGGGGTATTAAATAGCATATTGGGTCTGAACATATAACCTTCCACCAAACAAACCATATAGTAATCAACTACAAGATGTAATCAACACTACTAGTCACCCACAAGTACCAATCTATAGTTCCGGTACAAAGATGGAACACAAGAGATGAACTAGGGTTTGAGAGGAGATGGTGTTGTTGAAGATGTTGATGGAGATTGCCCTCCCCAAGATGGGAGAGTTGTTGGTGATGATGATGACGATGATTTCCCCTTTTGGGAGGGAAGTTTCCCCAACGGAATCGCTCTGTCGGAGGGCAAAAGTGCTCCTGCCCAAGTTCCACCTCGAGACGGTGGCGTTTCTTCCCTAAAGTCATATGAGTATTTTTTCTATGTCAAAATGACTTATATACCAGAAGATGGGCACCGGAGGTGGGCTAGGCTGAGCATAACCCACCAGGGCGCGCCTGGGGGGGCTGGCGCGCCCTGGTGTCTTGTGCTCACCAGGTGCCCCCCTCCGATAGTTATTTGCTCTAGTATTTTTCATATATTATATAAAAATTCCTCGTGAAGTTTCAACTCATTTGGAGTTGTGCAGAATAGGTAGTGTGACGTAGCTTTTTCAGGTCCAGATTTCCAACTCCTAGAATTCTCCCTCTTTGTGTGAACCTTGCATATTATGAGAGAAAAGGCATTAGAATTACTCCAAAAAGCATTATTATGCATAAAAACATTATAAATAACAGTAGGTAAACATGATGCAAAATGGACGTACCAACTCCCCCAAGCTTAGACCTTGCTTGTCCTCAAGCGAAAACCAATATCAAAAAACATGTCCACATGCTTAGAGAGAGAGAGGTGTCGATAAAAACAAAATACGGACATAGAAGCATCATGTGTATTATTATAACAACAACAAAATTTAACATAAAACTTTTATCATAGACTTCTCATGAATAAGTAACAAATCATCACAACATCGAAGTATAAAGCATAAACTCTATTGGAAACCAACAAACTATGTCCTCAGTCAACTTTGCAACTACAATTCATCATCTTTTCAAGAAGGGTCACGTATCGGAGCCTTTTGGCAATTCCACATACTCAACCATCATATAGTCTTCTATGATTGCTAACACTCACCGCATACACATGAGCAAAATGTTTCAACCAGACACATATAAAGATAGGGGCTTATAATTTCGCCTCCCAATGTATTCACCTCAAGGGTGATGTCAACAACAATAAATATCCAACCGGCTATATGTGCCTAGATCTTTCCTCACCACATGATGCTTGCCAAAAGAGAAAAATAAAAAGGAATAGAGAAAAACTTTGACTCTTGCATGAAAGTAAATACATAAAAGTAAAAGATAGGCTTTTCACAGAGGGAAGCAGAGGTTGCCATGTGCTTTTTGTTTGTATGCTCAATCTCTTAGTGCAAAAGAATGTCACGTTATATTGCCCCTTATGATAGCAACCTTTATTATGCAATCTGTCGCTTTTATTCTTTGCCATCGAAAGTTCGTACAACACTCAATTTTCTTTTACACTAAATGATCTAACACTTTTAGAAGCAACTTTTATTGCCTTATTGCACCGATGACAACTTACTTGAAGGGTCTTACTCAATCCTTATGTAGGTATGGTGGACTCTTGAAAATAAGATTTGGGTTTAAGGGTTTTGGATGCACAAGTAGTATCTCTACTTGGTGCGGAATTTTTGGCTAGCGAAGATGGGGGGCAAGCACCACATGTTAAAGTATCTATGACAATATAACTTCTGTGTGAATATGAACAAACATAAATCATTACGTTGTCTTCCTTGTCCAATGTCAACAATTTTGGCATATAAAATTTTGATGGGGGCTCACAATCACAAAAGATTTCCAAGATAGTGTATTTGCATGTGAATCTTCTCTTCCCTTATTAATTCTTTTATGAATTGCATCATTGACCAATGCTATGTTTGTCATCCAATACATTTTTCTACTTATACTTTTCCTTATGTGGTGTCATTACTTACCATAAGATTAGCATATGATCGTTTTCATTTATTTCCTTTCTTTTTTATTGAACGTGAAAGTAAAGAAAACAAAACTCCAACTAAACTTTATTATATATCTCACACATGATTACAAAGATAGATCACTAAGCAAACTCTCAAAAAGAAAGGATCAAACTAAACTTTTATTCATCTAAAGCAAAAGATAACTATGTATAGAACTAAGATAAGTAAAGACAAAAGATAGTGGAGGTGATACGATACCGGGGCACCACCCCCAAGCTTGGCGCAAGCCAAGGGGAGTGCCCATACCTGATAGTCAATTTTATTTTGGTGATGAAGAAGGAGTTGGTAGAGATGAAGTGGTAGCGATCTTGTCCTCAGGTTTCCATGGCAGAGACTCACCAGCATAAGAAGAGGAGTGAGTCTCACGGGTCCTGCAACTGGCAGCCAAACTCATACCTTTAAACCTTGCCTCATATTCAAAGACTTGGTTTTGAAGGTCGTAAACCTGGCTCTAGAGGAAGTTGATTTGCTCGTTGAAGGAGAAGACGATGTCCTTCATGGACTTGCCATCCACCTTTAGATCATGGGTGTAGCCCGCGATCATGAGGTGATTGGCATTGAGTCCACATTCCACCATCCCCTTGCACCGGAAAACTTCTTGCTCCATAGCTTCAAGCCTAGCCTCCACGGATCTAGTCCCCTTGGGGCCTTGCACATCACGGATGTGGAGCACCCCCTCACGCATCTAGATAGCTTGAGGGTGCTACATCACCTCCCGCAAATATGGGTTGATGACGTTCTCGAAGAACTCGTCCTTGGAGGAGCTTGAAGTGGCCATGGTGGATTAGATCTGTCAGAAAATAACAAGGAAAAGAAAACAGTAGATTTCACCGCGATACAGAGGTCAATAGGGTCGGGGGGTATATAAAGATTTTTTATCTTGGGAAACAAGCAAACGGAAGAAAAACGGAGTCCGGGAGGTACCCGAGGTGGGCACAACCCACCTAAGCCCACCAAGGTCACCTTCCTGGTAGTTTCTTATTTTACTAATTTTTTAAATATTCCAAAACTGACAAAAAATTGCGGATTTTTTGGAGTCCGTTTACTTACCGTATCATGTACCTCCAGTTTTCATGATTCTAGAGTGTTCTGGAAGGTTTCTTTTATGTGTTCTTCCGGTGTCATAGTTTGGATAATATTGCTTTCAACATTAATGGGCGTACCTGAGATATAATGTTTTATACATTGCCCATTAACAACCTTCGGGTTAGTACCTTTGGCATTATTTATTTTGATAGCTCCAAATCGATAGACCTCCTCGATAACGTAGGGTCCTTCCCATTTTGAGAGGAGTTTTCCTGCAAAGAATCTGAAACGGGATTTGTACAAAAGAACATATTCTCCAACCTTGAACTCAAGCTTTTGGATTATTTTATCATGCCATCTTTTAACTTTTTCTTTAAATAACTTGGCATTTTCATAAGCTTGGGTTCTCCATTCATCCAATGAGCTAATATCAAATAACCTCTTCTCGCCAGCAAGTTTGAAATCATAGTTGAGTTCTTTAATTGCCCAATAAGCTTTATGTTTTAACTCAACATGCAAATGACAAGCTTTTCCATAAACCATTTTATAAGGAGACATACCCATAGGATTTTTATATGCTGTTTTATAAGCCCAAAGTGCATCATCTAATTTCTAAGACCAATTCTTTCGGGACCTATTGTCAGTCTTTTCTAAATTTATTTATTTCTCTACTGCTGAGTTCAACTTGACCACTAGACTGAGGATGATAGGGTGATGCAATTATATGGTTAACATCATACTCAGCAAGCATTTTACGGAAAGCACCAAGAATAAAGTGTGAACTAATACGTCTCCAATGTATCTATAATTTTTGATTGTTCCAAGCTATTATATTATCTATCTTGGATGTTTTATATGCATTTATATGCTATTTATATGATTTTTGGGACTAACCTATTAACCTAGAGCCTAGTGCCAGTTTCTGTTTTTTCCTTGTTTTTGAGTTTCGCAAAAAAGGAATATCAAACGGAGTCCAAACGAGATGAAAATTTACGGTGATTTTTTATGGACCAGAAGAAGCCCCCGAAGCAAAAGAGTTGGGCCAGAGGAGTCCCGAGCCAAACACAAGGTTGGAGGGCGCGTCCTCCGTCCTTGTCGTTGACTCGTGGACCCCCCTGACTTGTTCTCGACGCCAAAAATTCCTATAAATATAGAAACCCCCAGAAATAAACCTAGATCAGGAGTTCCGCCGCCGCAAGCCTCTGTAGCCACCAAAAACCATTCGGGACCCTGTTCCGGCACCCTGCCGGACGGGGAAATCATCACCGGTGGCCATCTTCATCGTCCTGGCGGTCTCCATGATGAGGAGGGAGTAGTTGGGCTGAGGGTATGTGCCAGTAGCTATGTGTTGGATCTCTCTCTCTCTCTCGTGTTCTTGATTTGGCTCGATCTTGATGTACCGCGAGCTTTGCTATTATAGTTGGATCTTATAATGTTTCTCCCCCTCTACCTTCTTGTAATGGATTGAGTTTTCCCTTTGAAGTTATCTTATCGGATTGAGTCTTTAAGGATTTGAGAACACTTGATGTATGTCTTGCACGTGCTTATCTGTGGTGACAATGGGATATTGATACGTCCATTTTGCATCATGTTTTCTTATTGTTATTTATAATGTTTCTATCCATAATAATGCTTTTTGGAGTAATTCTTATACCTTTTCTCTCATAATTTTCAAGGTACACACCAAGAGGGAGAATTCTGGCAGCTGGAAATCTGGACCTGGAAAAGCTACGTCAAGCCACCTATTCCGCACAACTCCAAACAAGCTAAAACTCCACGGAGATTTTTTATGGATTATTTAAGAATTATTGGAGCAAATAACTACCAGAGGGGCCCACCAGGTGGGCATAACCCACCTGGGCACGCCAGGGAGCCCAAGCGCGCCCTGGTGGGTTGTGCCCTCCTCGGCCCACCTCCGATGCCCATCTTTTGGTATATAAGTTATTTTGACCAAGAAAAAATAAGGAGAGGACTTTTGGGACCAAGCGCCGCCGCCTTGAGGCAAAACTTGGGCAGGAGCACTTTTGCCCTCCGGCGGAGCGATTCCATCGGGGGAACTTCCCTCACAGAGGGGGAAATCATCATCGTCGTCATCACCAACAACTCTCCCATATTGGGGAGGGCAATCTCCATCAACACCTTCAACAGCACCATCTCCTCTCAAACCCTAGTTCATCTCTTGTGTTCAATCTTGTTACCGGAACTATAGATTGGTACTTGTGGGTGACTAGTAGTGTTGATTACATCTTGTAGTTGATTACTATATGATTTATTTGGTGGAAGAATATATGTTCAGATCCAATATGCTATTTAATACCCCTCTGATCATGAGCATGTTTATCATTTGTGATTAGTTACCTTTGTTCTTGAGGTCACGGGAGAAATCATGTTGCAAGTAATCATGTGAATTTGATATGTGTTCGATATTTTAATAGTATGTATGTTGTGATTCCCTTAGTGGTGTCATGTGAACATCGACTACATGAAACTTCACCATATTTGAGCCTAAGTGAATGCATTGTGGAGTAGCAATTAGATGATGGGTTGCGAGAGTGACAGAAGCTTAAACCCCAGTTTATGCGCTATTCCATAAGGGACCGATTGGGTCCAAAAGTTTAATGCTATGGTTAGAATTTATTCTTAATACTTTTCTCGTAGTTGCGGGTGCTTGCGGGAGGGTTAATCATAAGTTGGAGGTTTGTTCAACTAAGAACAACACCTAAGCACCGGTCCACCCACATATCAAATTATCAAAGTAGTGAACACGAATCGAACCAACATGATGAAAGTGACTATATGAAATTCCCGTGTACCCTCAAGAACACTTTGCTTATCATAAGAGACTGTTTTGGCTTGTCCTTTGCCTCAAAAGGATTGGGCTACCTTGCTGCACTTTTGTAACTACTATCATTACTTGCTCGTTACAAATTATCTTGATATCAAACTACTCTCTTAATTACAATTTCAGCACTTGCAGACATTACCTTACTGAAAACTACTTGTCATTTCCTTCTACTCCTCGTTGGGTTCGACACTATTACTTATCGAAAAGAGCTAAAATTGATCCCCTATACTTGTGGGTCATCAGATATTCATGTGATCCACTTGATGTATGTTTTGGTGATCAACTTGCGGGTTCTGTAACCTTGTGAACTTATGCATAGGGGTTGGCACACGTTTTCGTCTTGACTCTCTGGTAGAAACTTTGGGGAACTCTTTGAAGTTCTTTGTGTTGGTTTGAATAGATGAATCTAAGATTGTGTGATGCATATCGTATAATCAAACCCGCGGATACTTGTGGTGATGTTGGAGTATCTAGTGACACTAGGGTTTTGGTTGATGTGTATCTTAAGGTGTTATTTTAGTATGAACTCTAGGGCTGTTTGTGACACTTATAGGAATAGCCCAATAGATCGATCAGAAAGATAACTTTGAGGTGGTTTCGTACCCTATAATAATCTCTTCGTTTTTTCTCCGCTATTAGTGACTTTGGAGTGACTCTTTGTTGCACGTTGAGGGATTGTCATATGATCCAATTATGTTATCATTGTTGAGAGAACTTGCACTAGTGAAAGTATGAACCCCATGCCTTGTTTTGAAGCATTGCAATACCGTTTTCACTCACTTTTACCACTTGTTACCTTGCTGTTTTTATATTTTCAGATTACAAAAACCTATATCTAGCATCCATATTGCACTTGTATCACCATCTCTTCGCCGAACTAGTGAACCTATACAATTTACCATTGTATTGGGTGTGTTAGGGACACAAGAGACTCTTTGTTATTTGGTTGCAGAGTTGTTTGAGAGAGACCATCTTCATCCTATGCTTCCCACGGATTGATAAACCTTAGGTCATGCATTTGAGGGAAAATTGCTACTGTCCTACAAAACTCTACGCTTGGAGGCCCAACATGAGTCTACAAGAAGAAGGTTGCGTAGTAGACATCATGAACCATGATACCTCTCCAACGTATCTATAATTTTTGATTGCTCCATGCTATATTATCTTTTGTTTTGGACATTATTGGGATTTATTATCCACTTTTATATTATTTTTGGGACTAACCTATTGACCCAGAGCCCAGTGTGAGTTCCTGTTTTTCCCTTGTTTCAGTGTTTCGAAGAAAAGGAATATCAAACGGAGTCGAAAGGGAATGAAACCTTCTGGAGAAGTTATTTTTGGAAGGAAAGAAACGAGGGAGCCATGAGGTAGGGGGCGGCCAACCCCCTAGGGCGCGCCCTCCACCCTCGTGGGCCCCTCGTGGCTCCCCTGGCGTACTTCTGCCTCCTATATATACCCATATACCCTAAAATGATCGGAGAGCGCAATAGATCAGGAGTTCCGCTGCCAGAAGCCTCCGTAGCCACCGAAAACCAATCTAGACCCGTTCTGGCACCCTGCCGGAGGGGGAAATCCCTCTCCGGTGGCCATCTTCATCATCCCGGTGCTCTCCATGACGAGGAGGGAGTAGTTCTCCCTCGGGGCTGAGGGTATGTACCAGTAGCTATGTGTTTGATCTCTCTCTCTCTCGTGTTCTTGGGGTGGTACGATCTTGATGTATCGCAAGCTTTGCTATTATAGTTGGATCTTATGATGTTTCTCCCCCTCTACGTACTCTCTTGTAATGGATTGAGTTTTCCCTTTGAAGTTATCTTATAGGATTGAGTATTTAAGGATTTCAGAACACTTGATGTATGTCTTGCGTGGGATACCTGTGGTGACAATGGGGTATTCTATGATCCACTTGATATATGTTTTGGTGATCAACTTGCGGGTTACGTGACATTGGGAATCTATGCATAGGGGTTGGCACACGTTTTCGTCTTGACTCCCCGGTAGAATCTTTGGGGTACTCTTTGAGGTTCTATGTGTTGGTTGAATAGATGAATCTGAGATTGTGTGATGCATATCGTATAATCACACCCATGATACTTGAGGTGACATTGGAGTATCTAGGTGACATTAGGGTTTTGGTTGATTTGTGTCTTAAGGTGTTATTCTAGTACGAACTCTAGGGCTGTTTGTGACACTTATAGGAATAGCCCAACAGATTGATTGGAAAGAATAACTTTGAGGTGGTTTCGTACCCTACCATAATCTCTTTGTTTGTTCTCCGCTATTAGTGACTTTGGAGTGACTCTTTGTTGCATGTTGAGGGATAGTTATGTGATCCAATAATGTCATTATTGTTGAGAGGACTTGCACTAGTGAAAGTATGAACCCTAGGCCTTGTTTCAATGCATTGCAATACCATTTGTGCTCACTTTTATCATTAGTTACCTTGCTGTTTTTATATTTTCAGATTACAAAAACCTTTATCTACCATCCATATACAACTTGTATCACCATCTCTTCGCCGAACTAGTGCACCTATACAATTTACCATTATATTGGGTGTGTTGGGGACACAAGAGACTCTTTGTTATTTGGTTGCATGGTTGCTTGAGAGAGACCATCTTCATCCTACGCCTCCTACGGATTGATAAACCTTAGGTCATCCACTTGAGGGAAATTTGCTACTGTCCTACAAACCTCTGCACTTGGAGGCCCAACAACGTCTACAAGAAGAAGGTTGTGTAGTAGACATCAAGCTCTTTTCTGGGGCCATTGCCGGGGAGGTTAGTGCTTGAAGGTATATCTTTAGATCTTGCAATCGAATCTTTTTGTTTCTTGTTTTAGCACTATTTAGTTTATAAAAGAAAATTACAAAAAATAAATGGAGTTAAGTTTGCCTCATATGCTTCATATTTTTAATATCTTTCGTGAGTATGATGGAAAGGAAAATTGTGCCAAAGTGTTAGAAGAAGAATGCATTAAAATGTTTGGCACTAAATCTTTGAATGATGAGCATGATTGCAATGTTGTTAGTATGAACTCCTTGAATATCCATAGTACTAATGATGATTGCACTAGTTGTGATGAAAATGTCTCCTATAAACATGTCAATTTTTGTGGAGTGCATTGGGTTTGCAAGTACACACCAATTAGGGAAGATAGATTTTGCAAGAGGCATAAGTACTTAGAAACTAAATTGTTGCAAGAAAGGCTAGATGTTTGTGCTGAAAATTTAAATTTTCTTGGCCATACTTGTGAGCTTTGCAATGAACGCGGTCATTTAACCATCTGATGCAAATTGTTTCATGATCTAATCGTTTCCAAAAATTGTGATGATTTGATTTCTGTTGCACATCATAATGAACTTAGTTTGCTTATGGGTTACAAAGAAATGAAACGTATAACTAACTATCTTCCAGTATTTGCCCGTGATAAACTTCTTGGCTTTGATCTAGAGGAAATTTATATGTATTGTGCGGTGAATTGTATTGAAAATCCTTATATTGCCAACTACATAAAGAAAAGAAAACAAATAGAAGATGAAGAGAATACTAATGAAAGGGGAGAGACTTCCCAATATCCTCCTATTATTTCTTATGATGAATCATGTAACGAGGAGGAGCCTTCTATTCAACCAATCTCATTAATAAGGAGCTCCAAAAAGAGGATTGAATCCACACATGATGTGGTGAAGAAGAAGAAAAGAAAAAGGAAGAGAGGTAAAAAAGATATTCCCCCAAATAATGCTGCTCCTATTACTATTGTGCCTCATGAAAATATAATTGTGGAATATAATGATACTTCTTATGATCTTGAAAATCTTTTTGGCACTTGCTTGGAAGAATATGATAATTGCTATACTATTGGTGCTATCCATACTATTAATGATGAGAGTGATTATGCTTATGATATGAAAAGGCCCAAGCTTGGGGATGCTATGTTTGATGAAGATGATGTTTTTGAGAATATATTTTCTGCAATTAATGTTTGTCCCAAGCTTGGGGATGCTACGTTTAATGAAGATGATATTTTTAGTCTCCCAAGTTTTGATATGCAAATTTATAATGATGATAGCATGCCTCCTACTTATGATGATTATTGTGATGATACTTATGATATAAAAAGTAGTGATTATATTTATAAAACTTGTCATGATTATGATTACCCCTTTTCTTAACATTACTCTTTTAATGTGGAAACAATTTATAGTATTCGAGTCTCTTATGATACTCCCACTATTCCGAATAAGAAGAATTTTGCTTATGTGTAAAAATTCTATGCTTATGCATCATGAAAATAATGCTTTAGGTGCTGGTTATATTGTTGAATTCATTCATGATGCTACTGAAAATTATTATGAGGGAGGAATATATGATTGTAGGAATTGCAATAATATCAAGTTTCCTCTCTATGTGCTTAAAGTTTTGAAGCTATGCTTGTTTTACCTTCCTATGCTAGTTGATTCTTGTTCCCACAAGTTGTTTGCTCACAAAATCCCTATGCATAGGAAGTGGGTTAGACTTAAAAGTGCTAGTCATATTCTTCATGATGCTCTATTTATGTTTCAATTCTTATCTTTTATGTGAGCATCGTTGAAATCATCATGCCTAGCTAGGGGCGTTAAACGATAGCGCTTGTTGGGAGGCAACCCAATTTTATTCTTGTTTTTTGCTTTTTGCTCATGTTTAGTAATACATTAATCATCTATCCTATGTCTAGATGTGGTTTTATGTTTTAATTATTGTTTTTGCCAAGTAGAACCTTTGGGAAGACTTGGGTGAAGTCTTTATGTTCATGCTGTAAAAAACAGAAACTTTAGCGCTCACGAGATTTGCTGCCATTTTTTATTGGAGAGTGCTATTTAGTTAATTATTTTTGCAGATGATTAACAGATAAATTACTCAGGTCCACCTATTTGTTTGAGAATTTTATGAGTTCCAGAAGTGGTCGAAACCTACAGATTACTACAGACTTTCTGTTTTTGACAGATTCTGTTTTCATTGTGTTGTTTGCTTATTTTAATGAATCTATGAGTAGTATCGGAGGGTATGAACCATAGAGAAGTTGGAATACATTAGATATTACACCAATATGAATTTATAATGAGTTCATTACAGTACCTTATAATGGTGATTTTCTTTCTTATACTAACAGAGCTTACGAGTTTTCTGTTAAGTTTTGTGTTGTGAAGTTTTCATGTTTTGGGTAAAGATTCAATGGACTATGGAATAAGGAGTGGCAAGAGCCTAAGCTTGGGGATGCCCAAGGCACCCCAAGGTAATATTCAAGGATAAACAAGAGCCTAAGCTTGGGGATGCCCTAGATGGCATCCCCTCTTTCGTCTTAGTTCATCGGTAACTTTACTTGGAGCTATATTTTTATTCGCCACATGATATGTGTTTTGCTTGGAGCGTCATTTTATTTCATTTTGTTTTGCTTGCTGTTTGAGTAAAATACCAAGATCTTAAATTCTTAAATGTTAGAGAGTCTTCACATAGTTGCATAGTTATTCAACTACTCATTGATCTTCACTTATATCTTTCGGAGTAATTTGTTGTTTACTCTAGTACTTCACTTATATCTTTTAGAGCATGGTGGTAGTTTTATTTTGAAGAAATAGATGAACTCTCATGCTTAACTTAGATTATTTTGAGAGTCTTAAATATCATGGTAATTTGCTTAAATAATCCTAATATGCTAGGTATTCAAGATTAGTAAAAACTTTCATATAAGTGCATTGAATACTAAGGGAAGTTTGATACTTGATGATTGTTTTGAGATATGGAGATAGTGATATTAAAGTTGTGCTAGTTGAGCAGTTGTGAATTTGAGAAATACTTGTGTTGAAGTTTGCAAGTCCCGTAGCATGCACGTATGATAAACATTGTGTAACAAATTTGAAACATGAGGTGTTATTTGATTGTCTTCCTTATGAGTGGCGGTCGGGGACGAGCGATGGTCTTTTCCTACCAATCTATCCCCCTAGGAGCATGCGCGTTGTGCTTGGTTTTTGATGACTTGTAGATTTTTGCAATAAGTATGTGAGTTCTTTATGACTAATGTTGAGTCCATGGATTATACGCACTCTCACCCTTCCATCATTGCTATCCTCCTCGGTACCGTGCATTGCCCTTTCTCACATTGAGAGTTGGTGCAAACTTCATCGGTGCATCCAAACCCCGTGATATGATACGCTCTTTCACACATAAACCTCATTATATCTTCCTCAAAACAGCCACCATACCTACCTATTATGGCATTTCCATAGCCATTCCGAGATATATTGCCATGCAACTTTCCACCATTCCGTTTAATATGACACACTTCATCATTGTCATAGTGCCTTGCATGATCATGTAGTTGACATCGTATTTGTGGCAAAGCCACCACGCATAATTTATCATACATGTCACTCTTGATTCATTGCTATCCCAGTATACCACCGGAGGCATTCATATAGAGTCATACTTTGTTCTAGTATCGAGTTGTAATCATTGAGTTGTAAATAAATAGAAGTGTGATGATCATCATTTTCTAGAGCATTGTCCCAAGTGAGGAATAAAAAAAGGCCATAAAAAAGAGAAGGCCCGAAAAAAGAGAAAGGCCAAAAAAAGAGAAGGCCCAAAAACAAAAAGAGAAAGGCCATAAAAAAAGAGAAGGCCCAAAAAAATGAGAGAAAAAGAGAGAAGGGACAATGCTACTATCCTTTGCCACACTTGTGCTTCAAAGTATCACCATAATCCTCATGATAGAGAGTCTCTTGTTTTGTCACTTTCATATACTAGTGGGAATTTTTCATTATAGAACTTGGCTTGTATATTCCAACAATGGGTCTCCTCAAGTGCCCTAGGTCTTCGTGAGCAAGCAAGTTGGATGCACACCCACTTTGTTTCTTTTGTTGAGCTTTCATACATTTATAGCTCTAGTGCATCCGTTGCATGGCAATCCCTACTCCTTGCATTAACATCAATCGATGGGCATCTCCATAGCTCATTGATTAGCCTCGTTGATGTGAGATTTTCTCCCTTTTGTCTTCTCCACATAACCCCTATCATCATATTCTATTCCACCCATAGTGTTATATCCATGGCTCGCGCTCATGTATTGCGTGAAGGTTTATAAAGTTTGAGACTACTAAAGTATGAAACAATTGCTTGGCTTGTCATCGGGGTTGTGCATGATGAGAGCATTCTTGTGTGAAGAAAATGGAGCATGACTAAACTATATGATTTTGTAGGGATGAACTTTCTTTGGCCATGTTATTTTGAGAGGACATAATTGCTTAGTCAGTATGCTTGAAGTATTATTTTTTTTATGTCAATATGAACTTTTATCTTGAATATTTCAGATCTGAATATTCATACCACAATTAAGAAGAATTACATTGAAATTATGCCAAGTAGCACTCCGCATCAAAAATTATGTTTTTACCATTTACCTACTCGAGGACGAGCAGGAATTAAGCTTGGGGATGCTGATACATCTCCAATGTATCTATAATTTTTGATTGCTGCATGCTATATTATCTTCTGTTTTGGACATTATTGGGCTTTATTATCCACTTTTATATTATTTTTGGGACTAACCTATTGACCCAGAGCCCAGTGCCAGTTCCTGTTTTTTCCCTTGTTTCAGTGTTTCGAAGAAAAGGAATATCAAACGGAGTCGAAACGGAATGAAACTTTCTGGAGAAGTTATTTTTGAAAGGAAAGCAACCTGATAGACTTGGAGTGCACATCAGGAAAGAAACGAGGGAGCCACGAGGTAGGGGGCGCGCCCACCCCCTAGGGCGCGCCCTCCATCCTCGTGGGCCCCTCGTGGATCCCCTGACGTACTTCTTCCTCCTACATATACCCATATACCCTAAAATGATCAGAGAGCACAATAGATCGGGAGTTCCGCCGCCAGAAGCCTCCGTAGCCACCGAAAACCAATCTAGACCCGTTCTGGCACCCTGCTGGAGGGGGGAATCCCTATCTAGTGGCCATCTTCATCATCCCGGTGCTCTCCATGACGAGGAGGGAGTAGTTCTCCCTCAGGGCTGAGGGTATGTACCAGTAGCTATGTGTTTGATCTCTCTCTCTCGTGTTCTTGGGGTGGTACGATCTTGATGTATCGCGAGCTTTGCTATTATAGTTGGATCTTATGATGTTTCTCCCCCTCTACGTACTCTCTTGTAATGGATTGAGTTTTACTTTGAAGTTATCTTATCAGATTGAGTCTTTAAGGATTTGAGAACACTTGATGTATGTCTTGCGTGGGATACCTGTGGTGACAATGGGGTATTCTATGATCCACTTGATGTATGTTTTGGTGATCAACTTGCGGGTTCCATGACCTTGGGAATCTATGCATAGGGGTTGGCACACGTTTTCATCTTGACTCTCTGGTAGAATCTTTGGGGCACTCTTTGAGGTTCTATGTGTTGGTTGAATAGATGAATCTGAGATTGGGTGATGCATATCGTATAATCATACTACTTGAGGTGACATTGGAGTATCTAGGTGACATTAGGGTTTTGGTTGATTTGTGCCTTAAGGTGTTATTCTAGTACGAACTCTAGGGCTGTTTGTGACATTTATAGGAATAGCCCAACAGATTGATTGGAAAGAATAACTTTGAGGTGGTTTTGTACCCTAGCATAATCTCTTCGTTTGTTCTCCGCTATTAGTGACTTTGGAGTGACTCTTTGTTGCATGTTGAGGGATAGTTATGTGATCCAATTATGTTATTATTGTTGAGAGGACTTGCACTAGTGAAAGTATGAACCCTAGGCCTTGTTTCAACGCATTGCAATACCGTTTGTGCTCACTTTTATCATTAGTTACCTTGCTGTTTTTATATTTTCAGATTATAAAAACCTTTATCTACCATCCATATACCACTTGTATCACCATCTCTTCGCCGAGCTAGTGCACCTATACAATTTACCATTGTATTGGCTGTGTTGGGGACACAAGAGACTCTTTGTTATTTGGTTGCAGGGTTGCTTGAGAGAGACCATCTTCATCCTACGCGTCCTACGGATTGATAAACCTTAGGTCATCCACTTGAGGGAAATTTGCTACTGTCCTACAAACCTCTGCACTTGGAGGCCCAACAACGTCTACAAGAAGAAGGTTGTGTAGTAGACATCAAACCACCATCAGCCATTAAATATCTTGGGACTCCAAACCTTGGGAAAATAACTTCTTTAAGCATTTTAATAGAGGTGTTGTGATCATCACTACAAGTTGGAATAGCTTTTACCCACTTAGTAACATAATCAACATCAACCAAACTATGAGTATACCCAATGGAGTAAGGAAAAGGTCCCATGTAATTAAATCCCCAAACATCAAATGGTTCAACATCAAGTGAATAATTCATAGGCATTTCTTGACGCTTACTGATACTACCTATTCTTTGACATTCATCACAAGATAAGACAAACTTACGAGCATCCTTGAAGAGAGTAGGCTAATAAAACCTAGATTGCAATACCTTGTGAGCAATTTTGTCTCCCGCATGATGTCCTCCATAGGCTTCGAGTGACATTTCCATAGGATTTGTTCTTGTTCATGCTCAGGTACACAACATCTAATAATACCATCTACTCCTTTATAAAGATGTGGGTCATCCCAAAAGTGATGTCTTAAATCATAGAAGAACTTTTTCTTTTGTTGGTAAGTAAAGCTAGGGGGTATGAATTTAGCAACAATATAATTAGCATAGTTAGCATACCCAGGTGTACTATTAGAAACATTTATTGCAGCTAATTGCTCATCTAGAAAACTATCATTCATAGGTTGTGGGTCATCAAGAATATTTTCAAGCCTATACGAGTTATCAGCTACGGGTTCTCTGCTCCTTTTTTATCACTGATATGCAAATCAAATTCTTGTAGCAAGAGAACCCATTGAATAAGCCTAGGTTTGACATCTTTCTTTTCCATAAGATACTTTATTGCAGCAAGATCAGTGTGAACAATTACTTTAGAATGAACAATGTAGGATCTAAATTTATCACAAGCAAACACCACTTCTAAGAATTCTTTTTCAGTTGTAGCATAATTTCTTTGTGCACTATCTAGAGTTTTACTTGCATAGTGAATAACATTCAGTTTCTTATCAACTCTTTGTCCTAGAACAGCACCAATAGCATAATCACTAGCATCACACATAATTTCAAAAGGCAAGTTCCAATCAGGTGGTTGAACAGTAGGTCCAGAAATTAAGGCTTTCTTGAGTGTTTCGAAGGCTTCTAAACAATCATCATAAAAAACAAAAGGAATATCCTTTTACAAAAGGTTTGTAAGAGGCCTAGAAATTTTAGAAAAGTCTTTGATAAATCTCCTATAGAAACTAGCATGACCAAGGAAACTACAAATACCTTTGATATCTTTAGGACACAACATTTTCTCAATTGCATCAAACTTAGCTTTGTCCACCTCAATACCTCTTTCAGAAACTTTATGGTCCAAAACAATACCTTCGTTAACCATAAAGTGGCACTTCTCCCAATTCAAGACAAGATTTGTTTGCTCACATGTCTGCAAAACTCGATCAAGATTGCTTAAACAATCATCAAAAGACTTCCCATAAACAGAAAAGTCATCCATGAAAACCTCAACAATCTTTTCACAAAAGTCAGAGAATATAGCAGTCATACATCTTTGAAAGGTAGCAGGTGCATTGCATAAACCAAAAGGCATACATCTATAAGCATAAGTTCCAAAAGGACAAGTAAAAGTGGTCTTTTCTTGATCAGGTTGAGAAACAGGTATTTGTGAAAAACTAGAATATCCATGAAGGAAGAAAAAATGTGTGTGCTTAGATAATCTTTCTAGCATTTGATCAATAAAAGGCAGAGGGTAATGATCTTTTCTAGTTGTTTTGTTTAATTTTCTAAAATCAGTTACCATTCTATAGCCTTTAACAATTCTTTGTGGAATAAGTTCATTTTTATCATTAGGAACAACAATAATACCTCCTTTCTTAGGGGAACAATGAACATGACTTACCCATCTACTATCAGCTATAGGATAGATTATACCTGCTTCCAGGAGTTTTAATATTTCTGTTCTTACCACTTCTTTCATTTTTGGATTTAACCGATGTTGGTGATCAACAACGAGTTTAGCATCAGGTTCCCTATTAATCTTGTGCTGACATAGAGTGGGATTGATGCCCTTAATATCATCAAGATTATATCCAATAGCAGATCGGTGCTTCCTTAAAACTTCCAACAATCTTTCTTCTTCATGTTCTGAAAGGTTAGCACTAATAATAATAGGATAAATCTTTTTCTCATCAAGATAAGCATATTTCAAAGTTCTGGCAACTATTTTAATTCAAACACAGGATCACATTTAGGTGGAGGAGGACCTCCTAGAGTTTCAATAGGCAAATTGTGTTTAAGCAGAGGACGTTATTCAAAGAAAATCTTATGTATTTCATTTCTTTCATGCATATGCATATCATTCTCATGGTCTAGCAAATATTGTTCTAAAGGATTAGTAGGAGGTACAACAATAGAAGCAAGACCAATATTTTCATCCTCGCTAGGCAATTCTTTTTATGAGGTTTTCTACTAAACTGGGAAAAATTAAACTCATGAGACTCATCACCGAAGCTAACACCGACAGTTTGTTTGTCACAATCTATTTTAGCATTAACGGTGTTCAAGAAAGGTCTACCAAATATAATGGGACAAAAGTCATCTTGTGGGGAACCAAGAATAGAAAATCAGTAGGGTATTTTATTTTCCCACACAAGACTCAACATCTCTAACAATCCCAAGTGGTGTGGTGGTGTCTCTATTAGCAAGTTTAATAGTAACATCTATGTCTAATATTTCAGCGGGTGTTATGTCATTCATAATTCTTGATATAAGGTAAAAGGAATATCACTCATGCTAGCACCTATGTCACATAAACCATGATAACAGTGATCTCCTAATTTAACTAAGACAACGGGCATGCCAACAACGGGTCTATGTTTATCTTTCCCATCAGGTTTGGCAATTCTAGCAGCTTCACCAACGAAGTAAATAACATGCCCATCAATATTATCGACCAAGAGATCTTTGACCATAGAAACACTAGGTTCTACCTTGATTTGTTCAGCCGGTTTAGGTGCTCTAATATTACTTTTATTGACCACAAATAAAAGTTTAGCATGTTCCTTTATCCTAACAAGGAAAGGTGGGTTTTTGATATAAGCAGTAGGAATAACCGGATCAACATTATAGATAATAGTTTCATCTTTAGCTACTACCGGTTCTTTAATTTCTTATTTAAAAGGTGGGTGATATTTAAACCACTTCTCCTTAGGGAGATCAACATGAGTAGCAAAAGATTCACAAAAGGAGGCTACTATCTCAGAGTCAAGTCCATATTTAGTGCTAAACTTTTGAAAAGCATCGGTATTCATAAAAGATTTAACACAATCAAACTTCATATTGACATGGTTCCCCACAAGATGCTACTAGTGCTACTATCTCTGACTCTTTACCTTCGCCGAGTTCCCAATCTTCAGAGTTGCATTTAATTCTTTCTAGAAGATCCCACCGGAATTCAATAGTCTTCTTCATAAAGTAACCAGCACAAGAAGTATCAAGCATGGACCGCTCATCATGAGAAAGCCGAGCATAAAAATTCTGAATGATAATTTCTCTTGAGAGCTCATGATTGGTGCATGAATATAACATTGACTTAAGCCTCCCCCAAGCTAGAGCGATACTTTCTCCTTCACGAGGCCAAAAATTATATATATAACTCCGATCACAATGAACTAGATACATAGGATAATTTTTTGGTGAAACTCCAATTTCAATCCATTCCAATTCCATGATCCAATACAATCGCATAGCCTATACCATGCCAATGCTTTTCCCCTTCAAAGATAAAGGGAAAACCTTCTTCTTAGCATGATCGCCGGGTAAACCTGCAAGCTTAAACAATCCACAAATTTCTTCCACATATATGAAGTGCATATCAGGATGTTCGGTTCCATCTCCTGCATAAGGATTAGCTAGCAGTTGTTCTATCATACCCGAAGGAATTTCATATTCAATATTTTCAGTAGGTGTAGTGGGTTGAGGGGCAACTAATTGTGGTTCCGGTCGAGGTGAATATACCCCAAACAAACCCCTCAAACAATTGTTTTCCATAGTAACAAGTGACAGTAAATTTCAGCACATAGTAATAATTTTTCCTTACCAATAGTGCTTCACTACCCGGCAACGGCGCCAGAAAATAGCCTTGATGACCCACAAGTATGGGGGATCAATTGTAGTCCTTTTGATAAGTAAGAGTGTCGAACCCAACGAGGAGCAGAAGGAAATGACAAGTGGTTTTCAGCAAGGTATTCTCTGCAAGCACTGAAATTATAAGTAACGAGTAGTTTGATAGCAAGATAATTTGTAACGAGCAAGTAACAATAGTAGTAACAAAAGTGGAGCAAGGTAACCCAATCCTTTTGAGGCAAAGGACAGGTCGAAACGGTCTCTTATGATAAGCAAAGTGCCCTTGAGGGTACACGGGAATTTCATCTAGTCACTTTCATCATGTTGGTTTGATTTGTGTTTGCTACTTTGATAATTTTGATATGTGGGTGGACCGGTGCTTAGGTGATATTCTTACTTGAACAAGACTCCTACTTATGATTAACCCCCTCGCAAGCATCCACAACTACGAGAAAAGTATTAAGAATAAATCTAACCATACCATAAAATTTTTGGGTCCAAATCAGCCCCTTACGGGATAGCGCATAAACTAGGGTTTAAGCTTCTGTCACTCTAGCAACCCATCATCTAATAACTACTCCAGAATGAATTCCCTTAGGCCCAAATATGGTGAAGTGTCATGTAGTAGACATTCACATGACACCACTAGGGGAATCACAACATACATACTATCAAAATATCAAACACATATCAAATTCACATGATTACTTGCAACAAGATTTATCCCATGACCTCAAGAACAAAAGTAACAACTCACAAATGATAATCATGCTCAAGATCGTAGGGGTATTAAATAGCATATTGGATCTGAACATATAATCTTCCACCAAATAAACCATATACTAATCAATTACAAGATGTAATCAACACTAGTAGTCACCCACAGGTACCAATCTGAGGTTCCGGTACAAACATTGAACACAAGAGATGAACTAGGGTTTGAGAGGAGTTGGTGCTGTTGAAGATGTTGATGGAGATTGCCATCCCAAAGATGAGAGGGTTGTTGGTGATGACGGTGGCTTCGATTTCACCCTCCAGGGGGAAGTTCCCTCGGTGGAATCGCTCTGCCGGATGGCAAAAGTGCTCTGCCCAAGTTTCGCTTCGATACGACTGCACTCTGTCCCAAAAGTCCTCCTCTTATTTTTTTTCTAGGTCAAAATGACTTATATACTAGAATATGGGCACCGGAGGTGGGCCGGGATGGCCACAACCCACTAGGGCGCGCCTTGGGGGGGGCTGGCATGCCCTGGTGTCTTGTGGTCACCAGGTGGCCCCCCTTTGATAGTTATTTGCTCCAGTGTTTTTCATATATTCCAAAATAATTCTTCATAAATTTTTAGCTCATTTGGAGATGTGCAGAATAGGTATCTCTGACGTAGCTTTTTCAGGTCCAGAATTCTAGCTGACGACATTCTCCCTCTTTTGTGTAAACCTTGCATTTTATGAGCGAAAAGGCATTAGAATCTCATTAGTCGATTTGCATTTGGCTTTTGAAAGAATGAAGTAATATGGGCTGAAAATGAATCCTTTGAAGTGTGCCTTTGGTGTATCGGCTGGGAAGTTTCTGGGTTTCATTATTCATGAAGATGGCATGGAAATTGATCCCAAAATGATAGAAGCTATACAGAAAGTAGAAGCTCCAGCATGCAAGAGAGATATGCAAAAATTCCTTGGCAAGGTCAATTATTTGAGGAGGTTCATAGCCATTCTATCAGGGAAGGTTGATGCATTTACTCCTATCCTTCGGTTAAAGAATGATGTCAATTTTACTTGGGAGGCAAAACAGCAAGAGGCATTTGATATGATTAAGAAATATTTGTGCACTCCTCCGATTATGGAAGCGCCCAGGCATAGGGAGCCATTTAGACTTTACATTGCAGCGGAGGAAGGTGTTATTGGTGCTGTTTTGACTCAAGATACCGAAGGAAAAGAACATGCTATTACTTATTTGAGCCGACGCTTACTGGATGCCGAGACAAGGTATACATTTCTTGAAAAACTATGCCTATGTTTATATTATGCTTGTACTATATTGAGACATTATTTAGTACCTAGTGCTTGCATAGTTGCTTGTCAAACTGATGTCATTAAGTCCATGTTGCATACACCAATTCTTAGTGGTAGGATTGGCAAGTGGGCTTATGCTTTGGTTGAATATGATTTGACCTACGAATCTCTAAAGTCCGTGAAAGGCCAAATCATCGCTAATTTTATTGCTGAACATCGGATTGATGATAAGCATGATGTTGATGTAAACCTTGTCTCATTAGTAGCATGGAGATTATATTTTGATAGTTTAGTTTGTAGCAATAGCCAAGGTGTTGGTATTGTTTATATATCTCCTCATGGTGTTGTTTTTGAAGCCTCATGTCGCTTAGAATATATTTTCACAAATAATCAAGCCGAATACGAAGCATTGTTATTCGGTCTAGAGATGTTGCTTGCTATAGGTGCTACACATGTTGAGGCTTTTGGTGATTCGTTACTAGTAGTGCAACAGATATCCAAAGTTTTTCAGTGTTTGGACGAATCACTTAATGTTTATCTTGATAAATGTCTAGATATAATTTCTATTTTGGATTGTTTTAGCATTGCTCATATATCTAGACATGGCAATTGGAAAGCAAATGAGTTGGCAGGACAAGCATTTGGCTATCATGTTGATCATGGCATATTTCATATTTCTCGAAGGTCGATGTCTACCCTTGCCAATGTAGAGGCCAAACCAGAGCCCACTGCTTCGGCCATTAACAAAGAATCTAGTGCAGGTGACAATCATGTCTAGAGGAAGCCCATTATTGATTACCTATGTAATCCGAGTGAAAGGGTGGACAGGGCCATTCGGCGTAAGGCTTTCAAATATACAATGACAAATGATGATCTTTATCACCGAATGGTTGATGATGTTCTTTTAAAATGCTTGGACGAGGACCAAGCAAGAGTTGCTATGGGAGAGGTTCATGAAGGAATTTGTGGCACTCATTAGTCAGCTCCCAAGATGAAATGGTTATTGTGACGCGCTGGATTTTATTGGCCGACAATGATTAATGACCGCTTTAGGTATTATAAAGGATGTGAAGCTTGTCAAAAGTTTGGTGATATTCAGTTGGCTCCTGTTGCTATGTTACATCCTGTTATCAAGCCATGGCCTTTTAGAGGATGGGGATTAGACTTTATTGGAGAGATTCATCCTTCTTCTTCAAAGGGGCATCGGTCCATGCTGGTTGCAACTAATTATTTCACTAAATGGTCCGAAGTAATACCACTCAAAAATATGATGCATACGGAGGTAATTCAATTCATAATTGAGCACATTATTCATAGATTTGGCATTCCTCAAACATTAACTATGGACCAAGGTTCATCCTTTATGTCACATCAAGTTAGAGAATTTGCCAAATCATATAAAATAAAGTTGCTCAATTCCTCTCCATATTATGCCCAAGCCAATGGACCAAGAAGAAGATTGAGGATAATCCAAGGAGATGGCATGAGCTATTGTCCTAAGCTTTGTGGGCGCACAATCTCAGGGCATGGTGCTATAAAGGTAACTCCATATGAGATCGTATATAGTCAAGAGGCTGTTTTACTAGTGGAAGTGAATTTGAATGCTTTGAGAATAGCCAAACAAAATGATTTATTGGCGGGTGGACTTTTATAACTTGATGATGGACAATATTGATGAAGTTGCCAATAAACATTTGGCTGCTTTGAAGGCCATAGAGAAATAAAAGTTGAGAGTGTCAAGAGCTTACAATAAGAAGGTCAAGTTGAAGAATTTTCAAGTTGGCGATCTCGTGTGGAAGATGATTCTGCCAACTGGTTCAAAAGACAGAAAATTCGGGAAGTGGTCTCCAAGTTGCCAGGGTCCTTTTAAGATCACAAGAGTAGTTCCTGGAAACTCATATTTAGTGGAATCCGTACAAGGACACTTTTACCTCGAGCTCTCAATGGAAAATATTTAAAGAAGTATCACCCAAGTGTGTGGCAAGAAGCCGATATATATTTATCGTCCTAAGCAAAGACATGGCCGATAAACAACTATCTCCCTTAGCATAAACACGGCCGATAGGTAATTATCGCCCCGAGAATATAAATGGCCGATGGAGTGTTGACATCGTCCTTAGAGCAAATACATTACAAATTATTTTTCGGCACGCAAGTTTTGCCCAAAAACAGGGGGGCATGTGTTGACACCATATTTTGGCATGGTCAAAAACATAATTAAGAAGACCTTAAATGGAAAAGTGCTCAAAGTGAGAAAATTTCGTGTCATCGAAAGGAGAAACTTTGATATTTGGGTTATAGCCATCCGATCTCATCTATGAGGCCGAAGTTGTGTTTGAAGTACTGAGATTTTGTATCCAGAACACTGTTCGGCTGATTACACCCCCAAGACGGCCTCATTTTGAAAGCTTATCTACAAGAATATTCTTCGTCTTGTCGAAATGATCGATTTTAATATAAAAATCATCTCAATCCGAGGTCGTATACAAAAGTTAGAGCCCGCATAGCGCGACCCTACAGTGAGCAAAATATGACGCCCGGGACCACACACATGTGACTATGTCTGATGAGTTGCGTGATTAATTACCTATTTTTCTCAAGCGATTTGGCCCTGAAGACGGCAT
The DNA here is from genome assembly GCF_002162155.2 of Triticum dicoccoides. Classification (NCBI taxonomy): domain Eukaryota; kingdom Viridiplantae; phylum Streptophyta; class Magnoliopsida; order Poales; family Poaceae; genus Triticum; species Triticum dicoccoides. The sequence goes on from NC_041384.1 coordinate 453,839,524, forward strand.
TGAATCGGAAAACGTTGAACACAAAAGTTTTTCGTCTCGTTGAAACGAATAAATATGTTTTTTGGTGCATTTTTATCGGAGGTCGTCTACTGCGTCAAAAATGACACGCAAGGTGCAGCCAGATTACAAACCGAACAGTTTTGAAAAGTTCTAATTATGAGTTGGACCCAAATTAGGGTTTTGAATGTGAATTCTAATCTTTCCTCATACGGGAAGTCCATCCGCCTCTTATATACATGAGGGGTGACGACCGATTGAAAACGCAACACACAATCGCAAAACCCATCTACAAACTTTCATCTCCTACCCTAGTTTTCTACTTCTCGTTCATCAATGTTGTTTTCTTCAGAGAGCTTCAATATACGAAATCCTAGGAGCGGGCGATCCAACCTAGGGAAGCCCATCACCGCCGTGCGTCCATACGGAGTCTCTCTCGACCGCCTGGGGTTTCGGGCCTTTAAAAGTGCTCGCTGGATTGTCTTGCATATTGCACTTCCGTTGTGAAGGAAATATGCCCTAGAGGCAATAATAAAGTTATTATTTATTTCCTTATATCATGATAAATGTTTATTATTCATGCTAGAATTGTATTAACCGGAAACATAATACATGTGTGAATACAAAGACAAACAGAGTGTCACTAGTATGCCTCTACTTGACTAGCTCGTTGATCAAAGATGGTTATGTTTCCTAACCATAGACATGAGTTGTCATTTGATTAACGGGATCACATCATTAGGAGAATGATGTGATTGACTTGACCCATTCTATTAGCTTAGCACTTGATCGTTTATTTGTTGCTATTGCTTTGTTCATGACTTATACATGTTCCTATGACTATGCGATTATGCAACTCCCGTTTACCGGAGGAACACTTTGTGTGCTACCAAACATCGCAACGTAACTGGGTGATTATAAAGGTGCTCTACAAGTGTCTCCGAAGGTACTTGTTGGGTTGGCGTATTTCAAGATTAGGATTTGTTACTTTGATTGTCGGAGAGGTATCTCTGGGCCCTCTCGATAATGCACATCACCTAAGCCTTGCAAGCATTGCAACTAATGAGTTAGTTTCAAGATGATGTATTACAGAACGAGTAAAGAGACTTGCCGGTAACGAGATTGAACTAGGTATTGAGATACCGATGATCGAATGTCGGGCAAGTAACATACCGATGACAAAGGGAACAACGTATGTTGTTATGCGGTTTGACCGATAAAGATCTTTGTACAATATGTAGGAGCCAAAATGAGCATCCAGGTTCCTCTATTGGTTATTGACCGGAGACGTGTCTCGGTCATGTCTACATAGTTCTCGAACCCATAGGGTCCGCACGCTTAAAGTTCGATGACGGTTATATTATGAGTTTATGTGTTTTGATGTACCGAAGGTGTTCGGAGTCCCAGATGAGATCGGGGACATGACGAGGAGTCTCGAAATGGTCGAGACGTAAAGATCGATATATTGGACAACTATATTCGGACATCGGAAAGGTTTCGAGTGATTCGGGTTTTTTCGGGAGTATCGGGGAGTTACGGGAATTCGTATTGGGCCTTAATGGGCCATACGAGAAAGGAGCGAATGGCCTCAAAGGGTGGCCGCACCTCTCCCCATGGGCTGGTCCGAATTGGACTAGGGAGGGGGGCGCCCCCTTCCTTCCTTCTCCTTCTCCCTTCCCTTTCCTTGTCTCCTACTCCTACTACTTGGAAGGGATCCTAGTTCTACTAGGAAAGGGGGAATCCTACTCCCGGTGGGAGTAGGACTCCCCTAGGGCGCGCCATAGAGAGGGCCAGCCCCTCCCCTCCTCCACTCCTTTGTATACGTGGCCAGGGGCACTCCATAGACACAACAATTGATCTCTTGATCTCTTAGCCGTGTGCGGTGCCCCCCTCCACCATAATCCACCTCGATCATATCGTAGCGGTGCTTAGGCGAAGTCCTGCGTCGGTAGCAACATCATCATCATCACCACGCCATCGTGCTGACGAAACTCTCCCTCAACACTCGGCTGGATCAGAGTTCGAGGGACGTCATCGAGTTGAACGTGTGCAGAACTCGGAGGTGCCGTGCGTTCGGTACTTGATCGGTCGGATCGTGAAGACGTACGACTACATCAACCGCGTTGTGCTAAGGCTTTTTGTAGCGACCCGACCTCAAATGGTCAAGCCTATGTGTATCCGTGCCATCCCTGGATCGGTATGCTGGCACACACAGTACATCAATGTATATATCAAAGTGCAATCACATGTATAAATAACGTAAAACTGATATATATACCTCATAAGTCTCAGCGGAAACAAACATAAGTGTGTGGAGTCCATCAACGCCAACGGCAAGTTGAGTGTAGACCGTAACCCTGCAACATAAGTCTTACTCGTCGTAGAAAATTCCTACAACATAAGACGTTGCAGCCCTGTAGGTCAGTACATTGAATGTACTGGCAAGTGACATCATAAGAATAATGAACCTATTTGTACATGCGATTTGGCTGTTGGAAAGCTCTAAGTTTAGTTTTTGCATAAAGCTAGTTTTTCCCTAGAATGAAAGATATTATTCTACCACTACTGTATAGCATAGAATGAGTTGGTAAACCCAACTCAATCCATTCCCAAAGTTTCATTTAAACCCAACTGTTTAAATTAAGAGTGATGAGATCTCCCAGCATTTCCACTACTAGATGCTCAAGTTGTCCGTAACCGGGGACACGGCTAATCGATTAGGTTTTAACACTCTTCCCCACAAGACTCGATCGCCTCCCTTGAAGTTCTTGCACTGCCTGGCATTTGAGAACAGGATGACTGAGACATAGTCTTTCGAAAATGTTCCCCCCTTAACCCACGGATAGGCCGGTACACCTACATCATTCTACATCTGCTAGCCCATCCCGAAAGGGGTCACACTAACTACTCAACTAAGCTAGAGCCCATATTGGCTTGTGGCTGCACACGTAAGCTTCTAGACATGAGAATATGATTGATCTATTTGAGCCTGGGCGGACGGACCACTAGTGGTGCACCACCATGGATTTTCCCATGCATGCTCCAACTGTACTTCGCCACCATTCAAACCAAACCTCTGCCCAGGTAGTTCATTAAATTATCTTGGTTATACTTACTACTTTGTCACTCATCTCTCACAGTGAACACTTCCCAATCCACGTCTACATTAGCGAGGCAAAATTAAACTTACGCGGTGGTGACAAAGGTATATGGTTCAAACCTACCTTAATGAACTACTAGGTAACGGCATAGCCATCTGGCAACAATAAATCCTACCATGCAATCCTACCACAAAGGGACTAAGTGCATAATATAAAAACATAGGTAATTGGAAGAATGGTCAAATGTGAACTTGCCTGGTAATAGTTGATGAAGATTATATCACTCTCAGAAATTTACTTAATAGAACTATTCTTCACTCTCCGATGAAAATCTATAAAGTCAACATTGCATTCACATAAGCAATCATTTCAGAGAACCAAATAACACGTAACATGAAAAGACTCGAAAAATCCAAAGGAATACACAACACACTTAACTATCGAAAGTAAATACTAAGTGCAAAACAACATAGGGCATGGGTGCCAAAAATTGTGACGTGGACCACAGTGCCTACTAGGCGTACGAGTAAAACTACTATGGACAGATCCTAATGTGTGAAAAAATATATCGTGAGATAGGTCCAAGTGATAGGGTTTGGCAACGGTGACACGGTGCAAAAAGAATCACATCAATCGGAGCTACGGTTTAGGAGATATGACCATTTGAAGTTTGAATTCAAACCTGAATAAATTCAAATTTGAATCTGACAAAAGTTTACAAAGATGACACTACTGGATAGATCTAATCAATACGAAGAATTTGCCTTTGGTTTCATCAAATTTGGAGCTACGGTTAAAAAGTTGTGGCTAACTAAAGTTCAGGGACCAATCTGCAAATCCTAGGGACTAAACAGAAAAGAAAAAAATGCGAGCAGGTCCTCAGCCACGTGGCTTCTTGCGGGTGGCTAGGCAGCGTTCGTTGCAGAAGCTATATGGCGAACGGCCGGCATTTAATAAAAACGCTAACGCGCGGCTAACTAACAAAAACCGGCCGGTAGTTTTTAAAATAAAAACCGGGTTAACCGTGTATCGGTTCAACAAAACAAAAAACACTAACCTGATCTAATCTAGGCCGTCCATGGTAGATCGAACGGGCGAGGGTGGGCGGTGGCTCACCGTGGGTCAACGGCTGCCGGAGGCGATGTCGACGACGGTGGTAGCGGCTCGGGTCGAATGGGGTGGCGGCTCCGGCGGGCTCCGGCGACAGCGGAGGGGACAAGGAGATGCGGCGTAGTGTGGGCGACCGGATGGTGGTGATGGCTGGCGTTGGCGTGCACCAAACGGGGTAGAGGGAAGCGGCGGCTCCGGTGCTCCGGCGAGGGCACGCGTCGTCGGGGCGGCTTCTTCGGGCGACCTAGGCGACAAGGAAAACGTCAAAAAGACGCGGAGGAGCATGGGGGTCCGAATGAGCATGGAGATAGGGATCGAAAGGGCTCAACGGCGATGAATTCGTCCGGCGAGGAGCTCGGCTCCGGCGAGATGCACTCGATGATGGCGACAGATAGGAGTGGCGTGGGGAAGTGTGAGCCGGTGGGATCGACAGAGTGGGTCGCGGGGCATTTATAGGCGCAGGCAGGGTGTCGGGGACCAGCGGATAAGCCTCATCCGCGGGGCTTCGCCGGCGGTTGCGGGCGGGCGCGCTCGCGGCTTGTCCCGTGCGGCGCGGCGGGAGGTTGGGGACGAGCTGGGAGGCGGGGCCCACCAGTCAGCGGGTGTGGGCGGGGCGATCGAGCGAGAGGCGTGGGCGGTCGATCGGTGCGAAGGGCGCTTGGGCGTGGGGCAGGCCGTGGGCTGAAAGGCGGAGCGGGCTGGCTCGTTTGCCTCTGGGCCGAACAGGGTTTCGGTCCAGGTGGTGCGCCTGTGTTTTTTTCTTTTTTTTACAGAACAAAAACAAATTACAACAGACGAAAATAAATAAAATTTACATAGGCATATTATATATCAAAATGCTCAGAAAAATACCGAGAATAAGATGAACTATTTTCCAAGTTCAAATAAATTCCAAAAAAAATCATAAAAGTCAAACAGTGCTACTATTGCATTTAAAATCAACAAAAATCATTTTTTTAATAGCAAAATGATTTCAAACTTATTTTATCCTAATTTTCCATTGAAGGGATTCATTTTACCCTTATTTCCATTTATTTATTTTTAGGAGAAAAATATTTTGAAAAGAAACTCAAATAACTCCCAATTGGATTTGAATTTGGAATTTCAAACAACTTCAAATGGAAAAATGAGTTTCAAATAACTTCAAAGTGACTTCCAATTTATTTCTTTGAAACTTCCAACCCTCTTTCTTAAAATATGAAGAAGTCATTTTATCTTCCCTCATGAACTCATTGAGTTGCTTAAAGTTTCGAAATTTAAAATATTTCAAATGAAATTCAAATCATTTTCAAACCCCTTTTCATTTCCACTAATGGAAGAAGTCATATTATCTTCACTCTAGGGTTTTGTAATGAAATGAATTTTGAACTCAGGGAGATCAAAATGCAAGATGAAAGTTTTGGGAAAGTCCTTTTATTCCCTCTCATTCAATTTTCAAAAAGTTTTCAATTTCCACTCAGTTTCACACAATCAATCACACAAAAATCAGACAAACAATCACAATTATTTATTTAATATAACATTCCAAAATTTAGAATTTTGGGATGTTACAAACTACCACCCTTAAAATGAATCTTGTCCTCGAGATTCGGAGAGGCTAGAAAGAAGGTTAGGTTTGGGGGTCTTCTTGAAAATCCATTGATCATCACAAGGTCTGGGGTGCTACCACCCTTAGAATCATGGTTACGGTTCCGTCAAAACTCATGTACTCCGTCCTTTGCGTTGACGGTGCCAGTCTTCTCATATTCTTCGAGATAACTCCTTCACTTTTGCTCTTCCGGTAAGGGCATGGCCTTTTCCTCAAAATCTTGAGTCCTTGCATCAAATAAGGTCTTTCCGAGTCTGGGTCTTCTTAGCTGTCAGGCTATCGCCAATGCTAAACAACTATCGAAATCTCATGGTGGTCAACAAATTCCGGTTCCTCCTGCAGGAAATGGGTCTGGGTTGAATCTCACCGTAGAACCTACGATTGGCAACGATTGCTTGTAAAGGGTTTCCATCATCCTGCCATTCTAAGGCTTTTGGCTTGTCGTGTCGACACTATTCTAGGGTTTCAAGTCTCTCTGATTTTCCCATCAACATATGATAGCTCATGATAGAAGTCTTCGGTATGGGGGCCAATCCATCCCGTACTTGAATAATTACCACATACGCAGATAGTGAATCACGTATTCTAACACTTGGGCATCCTCACAAGCATTGCAGAACTTCTCTTCTCCATGAACTGGGTTCGGGTAAATCCATTTGTTCTGCAAGCCAAACAAAATCTCTATCACTTCTTCACAACTCTCGGGTTTACGTAACCTCCTATGGAACGTCTGCTGATGAAATCACAGCTTCCTTCAGAATTCTTTTCTTCAACAAGATTGTGCTTGTTTCCTTATCAAATCCTGGGTCTTGTGGTTTATGGCCCACTTCAACACTTGTATAACTTTAACTCATCCTTGGAGCTACTATTGTTCCATATTCCAACATTACATCTCCTTTAAACCCAATATCACTTCATTCCTGCCTACTCTTGGGGTAATCATCATAACTAAAACAAAACTCCAACTCATTTGTCCAAACTCCAACTTTATATGGAACAACATTTTCCTTTCCATCGGTCAATTGTTCACACAGACAAGTATAGCCAAAAATGCACTGGTTCATACATAATTCATATTCTCTTCATATCAAATCCTTTATTACATCCTTAACCACTACTCAAAACTCAAATTTCAAAAGTACTCTATTACAAAAGCTGCCACCCACATAGTTTGGTATGGTCAAGCATTACTTCCATCTTTATTCATTTGTCCTACTTGAAGATGTTTTAGTCCCACCGGAATTGTGCGATGTGATCCTTCAAATCATCGATGTTTTGCTTCATCGTGGTGGCCATGAGCTTCATCTCCATCATCTCTGCATGCACCTCCCTCAGGTATTCCTGAGTGTGACGGAGTCTTGCTTCTAGTATTTCTCCAATCTGACGTATGGCTTCCATAGCAACTTCATGAACAGAGTCTAAGAATGTTGCTCGTGGTACTCGAGAAATGAAAAAGTATTACCCCGTAGTCTTTGGGAAAACTCCCTTCACACGGTGGAGGTGTACCTCCACATACCAGAGTTCAAATCCCTTCTCCACGAAAGGATAACCCTTGTAAACTGCATCTCCTTCAAGATGAATATGCTTCATCATGTCCTTCAGGATTTTTGGGTAATCCTAATCACTGGTCAGGGTCATGATCGTTTCTGGGCCCTTGAGAAAAGACTCATAAAAGGTTGTCATCTGCAGGCATAAGATAGAAGGGGTACTCAGGATACTGTATGTATTTCCTTTGGTGAAATGTGGTTGTTTTTCTGGGAAAAGTTTGGGGTCAGCTTGTCCATGGGTTCGAGGTTTTAGTCTGGGTGAGATAATGAGAGAGGTACTCACAATCAACAAACAACTCATGACACCTCATATGAGATTCCAACCACATCAACTTTTATTGCTTCACGCACCATTACAATTCCCATTTCACAACTCAACTCAACATCCCCAACGAAAATAAAAGTGCATTCCATATTTATTACATGCTTTATTCCAATATCAAGATCTCAACTACTCTGCTCAAGCTCTCCTCGGGTCTGAACATTCTCTGGCAAAATGTCCAACTCCCTTGCAGCATAAACAAATGACTTCAGACAAATCCAGGGGCTTCCTGGTGGTTATCTTGGCTCCTTGGGTTCTTGGCTTCCCTGCTGGGCATTTGCTAGCGTAATGACCTAAATCCTTGCACCTGTAACAAGTGATTTGACTCAGGTCCTTTTCTGCAGAAATCAGGTTGTTCTGGGGATACATGCTCTTTCTCTTCCCGGACTTCTTTGTTCCGATCAATTCTTCTATCTCATGTGGATCAAACTCCACTTCTTCTATCGGGAAGTCTCCCAGATACTCTTGGTTTTCCTTCATGCAATATTGTGAAAAATGTCCTTCTTCTCCACATGAATAGCAAGCATTGGAGTAAAATCGGTTTAGGCTTTCTCCATCAGGGTCGTCAACATCTTCTTTCATCACTGGTTTTCTTATACTTTCCCTGAGGGCTTCTTTCACTGCTTCCTTCTGTTGCTTGGTAATTTCTTGTACCTTGGGATAAATATGACACTGGGAAGGGTAGTGCGTAGTTCCTTCACACAAGAAACAAGTAACCTTCATGGTTGGACATTCTTCAGCTTGGTGATTTCCTTCACAATGAGGGCATCCATCCTTGTGTTCTTCATGGTATGTCCTATCTCACCACAAATCTTGCATGCACAAGGTTTCTTCATTTTATTGCCATATGGCTTCTGAATAAGACGAGACCTCAGTAGAGTCATCTTGAATTCCTCCCAAGTTTTTGCTCCGTTACATCCTTGTATGGCTTGATGCATTTTCCACCAAGTTGCAGCACTTCTTGTGAAGTACTGACGAGCGTATTGAACCTCATTCTTCCTTGCAACGAAATTGCTCCTGAAGTGATTCTCCATGTTTTGAATCCATAGCTCTGCCTCCAACTGAGTGATCGGTTCAGAGAATGCAAGTCCATCTTCATTCATCATCTATTGGGTCCAAGGGTTTCGGGATGAGATAAGAGGGATAGAGAGATACCCACAATACACACAATATAGTTTTGAAAATAAGTTTTATTTGTGGCTGTCAGGAAAAACATCAAACAATGACAGCTCACAAATCGTCGCATCTAACATAAGTATACAACAGGGGTTTGGGTCTCTAAAGTTCATATAAATCTTCGAATTCTTCGGTGTCTTCAAATTCTTCAATTCTTCAGAGGCTTCGACTATTGTAGCTCCAACTCTTCTAGTGTAGGGTGAAGTCTGATATCTTGTCGTTCTTGGAGTGGCTTCAGTTCATCCTCCGTGTGGTCCAAAGGGAACGGGGTTTGTCTAACTATTTGAGGTAAAAGTAAAGATTTGATAAAGCTCAGAAAGAAGAGAGGTAAAGGACCTTTTTGAAAATAAAGTTTTAGAGAAATCCTTTCCTAAGGGCTTTCCAGTTTCTAGGGTTACGTCCTATAGTCAACATGTGCTCTGATACCATTTCTGTAGCGACCCGACCTCAAATGGTCAAGCCTCTGTGTATCCGTGCCATCCCTGGATCGGTATGCTGGCACATACAGTACATCAATGTATATATCAAAATGCAATCACATGTATAAATAACGTAAAACTGATATATATATATATATATATATATATATATACTTCATAAGTCTTAGCGGAAACAAACATAAGGGTGTGGAGTCCATCAACGCCAACGGCAAGTTGAGTGTAGACCGTAACCCTCCAACATAACTCTTAGTTGTCGTAGAAAATTCCTGCAACATAAGACGTTGCAGCCCTGTAGGTCAGTACATTGAATGTACTGGCAAGTCACATCATAAGAATAATGAACCTATTTGTACATGCAATTTGGCTGTTGGAAAGCTCTAAGTTTAGTTTTTGCATAAAGCTAGTTTTTCCCTAGAATGAAAGATATTATTCAACCACTACTGTATAGCATAGAATGAGTTGGTAAACCCAACTCAATCCATTCCCAAAGTTTCATTTAAACCCAACTGTTTAAATTAAGGGTGATGAGATCTCCCAGCATTTCCACTACTAGAAGCTCAAGTTGTCCGTAACCGGGGACACGGCTAATCGATTAGGTTTTAACTCTCTTCCCCACAAGACTCGATCGCCTCCCTTGAAGTTCTCGCACTGCCTGGCGTTTGAGAACAGGATGACCGAGACATAGTCTTTCGAAAATGTTCCCCCCTTAACCCACGGATAGGCCAGTACACCCACATCATTCTACATCTGCTAGCCCATCCCGGAAGGGGTCACACTAACTACTCAACTAAGCTAGAGCCCATATTGGCTTGTGGCTGCACACGTAAGCTTCTAGACATGAGAATACGATTGATCTCTTTGAGCCTGGGCAGACGGACCACTAGTGGTGCACCACCATGGATTTTCCCATGCATGCTCCCATTGTACTTCGCCACCATTCAAACCAAACCTCCGCCCAGGTAGTTCATTAAATTATCTTGGTTCTACTTACTACTCTGTCACTCATCTCTCAAAATGAACACTTCCCAATCCACGTCTACATTGGCGAGGCAAAATTAAACTTACGCGCTGGTGACAAAGGTATATGGTTCAAACCTACCTCAATGAACTACTAGGTAACGGCATAGCCATCTGGCAACAATAAATCCTACCATGCAATCCTACCACAAAAGGACTAAGTGCATAATATAAAAACATAGGTAATTGGAAGAACGGTCAAATGTGAACTTGCCTGGTAATAGTTGATGAAGATTATATCACTCTCAGAAATTTACTTAATAGAACTATTCATCACTCTCCTATGAAAATCTATAAAGTCAAACATTGCATTTACATAAGCAATCATTTCAGAGAACCAAATGACATGCAACATGAAAAGACTCGAAAAATCCAAAGGAACACACAACACACTTAACTATCAAAAGTAAATACTAAGTGCAAAACAACATAGGGCATGGGTGCCAAAAATTGTGACGTGGACCACAGTGCCTTCTAGGCATACGAGTAAAACTACTATGGACAGATTCTAATGTGTGAAAAAAATATCGTGAGATAGGTCCAAGTGATAGGGTTTGGCAACGGTGACACGGTGCAAAAAGAATCACATCAATCGGAGCTACGGTTTAGGAGATATGGCCATTTGAAGTTTGAATTCAAACCTAAATAAATTCAAATTTGAATCTGACAAAAGTTTACAAAGATGACACTACTGGATATATCTAATCAATACGAAGAATTTGCCGTTGGTTTCATCAAATTTGGAGTTAGGGTTAAAAAGTTGTGGCTAACTAAAGTTTAGGGACCAATCTGCAAATCCTAGGGACTAAATAGAAAAGAAAAAAATGCGAGCAGGTCCTCGGCCACGTGGCTTCTTCCGGGTGGCTGGGCAGCATTCACTGCAGAAGCTATATGGCGAACGGCCGGCATTTAATAAAAATGCTAACGCGCGACTAACTAACAAAAACCGGCCGGTAGTTTTTAAAATAAAAACCGGGTTAACCGTGTATCGGTTCAACAAAACAAAAAAAACACTTACCTGATCTAATCTAGGCCGTCCATGGTAGATCGAATGGGCGAGGGTGGGCGGTGGCTCACCGTGGGTCGACGGCTGCCGGAGGCGATGTCGACGACGGTGGCAGCGGCTCAGGTCGAATGGCGTGGCAGCTCCGGCGGGCTCCGGCGACAGCGGAGGGGACGAGGAGATGCGGCGCAGTGTGGGCGACCGGATGGTGGTGACGGCTGGCGTCGGCGTGCACCGAACGGGGCGGAGGGAAGCGGCGGCTCCGGTGCTCCGGTGAGGGCACGCGTCGTCGGGGCGGCTTCTTCGGGCGACCTAGGCGACAAGGAAAACGTCAAAAAGATGCGGAGGAGCACGGGGGTCCGAATGAGCATGGAGATAGGGATCGAAAGGGCTCACCGGCAACGAATTCGTCCGGCGAGGAGCTCGGCTCCGGCGAGATGCACTCAATGATGGCGACATATAGGAGCGGCATGGGGAAGTGTGAGCCGGCGGGATCGACAGAGGGGGTCGCGGGGCATTTATAGGCGCAGGCAGGGCGTCGGGGACCAGCGGATAAGCCTCATCTGCGGGGCTTCGCCAGCGGTTGCGGGCGGGCGCGCTCGCGGCTTGTCCCGTGCGGCGCGGCGGGAGGTTGGGGACGAGCTGGGAGGCGAGGCCTACCAGTCAGCGGGTGTGGGCGGGGCGATCGAGCGAGAGGCGTGGGCGGTCGATCGGCGCGAAGGGCGCTTGGGCGCGGGGCAGGCCGTGGGCTGAAAGGCGGAGCGGGCCGGCTCGTTTGCCTCTGGGCCGAACAGGGTTTCGGTCCAGGTGGTGCGCCTGTGTTTTTTTTCTTTTTTTATAGAATGAAAACAAATTACAACAGACGAAAATAAATAAAATTTACATAGGCATATTATATATCAAAATGCTCAGAAAAATACCGAGAATAAGATGAACTATTTTCCAAGTTCAAATAAATTCCAAAAAATTCATAAAAGTCAAACAGTGCTACTGTTGCATTTAAAATCAACAAAAATCATTTTTTAAATAGCAAAATGATTTCAAACTTATTTTATCCTAATTTTCCATTGAAGGGAATCATTTTACCCTTATTTCCATTTATTTATTTTTAGGAGAAAAATATTTTGAAAAGAAACTCAAATAACTCCCAATTGGATTTGAATTTGGAATTTGAAACAACTTCAAATGGAAAAATGAGTTTCAAATAACTTCAAAGTGACTTCCAATTTATTTCTTTGAAACTCCCAACTCTCTTTCTTCAAATAAGAAGAAGTCATTTTATCTTCCCTCATGAACTCATTGAGTTGCTTAAAGTTTCTAAATTTAAAATATTTCAAATGAAATTCAAATCATTTTCAAACCCCTTTTCATTTCCACTAATGGAAGAAGTCATATTATCTTCACTCTAGGGTTTTGTAATGAAATGAATTTTGAACTCAGGGAGATCAAAATGCAAGATGAAAGTTTTTGGAAAGTCCTTTTATTCCCTCTCATTCAACTTTCAAAAAGTTTTCAATTTCCACTCAGTTTCACACAATCAATCACACAAAAATCAAACAAACCATCACAATTATTTATTTAATATAACATTCCAAAATTTAGAATTTTGGGATGTTACACTCTCGCTTTCGGTCTACGAGGGTACGTGAACACACTCTCCCCTCTCGTTGCTATGCATCACCATGATCTTGCATGTGCGTAGGAAATTTTTGAAATTACTATGTTACCCAACAGTGGCGTCCGAGCCTAGGTTTATGCGTTGATGTAATATGCACGAGTAGAACACAAGTGAGTTGTGGGCGATATAAGTCATACTGCTTACCAGCATGTCACACTTTGGTTCAGCGGTATTGTTGGATGAAACGGCCCGGACCGACATTACGCGTACGCTTACGCGAGACTGGTTTTACCGCCGTGCTATGCACACAGGTGACTAGCGGGTGTCAGTTTCTCCAACTTTAGTTGAACCAAGTGTGGCTACGCCTGGTCCTTCGAAGGTTAAAACAACACCAACTTGACAAACTATCGTTGTGGTTTTGATGCGTAGGTAAGAACGGTTCTTGCTAAGCCCGTAGCAGCCACGTAAAACTTGCAACAACAAAGTAGAGGACGTCTAACTTGTTTTTGCAGGGCATGTTGTGATGTGATATGTTCAAGACGTGATGAGATAAAAGTTGTTGTATAAGATGATCATGTTTTGTTGAAGTTATCGGCAACTGGCAGAAGCCTTATGGTTGTCTCTTTATTGCATAAGATGCAAGCGCCAAATAACTGCTTTACTTTATCGCTATGCGATAGCAATAGTTGCAAGAGCAATAGTTGGCGAGACGACCATGTGACGACACATTGATATAGATCAAGATGATGGAGATCATGGTGTCATGCCAGTGATGATGGAAATCATGACGATGCTTTGGAGATGGAGATCAAAGGCACAAGATGATGATGGCCATATCATGTCACATATTTTGATTGCATATGATGTTTATCTTTTATACATCTTATTTTGCTTAGTTCGACAGTAGCTTTATAAGATGATCTCTCACTAATTATCAAGGTACAAGTGTTCTCCCTGAGTATGCACCGTTGCGAAAGTTCTTCGTGCTGAGACACCACGTGATGATCGGGTGTGATAGGCACTACATTCAAATACAACAGGTGCAAAACAGTTGCACACACGGAATACTTAGGTTAAACTTGACGAGCCTAGCATATAACAGATATGGCCTCGGAACACGGAGACTGAAAGGTCGAGCGTGAATCATATAGTAGATATGATCAACATAGTGATGTTCACCACTGAAACCACTCCATCTCACGTGATGATCGGACATGGTTTAGTTGATATGGATCACATGATCACTTAGAAGATTAGAGGGATGTCTGTCTAAGTGGGAGTTCTTAAGTAATATGATTAATTGAACTTTAATTTATCATGAACTTAGTCCTGATTGTATTAGCATATCTATGTTGTAGATCAATAGCTCGCGATGTTGCTCCCAGTTTATTGTGTTCATAGAGAAAAATTATGTTGAAAAATGTTAGTAGCAATGATGCGGATTGGATCCGTGATCTGAGGATTATCCTCATTGCTGCACAGAAGAATTATGTCTTTGATGCACCGCTAGGTGACAGACCTATTGCAGGAGTAGATGCAGACCTTATGAATGTTTGGCTAGCTCAATATGATGACTACTTGATAGTTTAGTTCACCATGCTTAACGGCTTAGAATCGGGACTTCAAAGACGTTTTGAACGTCATGGAACATATGAGATGTTCCAGGAGTTGAAGTTAATATTTCAAGAAAATACCCGAGTTGAGAGATATGAAGTCTCCAACAAGTTCTATAGCTAAAAAGATGGAGGAGAATAGCTCAAGCAGTGAGCATGTACTCAGATTGTCTGGGTATTACAATCGCTTGAATCAAGTGGGAGTTAATCTTCCAGATAAGACAATGATTGATAGAATTCTCTAGTCACCATCACCAAGTTAGTAGAACTTCGTGATGAACTATGATATGCAAGGGATAACAGAAACGATTCCCAAGCTCTTCGTAATGCTGAAATCAACGAAGGTAGAAATCAAGAAAAATATCCAGTGTTGATGGTAGACAAGACCACTAGTTTCAAGAAAAGGGCAAAGGGAAGAAGGGGAACTTCAAGAAGAACGGCAAGCAAGTTGCTGCTCAAGTGAAGAAGCCTAAGTCTTCTCCTAAGCCTGAGACTAAGTGCTTCTACTGCAAAGGGACTGGTCACTGGAAGCGGAACTGCCCCAAGTATTTGGCGGATAAGAAGGATGGCAAAGTGAACAAAGGTATATTTGATATACAGATTATTGATGTGTATTTCATTAGTGTTCGTAGCAACCCCCTCGATATTTGATACTGGTTCAGTTGCTAAGAGTAGTAACTCGAAACGGGAGTTGCAGAATGAACAGAGACTAGTTAAGGGTGAAGTGACGATGTGTATTGGAAGTGATTCCAAGATTGATATGATCATCATCGCACACTCCCTATACTTTCGGGATTAGTGTTGAACCTAAATAAGTGTTATTTGGTGTTTGCGTTGAGCATGAATATGATTTGATCATGTTTATTGCAATACGGTTATTCATTTAAGTAAGAGAATAAATTGTTGTTCTGTTTACATGAATAAAACCTTATATGGTTACACACCCAATGAAAATGGTTTGTTGGATCTCGATCGTGGTGATGCACATTTTCATAATATTGAAGCCAAAAGATGCAAAGTTAATAATGATAGTGCAACTTATTTGTGACACTGCCGTTTAGGTATTATATTGGTGTAAAGCGCGTGAAGAAAATCCATGCTGATGGGCTTTTGGAATCACTTGATTATGAATCAGTTGATGCTTGCGAACCATGCCTCATGGGCAAGATGACTAAGACTCCGTCCTCCGGAACAATGGAGCAAGCAACAGATTTGTTGGAAATCACACATACTGATGTACGTGGTCCGATGAATATTGAGGCTCGCGGCAGGTATCATTACTTTCTGATCTTCACAGATGATTTGAGCAGATACGAGTATATCTACTTGATGAAACACAAGTCTAAAACATTTGAAAAGTTCAAAGAATTTCAGAGTGAAGTGGAGAATCATCGTAACAAAAATAAAAGTTTCTACGATATGATCGCAGAAGTAAATATTTGGGTTACGAGTTTGGCCTTCAGTTAAAACAATGTGAAATAGTTTCACTACTCACGCCACCTGGAACACCACAGTGTAATGGTGTGTCCGAACATCATAACCGTACTTTATTAGATATGGTGCGATATATGATGTCTCTTACCGATCTACCACTATCGTTTTGGGGTTATGCATTAGAGACAGCTACATTCACGTTAAATAGGGCACCATCTAAATCCGTTGAGACGACACCGCATGAACTATGGTTTGGCAAGAAACCTAAGTTGTCGTTTCTTAAAGTTTGAGGTTGCAATGCTTATATGAAAAAGTTTCAACCTGATAAGCTCAAACCCAAATCGGAGAAGTGCGTCTTCATAGGATACCCAAAAGAAAATGTTGGGTACACCTTCTATCACAGATCCGAAGGCAAGATATTCGTTGCTGAGAATGGATCCTTTCTAGAGAAGGAGTTTCTCTCGAAAGAAGTGAGTGGGAGGAAAGTAGAACTTGATGAGGTAACTGTACCTACTCCCTTATTGGAAAGTAGTTCATCACAGAAATATGTTCCTGTGACTACTACACCAATTAGCGAGGAAGCTAATGATGATGATCATGTAACTTCAGATCAAGTTGCTACCGAACCTCGTAGGTAAACCAGAGTGAGATCTGCACCAGAGTGGTACGGTAATCCTTTTCTGGAGGTCATGTTACTTGACCATGACGAGCCTACGAACTATGAGGAAGCGACGATGAGCCCAGATTCCACGAAATGGCTTGAGGCCATGAAATCTAAGATGAGATCCATGTATGAGAACAAAGTATGGACTTTGATTGACTTGCCCATTGATCGGCGAGCCATTGAGATTAAATGGATCTTCAAGAGGAAGACGGACGCTGATAGTAGTGTTACTATCTACAAAGCTAGAATTGTCGCAAAAAGGTTTTCGACAAGTTCAAGGTGTTGACTACGATGAGAGTTTCTCACTCGTATCTATGCTTAAGTCTGTCCGAATCATGTTAGCAATTGCCGCATTTTATGAAATCTAGCAAATGGATAAACAAAACTGCATTCCTTAATGGATTTATTAAAGAAGAGTTGTATATGATGCAACCAGAAGGTTTTGTCAATCCTAAAGGTACTAACAAAATATGCAAGCTCCAGCGATCCATCTATGGACTGGTGCAAGCATCTCGGAGTTGGAATATACTCTTTGATAAGTTGATCAAAGCATATAGTTTTATACAGACTTGCGGTGAAGCCTGTATTTACAAGAAAGTGAGTGGGAGCACTACAACATTTCTGATAAGTATATGTGAATGACATATTGTTGATCAGAGATAATGTAGAATTATTCTGCAAAGCATAAAGGGATGTTTGAAAGGAGTTTTTCAAAGAAAGACCTCGGTGAAGCTGCTTACATATTGAGCATCAAGATCTATAGAGATAGATCAAGACGCTTGATAAGTTTTTCAATGAGTACATACCTTGACAAGATTTTGAAGTAGTTCAAAATGGAACAGTCAAACAAGGAGTTCTTGCCTGTGTTACAAGGTGCGAAGTTGAGTAAGACTCAAAACCCGACCACGGCAGAAGATAGAGAGAGAATGAAAGTCATTCCCTATGCCTCAACCATAGGTTCTATAAAGTATGCCATGCTGTGTACCGGACCTATTGTATACCCTGCCCTGAGTTTGGCAAGGGAGTACAATAGTGATATAGGAGTAGATCACTGGACATTGGTCAAAATTATCCTTAGTGGAATAAGGATATGTTTCTCGATTATAGAGGTGACAAAAGGTTCATCGTAAAGGGTTACGTCGATGCAAGTTTTGACACTGATCTAGATGACTCTAAGTCTCAATCTGGATACATATTGAAAGTGGGAGCAATTAGCTAGAGTAGCTCCGTGAAGAGCATTGTTGACATAGAAATTTGCAAAATACGTACGAATCTGAATGTGGCAGACCCGTTGACTAAACTTCTCTCACAAGCAAAACATGATCACACCTTAGTACTCTTTGGGTGTTAATCACATAGCGATGTGAACTAGATTATTGACTCTAGTAAACCCTTTGGGTGTTGGTCACATGTCGATGTGAACTATGGGTGTTAATCACATGGTGATGTGAACTATTGGTATTAAATCAAATGGCGATGTGAACTAGATTATTGACTCTAGTGCAAGTGGGAGACTGAAGGAAATGTGCCCTAGAGGCAATAATAAAGTTATTATTTATTTCCTTATATCATGATAAATGTTTATTATTCATGCTAGAATTGTATTAACCGGAAACATAATACATGTGTGAATACATAGACAAACAGAGTGTCACTAGTATGCCTCTACTTGACTAGCTCATTGATCAAAGATGGTTATGTTTCCTAACCATAGACATGAGTTGTCATTTGATTAACGGGATCACATCATTAGGAGAATGATGTGATTAACTTGACCCATTCCGTTAGCTTAGCACTTGATCGTTTAGTTTGTTGCTATTGCTTTGTTCATGACTTATACATGTTCCTATGACTATGAGATTATGCAACTCCCATTTACCGGAGGAACACTTTGTGTGCTACCAAACGTCACAACATAACTGGGTGATTATAAAGGTGCTCTACAGGTGTCTCCGAAGGTACTTGTTGGGTTGGCGTATTTCAAGATTAGGATTTGTCTCTCCGATTGTCGGAGAGGTATCTCTGGGCCCTCTCGGTAATGCACATCACCTAAGCCTTGCAAGCATTGCAACTAATGAGTTAGTTGCAAGATGATGTATTACGGAACGAGTAAAGAGACTTGCCGGTAACGAGATTGAACTAGGTATTGAGGTACCGACGATCGAATCTCGGGAAAGTAACATACCGATGACAAAGGGGGCAACGTATGTTGTTATGCGGTTTGACCGATAAAGATCTTCGTAGAATATGTAGGAGCCAATATGAGCATCCAGGTTCTGCTATTGGTTATTGACCGGAGACGTGTCTCGGTCATGTCTACATAGTTGTCGAACCCGTAGGGTCCGCACGCTTAAAGTTCGATGACGGTTATATTATGAGTTTATGTGTTTTGATGTACCGAAGGAGTTCGGAGTCCCGGATGAGATCGGGGACATGACGAGGAGTCTCGAAATGGTCGAGACGTAAAGATCGATATATTGGACGACTATATTCGGACATCGGAAAGGTTCCGGGTGATTCGGGTATTTTCGGGAGTACCGGGGAGTTACGGGAATTCGTATTGGGCCTTAATGAGCCATACGGGAAAGGAGAGAAAGGCCTCAAAGGGTGGCCGCACCCCTCCCCATGGGCTGGTCCGAATTGGACTAGGGAGGGGGCGCCCCCTTCCTTCCTTCTCCTTTTCCCTTCCCTTTCCTTCTCTCCTACTCCTACTACTTGGAAGGGATCCTAGTTCTACTAGGAAAGGGGGAATCCTACTCCCGGTGGGAGTAGGACTCCTCTAGGGCGCGCCATAGAGAGGGCCGGCCCCTCCCCTCCTCCACTCCTTTATATACGTGGCCAGGGGGCACCCCATAGACACAACAATTGATCTCTTGATATCTTAGCCGTGTGCGGTGCCCCCCTCCACCATAATCCACCTCGATCATATCGTAGCGGTGCTTAGGCGAAGACCTACGTCGGTAGCAACATCATCATCGTCACCACGCCATCGTGCTGACGAAACTCTCCCTCAACACTCGGCTGGATCGGAGTTCGAGGGACGTCATCGAGTTGAACGTGTGCAGAACTCGGAGGTGCCGTGCGTTTGGTACTTGATCGGTCGGATCGTGAAGACGTACGACTACATCAACCGCATTGTGCTAACGCTTCCGCTTTCGGTCTACGAGGGTACGTGGACACACTCTCCCCTCTCGTTGCTATGCATCACCATGATCTTGCATGTGCGTAGGAACTTTTTGAAATTACTACGTTCCCCAACACGTTGAGCCTCATTCGACGATGTGTCTTGCGTATCGCGCTCGACGCTGAGGGTACACGGTGATGTGTTCGTGTGCGAACAGTATGAGATTGGATAAATATATCTAGGGAAAACACAAAATAAAATAAATAAAGAAAAAGTGCAGCAAGGTATTTTTGGGTTTTTGGAATAATAGATCTGAAAATAATATGATATAAAATAGACCCGATGGTCGTAGATTTCACTAGTGGCTTCTCTCGAGAAAATAGCATACGGTGGATAAACAAATTACTGTTGGGCAATTGATAGAAGAGCAAATAATTATGATGATATCCAAGGCAGTGATTATGTATATAGGCATCACGTCCAAGATTAGTAGACCAAAACGATTCTGCATCTACTACTATTACTCTACACATCGACCGCTATCCAGCATGCATCTAGTGTATTAAGTTCATGGAGAAACGGAGTAATGCAATAAGAACAATGACATGATGTTGACAAGATCTATTCATGTAGGAATTAGACCTCATCTTTTTATCCTTAATAGCAACGATACATGCATGCCTTGCTACCCCTTCTGTCACTGGGTGAGAGCACCGCAAGATCGAACCCATCACAAAGCACCTCTTCCCATTGCAAGAAAAATCAATCTACTTGGACTAACTAAACCAATGTTTCGGAGAAGAAATACGAGGATATAATAATCATTCATATAAGAGATCAAAGAAGACTCAAATAATATTCATAGATAGAACTGATCATAAACTCGCAATTCATCGGATCCCAACAAACACACCGGAAAAAGTCGTTACATCAAATAGATCTTCAAGAACATCGAGGAGAACATCGTATTGAGAATCAAAAAGAGAAGAAACCATCTAGCTACTGTCTACGGACCCGTAGGTCTGTGGTAAACTACTCACACATCATCGGAGGAGCACCAATGAGGATGATGAACTCCTACATGATCGTGTTCCCCTCTGGCAAGGTGCTGGAAAAGGGATCTAGATTGGATCTCGTGGTTCTGGAACTTGCGGCGGTTGGAATTATGTTTCGCCGACCCTCCTAGGGTTTTTGGAATATTTGGGTATTTATAGAGTTGAGAGGCGATGAAAAGGACCTCCATGGGCCCCACCACGCATTAGGGCACGCCAGGGGCCTCTGGCGCGCCCAGGTGGGTGGTGGGCCCAATGGGTCTCCCCTCGTGCACTTCCTTGGCTCCCAAGTTGTCTTCCGGGAAGAAAAAATCTCCAAAAAGTTTCGCTGCGTTTGGACTCCGTTTGATATGGATATTCTGCGAAGTAAAAAACAAGCAAAAAACAACAACTAGCACTGGACACTATGTCAATAGGTTAGTCCAAAAAATGATATAAAGTTGCTATAAAATGAATGTAAAACATCCAAGAATGATAATATAACATCATGGAACAATAAAAAATTTATAGATATGTTGGAGACGTATCAGGCACTAAGTTCATAGGTTAGTCCCAAAAAGTGATATATAATTGCTTGTACATATAAAACATCCAAGATTTATACTATAATAGCATAGAATAATAAAAAATTATAGATACATTGGAGACGTATCATGGATGTCCATATCGATCCCTATGATCACACAAATGACATTCGAGTGGACCTTTGGTTATCGTGTGATGGTTCCCTTTGCTTTGCAATACTTTACAAAACTCTAGGAGTGTCGGTATCCTCCTGACTCATGCACATGCTCACTACACCGTCATCCTCGCTATTGGTTATGTTCTTCTTTCTCGTTGAAGTGTTCCGGTATCCCCGTGACGTAGTCACCTGTGTCTGGCTAGATGATACATCTTTGTCATATCTACTTTCCCAAACACTTCTTCTCTTATTTTGGATTCTAATTTGCATGATTTGAATGAAACTAACCTGGACTGATGTTGTTTTCAGCAGAACTACCATGGTATTGTTTTTTGTGCAGAAATAGAAGTTCTCAGAATTGGACAAATTTTTTTTGAGAATTTTTATAGAATACATGAAATACAATGGAGCCAAGACCCACTACAGGGGGGCACCTATTTGCCACATGTGCCTAAGGGCACTGAGAGTTTGAAGGTGTTCTTCTATTTTTTATCTCCATATTACCTGTAGCCCCCAAGCTCCGAGTTTAACAGTTCATGATGGCTTGGTGCTTTGCATAAAAATATATCTTGATTGTGTAGCCCCCAAGTGCCAGGTTGTCTTGCCTGCAACAACCTGGGACTTGTATTTGTCTTATACTTATAAAACTTCAGCCAGTGTAGCCCCCAAGGGCCGGCTCATCAGTATGTGATGGGCCATGTCGTGGAATTGTCACGGCAGATTTCCTAGTGTGAGGACTTAATCATGGAGCCATCGC
Source organism: Triticum dicoccoides (assembly GCF_002162155.2). Classification (NCBI taxonomy): domain Eukaryota; kingdom Viridiplantae; phylum Streptophyta; class Magnoliopsida; order Poales; family Poaceae; genus Triticum; species Triticum dicoccoides. The sequence goes on from NC_041384.1 coordinate 453,861,769, forward strand.
GATGAGGTTGGCTTAAAGGGGTTAATCAGGACAAAGGACACGAGGAGTTTATACTGGTTCGGCCCCTTATGATGAAGGTAAAAGCCTAGTCTAGTTTGTAGTTGGTATTGCTAGGGTTTCGATGAGCAGGGCGCGAATACGCTTGACCCGGCTCTCGATCTGTTGTTTCTTGTTCTAAGCCACCGCTAGGTCATCCCCTTATATACAAGGGTTGACGCCCTGCGGCCCTCAGAGTCCCGACCGGTTTATACAACGTATCCGGCTCGGTGACCTTTCTCACATGCCTTACAATACAAGTTTACATACATGGCGGTTTACAATCATGGGCCTTAAGCCGCCTTCGGGTCTGGGCCCTCTACTAAGCCTATCTATGAACCGCCATATGATCATGGGCTTCATTGTGATGAATCATCATAGGGATGACCCGACCCCTCCTAGGTGGGTCATACCTAATAGTTATATCCCCAACATTAGGCCCCAGGTTGATTGGAACTTGTTCATGTCAATTTTCAAGATTTAGAAAAATTCTTCCACATCTGTTGTGAAAACCTTATGACCTTCCATGACATCATCTCCAAGAATTTTGGAAACCCGCCACGACGTCATCTTTAATGGATCTTGATCTTAATGTCTTCCTGAAAATCGAGGCATCCTATTAGCTGGATGTAACGCCCCGGATGTAACCTACCATAATTGTACTCCAACTCTTGCCTTTTTCGGCTCTAAGTTATGATATTCCCTCGTGGTTGGGTTTTGTCTTCATTGTGCATTTTTGTCATGTCATGCATTTCATATCATGTCATCATGTGCATCGCATTTGCATACGTGTTCGTCTCATGCATCCGAGCAATTTCCCCGTTGTCCGTTTTGCGATCCGACACTCCTTTGTCCTCCAGCGCCCCCTTTTGCCTCTTTTCATGTGTGGGTGTTAAATGTTCTCGGATTGGAGAAAGTTTTGCCAAGAGGCCTTGGTACGCCACCGGTAGACCGCCTGTCAAGTTTCGTGCCATTTGGAGTTCGTTTGATACTCCAACGGTTAACCGAGGAACCGTAAAGGCCTCGTGTGTGTTGCATCCCAACACCCCTCCAAAGTGGCCCAATACCCATCCAAACCCCCTCCATCCTCTCGGCCGTTCGATCACGATTGCGTGGCAGAAAACCACGCTGCATTTGGACTCTCCTAGCTCCCTCTACCTATGAATATGTGCCTCCTCCGAAATTTGCGGATGAAACCCTAGCCTCCTTCCACCTCGCGCCGCCGGACACGTCCATGCTGTCTCCCGCAGCCAACCTCCGCTCGCCACGTCGCCACGCCGCGCCCACTTCACCGCCGAGCCCGCGGAAGCCCGTAGCCGGCCCGCCCGGGACGGATCTGGGCCCGAACCGCCACTGCACTGCACCGCCCGTCTCCTTCCTCGTCAGCCCCGCCGCCTGCGTCTCCGGCGACCTCGCCGCCGGCCACCCGAGGGATGGGCCGCCCTGCTCCTCCCGCCAGTGAGCAGAGCTCCGCGCGCTCCTCCTTGTCAGCCCCGCTCGCCGCCGCGTGCCCCCATGCGCCCCCGCGTGCCACCGCCCGTCCCGCACCTCGCCGGCCCCGCTCGCTGCCGCCTCCCGTCGGCGAGCTCCGCCAGGTCCGCTGCCGCCCCGCTCCTCCCGTCGCCCAATGTCGCCCGGTCGCCCGGACCGATGCGCCGCCCGCTTGCAGCCTCAGCGCGGCCCGACCTCGTCGCCCATGCCGCCGCCGAGTTCCTCCATCGGTGCCGCCTCTTCCCCGCCATCTCCAGCCACCTCCCCGGTCAACTCCGGCGAGGTCCCCCGGATCGGGACGAGATCCACCAGGCCCGCCATCCAAACGCCGCCCCGTCCCGGATCTGCTCATCGCCGAACCGTCCCGTCCAGCTTTCCACGAGGGTATAATTTTGGCAAGTCCCAGGATTTTAACATTATGTGTGCATGTTTGAACTGCCATAACTTCATGCATATTGCTCCGTTTGATGTGTACGATATATCAAAATGTTCGTTAGGATGCCCTCTTCTTTTGGTCCATTGCACCATGCTTGTTTGAGTCCATCTTGATGCCCAAATGATTATTGCAAGAGTGCTTCAAAATGTTAGTTCCTCATTCTTACCAGTTTATGAGCATTTGTCATTTTTGCCATGATTATTGTTGCTGCATATGAACTTGAGCCCTACATGTGTTTTGGGCTATCCCATGCCATCTTTATAGGGGTGTATGCCATGTATTTTTGTGATCAATGTGGTGACTAGCACAAGCATGCAAAGTAGCTCTCGTGATGTTGCTGTTTCCAGGGACATAGAATTTCACTAAGTCATTTCCGTGTTGTTATTTTAATGCCATGTATTCTTGTTGCTACAGAGAGATCCATGCTTCTTTTGAGTATGTTCAGCAAGGATGATTTGAACATATGGTTATGCTCTATCCATCCATGTCCTTGTTTGCATTTATGGAGTACCCTAGCATGACTCAATATTGCTCTACTTTTGCTATAAAATGTTCCTGGCAGATTGTTTACGTGTTAATCAATTTTGCCAAGGTTGTTGTAGTTGATCCATGCATGCTATGAGATTGTTCTTGCCATGGTTAGCTTCTTGAACATGTCTTCTTGCTGGTAGTATGCTTAGTTTGTCATGCAATGCCTTGTGTTGAGTGCATCGAGCTCGCAAACATGCCTTTCATAACTCTGTTCTTGCCATGTCCAGTTTTTTGCTAAGTCTGAATCTGTTAACGAAACTTGCTATGTTTACATGGGTGCCATCATATCTTCTGATCCTTTTTGGCTTATGGTCATTAAGGGACTTTTGTTATATGCTTTGAGTAGACTCATGCCATGCCTTGTGTTGCTATGTTCTGATCCTGTAGCATGTTTTTATCTTGCTCTAAACATTGCTTCCTGATGTTAATTCCTGACATGTTATTTTCACTAAGTCTGTGATATTGTTATCTTTTGCACTTTTGCCATGCTTGTTTGAACCTGTTCTTGTGTGTTTTAGCCATAGCTCGGTGTTCATCTTTTGTCAAGCATCTTGAGTAGATTACTGCCATGTGCTTTGTTGCTTTGTTGGAGTGCAATAGCTTAGTTTCTTGTTGCATTCTAGATGGCATCGTGCTGTTAATCGCAAAATTGTGCCATTCTTGTTTTGCTTGCCATTTGCAAACCGTGCATCCGATTCCGGTGATCTTTATATCGATTTCGACCGAAATCAACTCATCTTTCCAGCAGAACTCTTGGTTTGCCAAGTTGAGGCCTGCTTCAATCTTTTCCTTCCGGAGCATGCATATGCATTGCATATCACATCCCGCATATCATGCCATCTTTTGCATCATGTTGCTTGCGCATTGCACCGTGGTTGATTGTTCTTTCCTTTGCTTGTGTTCTTGACTTGGGTAGAGCCGGGAGACGAGTACGTGATCGAGGAACCCATTGAGTACGCTTACGAGGATCAAGCTTACGTCAACTCGAAGAACTTTGCAGGCAAGATGACCATACCCTCGAAATCACTTCTATCTTTGCTTGCTAGTTGCTCGCTCTATTGCTATGACGCGATACCTACCACATGCTTTACCATGCCTCCCATATTGCCATGTCAAGCCTCTAACCCACCTTTCCTAGCAAACCATTGTTTGGCTATGTTACCGCTTTGCTCAGCCCCTCTAATAGCGTTGCTAGTTGCAGGTGAAGATGGAGTTTGTTCCTTGTTGGAACATGTTTATTGTTGGGATATCATTATTATATCTTGTTTACTTTAATGCATCTATATACTTGGTAAAGGGTGGAAGGCTCAGCCTTATGCCTGGTGTTTTGTTCCACTCTTGCCGCCCTGGTTTCCGTCATACCGGTGTTATGTTCCTTGATTTTGCGTTCCTTACGCGGTTGGGTTATAATGGGAACCCCTTGAAAGTTCGCCTTGAATAAAAATCCTCTAGCAAGGCCCAACCTTGGTTTTACCATTTGCCACCTAAGCCTTTTTCCCTTGGGTTCCGCGGACTCAAGGGTCATCTTTATTTTAAACCCCCGGGCCAGTGCTCCTCTGAGTGTTGGTCCAAAACAGAGCCACTTGCAGCGCCACCTCGGGGAAACTTGAGGGTCGGTTTTAGTTGTATGTAGTGTTCATCCGGTGTGCCCTGAGAACGAGATATGTGCAGCTCCTATCGGGATTTGTCGGCACATCGGGCGGCTTTGCTGGTCTTGTTTTACCATTGTCGAAATGTCTAGTAACCGGGATTTCGAGTCTGATCGGATCGTCCTGGGAGAAGGAATATCCTTTGTTGACCGTGAGAGCTTGTGATGGGCTAAGTTGGGACACCCCTGCAGGGTTTTGAACTTTCGAAAGCCATGCCCGTGGTTATGGGCAGATGGGAATTTGTTAATATCCGGTTGTAGAAAACTTGACACTTAACTTAATTAAAATGAATCAACAGCGTGTGTAGCCGTGATGCTCTCTTTTCGGCGGAGTCCGGGAAGAAGACACGGTCTCGTGTTATGCTTGAACGTAAGTAGTTTCAGGATCACTTCTTGGTCGTTATAGCTTCTCGACCGTGCTTTGCTTCTCTTCTCTCTCTCATTTGCGTAAGTTAGCCACCATATATGCTAGTGCTTGCTGCAGCTCCACATCACTACCTTTTCCTACCCATAAGCTTAAATAGTCTTGATCATGAGGGTGTGAGATTGCTCAGTCCCCGTGACTCATAGATTACTTCCAAAACTAGATGCAGGTGCCGATGATGCCAGTCCAGGGGATGCGACCGAACTCAAGTGGGAATTCGACGAGGATTCAGGACGTTACTATGTTTCCTTTCCAAACAATAAGTAGTGGAGCCCAGTTGGGGCGATCGGGGATCTTATGCATTTGGGGTTGTCTTTATTTTGGTCCCGTAGTCGGTCCTTGATTGTATTCTGGATGATGTAATGCTATATTTATGTATTGTGTAAAGTGGCGATTGCAAGCCAACTCTTTATCTCTTTCTTATTCAGTACATGGGATGTGTAAAGATTACCCCTCTTGCGACATGCCTACAATGCGGTTATGCCTCTAAGTCGTGCTCCGACACGTGGAAGATATAGCCGCATCGTGGGTGTTACACTGGATAACCATTATTTGGCCTCCTCGTCTTTCGTGCCTGCCTATTTCCCTGTCTCCTTATAAATAGGACCGTAGAGCCACCTTCCACTCTTATCCTTCTCCTTTCTTCTTCCTTGCAACGTGTCGTCCCGTACGAACGTCGCCGCCGTTGACCTCCGTCTTCGACCTCATCTCCGGCCGCTACATCGCCCCGAGTAGACCAGAAAACTGCGGCGCCACTCCACTATTCTCACAACATCAGTAAGCCTTCTGCCCCTCGTCTTGGATCCGTCATTAGGGTTTGTCGGTGTTCGTCGGTGTTCATCAGTGTTCGTCGCTGTACTTCCTTCTCTTTACTTAGATCCATAGTTTAGATCCAAAAACCACAGGAAACTTGCGCGGTAGTAGTTTTAGCACCTCTGCTTTTCCACGGTCACGAATTTATTTCTTTTTTCTGAACAGCGGTAGATCCAAATTTGTAACCTCAATTTGCAAAATCTGTTTGTCCCAGTACTTAGCAAATTTTGCTTTCGGCAACTCTTAAATATCTTAGTCATGGCGGCTTACTCTGCCAGTTTATCTTTACTTCATATATCATTAGCCCTCGTTTAAGCCGCCATTAAAAACATGTACTATAACTGTTTAGCTTGCCATCCCACCAACTGATTTGAGCTAGCAAATTATTGCCTTTTAGATTGTCCTTTCACCATGCCGCCGAAGACGATGACAACTTGCAACTGGGTTCCTTCCACAGTCACTGAGAGCACTTTGAAGGATTTTGTCACTTTTGGATACTTACCAGAGAAAAGTGCCATGCATTATCGTGCTCCTGACCCGGCTGAAGAGAGACCTCAATCCAAAGATGGTGAAATCATTGTCTTTACTGACCATATGACCCGGGGCTTCTCACCGCCCGGCTCAAAATTCTTTAGGGATGTCCTGCACTTTTTCAAACTCCATCTGCAAGATATTGGACCCAATTCTATATCGAACATCTGTAACTTCCAAGTTTTTTGTGAAGTATACCTTCAAGAAGAACTCAGCGTCGAGCTTTTCAAAGAATATTTCTACCTGAACCGCCAGAATGAGTACACCAATGGTCCCAGCTTGGAACTTGGCGGGATTTCAATTCAACGCAGACGAGATGTCATCTTCCCTCAAGTAGTCCTGCCAAGCCATCCCAAGGACTGGAATCAAACATGGTTCTATTGCAAAGACGTCTCACCGTTTGATGAAAATCCGATACCAGGTTATCATGCTAATCGTCTCGATGCAACGAACCAACTTCCTGATAAACTCACCCCTGCCGAACGCAAGAAACTTGTCCCCAAAATTAGAAAAGTTCAAGCCTTGCTAGGAAATGGTTTGACTGGAGTCGACTTAATCCGCTGCTGGGTCGCATGGCAAATCATACCTTTAAGCCGCCGACCCAGCTTGATGTGTTCATACACCGGAGGAACTGATGATCATTTACATCATAGCTCCCTGCGTTTGACCGAAGAGGCCATCATTGAGATGGCAACCACATTTGTCAACAGCAAATCTGAAGATTGCAGCCTAGTGGGTTTGAACCCTTTCTGCAAGCTTAACCCGGCGCCAGAGGTAAATCTTTTGACTTCTTTTTCCTCAGCAGTTAATTATTGCATGAATTTCAACATGTTATACTTCCACAGGCTAAGTCTGACTTCTAGAAGGCCAAATATGACCATGAGGCTGCCAAAAAGGCTAGGGTTGCTGCGAGAGCCGCTAAAAAGACCGTCGGGAAGTCTAAGAAGAAACCCACTGCCTCTGAATTACTTAAGATGGATGATACTTCTGAGTCGGAGGTAGCCCTTGACTCTCCTGGCCTATCTTTTAACAACCTTATTGACACTGACTATTGCTAGGATGACACAGGGGCCAGCCAGGTAGTCGAAGAAGAGGTAACCATTATTTCCTCCGACTCAGAACCTTTACCAAGGCAGAAACTTTGGCGGGTAACCTAGAAAGTAAGGTTTTCACACCCATTGGTTTATTTGGATCCTCATTTTCTTTTGAAACGACGGCAACATGGGAGTCGCCGCCAGGCCCAGACCGGCGGAGATGACGATTTATCCTTCGGCTTACCGAGCACTCCTCGGAAGCGTCAAAATGAGGTTCTTTTTAACCTTAATCCTTGTATTTACCAATGAGCTACTTTTTATTAATCACTCAATTTTGATTCCATCCTTGCAGGAGATTTCCCGTTCCTCCTCTGGCGATTCATCACAAACTCAACTGTCAGCTTTCAAGACTGCTCCCAGGTAATAATGAATGTCTTTCTTCTGTACCTTTTTACCTTTATCATTGTACTGACTTATCCAAATCCTTTTTAGCGGTCAAGCAACGCTCAAAAAAGCAAAGGTGACAAAGCCGGCCGAGGATCCGAAAACTGCTGAAATGGATCAGTCAACCTTTGTGCCAAAACACGCTGAACAGCCAGAGGACCCTGCTCTCAATTCTCAACCGGATTTACCTGAGCCGTATGTTAATGATACTGCTATTAACCCATCAAACATTGAGCCGTCAAGCTCAGCTAACCCGCTGGAGAGGCATGGTGATGATGTTTTTATCACTGGTACCAGATTCGTTGAACCGGGGAACCCAACTGTTCTAGCAAGACACTCTGCCAAACAAGAAGTTATGGAGAGGCAGAAAGTGAGGTTTGACGTCTCCCACTATGCTCACATGAGTATTAGTGAAGTGCTATCTGGTTATCTCAGTCAAGTGCACTCTAGCCGTGATTCAAAAATTGAGATGGTCAAACAGATGCACCAAAAATATGAGGTACGTTCTTCGGTTCATATAACTTATATACCCTGCCAGCCTCCAAATCTTCGGATTATCATAAGATTGAATGATCTGTAGACTTAAAAGACTTATAAGCCTTTGTCTTAGAATCCCTCCAAGTTCGGTTTACAACTAAACCGGATGCTGATAGTATTTCAATTTTGCATGTGTAGTCCCCAAGGGCCGGTTTAATTAGTATGAATGAGCCAGTCCAACTAGTCATTATGTAGAAGACCAAAATTTAACTGCATATCCTCTCATGAGTCGGCTAGAACTATCACACCCGGCTCATCTTTAGTAAGAAAAAACAAGCAATATGCATTAGCCCCCAAGTGCCAAGTGTTATTGCTTGCAAAGCACTTGGGACTTTTTAGAAAGAGCCAATTCCTTTGAAATTTTTTGTTGATAGACATTAGCCCCCAAATGCAAGTGTTGTTGCTTGTAAAGCACTTGGGACTTGTATTTTGTAATCCGCCATGAAACTGAACAAACTTATGATGTATTCAGGCTGCGACCACAGAACTGGAAACTCAATAGTCTGAAGCTAAGACCCGGCTGGCGGCTCAGGAGACTGAGATAAAAAAGGCTGAATCCAAATTCCAGTTGAGTGTGTCTGAAGCAAAAAAACTGAAGACCAGCTTTACTATGGAAAAAGAAGCTTGGGCCAATGAGAAGACGGCCTTGACGCAGCGTGCTGAGAAAGTTGAGACGGCTCTGGAAGAGGTCACCGCTGAACTCACCGGCTTAAAGAACCGTGTGTCACAGATGGTGTCTGCAATCTTCGGTAAGTCACCTTGTTACTTACTCAAAGTGAATATTTGTCATCATAATATAAGCCGCCACATAACCAATTGTGTAAACTTTACAGGTCCCAGGAGCAGCAATCTAAGCCGAGATACAGTGGTAAAGCTCAAGGCGGTTTACACGCTTGTTGAACAAGTGTACACCGGAGCTCAGCGAAATCTTGCCACTATCTCCCCAGTGAATCAAGGGCCGACTCTATTAAGTGATGTCTTGAAGAAGATGTCCATCTTGCCCGCTAGGTTCCAAGAAATCAAGCGATCTTGTTCTAGAGCCGGAGCTATAACAGCTTTAAGCCGTGCCAAAGCCTGGGTACTGGAATTAGACCCGGCGGACGTAGCAAGTGGATATCCTAGTCTCAAAGAAGATGGAACTCCTTTCGACCAAGAAGACTTTGCTGCTTGTGTCAAGGAAATTCGCCCTCATGCTACAATCGTTGCCGAAGAGACCAACCTCACCAAATATCAGCCGGGTTACGGTGCAGATAACCAGAAGATGCTGACTCCTTCATATAAAGTGATGGATTTAATTCCACCCATTCATAAGCACACTTTCGCCCCTGATATCGATCTATCTGGTCTGATTGACGATGAAGCTGAATTCGTCCCCGTACGTGGCTTCGACTGGTCCAAACCCAACTTCCAGACAGTGGAGGAGGAGGACGAACCGGTAAGGGATGAGCTGCAACCATCAAGTCAACCAGGCCAAGATTCGTGAACCGGGGCCGGTTTATATCTGCCGTGTATGAATCTGAAAAAACAATCATCTTTTTTGGCACCAATCGCCTTGTAATAGACTAGCTTTAAATTTCTTGTTCTACTATGCCATCGTGCATATCGTGCTGTTTTATGATACTTGTTTATCTGTCATGTGAGGATATGCTATATATGCCTTATGATATTATCAATTTTGAATTTGTTCCTGCATACAACAGATGAAAAAATGTCCTGGCGGTTTACCGCTGGACAGGTTATAACGCCCCAAATATGAACTTATCATGATTTATAACCAAAGCTGGTCGAAATAATAATCATATATGATTAAAAATATATATCATACATGTGATATTTGATCACACTTGTTGCTTTATTAAGCCAGTGTAGTAAGGGTAATAGCCCAAAGCTCCAAGCACTGGTAATTATCAGAGATTGCCGGTTTATGAACAAAGCCGGACCGGGTCAATAAACACCAGATATATTTCATACTTGTGACTTATAACCAAAACCAGTCCGGGTCAATAAACACGGGATATTATCTCATACTGGCGACTTATAATCAAAGCCAAGCCGGGTCAATAAACACCGGAGAATTACTGTGTCATAAAAGAAAAAATCTCAAAAAGACGTTCAAAGCAACAAACAACAGAAAATCCAAGGCTTTCATAGGCCGCCAAGCCAAAATATCTTCTTCAATGAAACTGGCATTAGCCACTGGAAGGTACGCGCTTTCCATGAGCCGGCACTCACATTACCCAATCGACATTTTAACCCAGATAAGTTCAGTTCTTATTTAAAGATAGACTTATCAGGAGTACGCGGGGTGAGAGTAGCATCGTGCATCACAGGCCGATTTATCCAAGTTCCAAAGAAGGCGGATTTATCAGCCTGAGCTTCTCCTTGCTTTCCATAAACCGTGCCCTCTCATGACAAACCGACGTTTTAACCTTAACGAGTTCAGGGTCTTGTTTAAAAGGTTGACTATTAAGAGTTCGACGGGTCAATCAGGATTACCTGATGGAGAAGCATCTGGCATACAGGCAGGATAACCCGGGGTTTTAGGTGAATACACCTGGCTTCCAAGCCTGGCTTTTATAGCCTATCACAAGGTTATGAACTCTTTGTTCTTTATAACAAAATAGCCCCCAAGCAATATTTTGAGTTGTGCTCAAGGGGTACCTATGTTTGAGCTGTGCTTTTGCAACAGACTCTCTTTGGTCCCTTTAACCTGGGTAGTAAGCCCCCAAGTCTTTTATGTGGCCTATAAGCCAGATCAAAGGGTAATTATAGCTTGGTTGTATAAAGCAGAAGCCCCCATGGGACCAAAAACTCATCATGTAAAGAGGGGAAAATGACAGAGGCCCTGCTTTAGTAGGGATGCTGACTTTATTATATTGATCATAATATATACATTGCCAAAATATGTACATTGGAAGAGCCGGTGGCTCAAGTGTAGTCAGGCCTAAGTTGAGCAATATTCCAGGGCCAGCGGGTCTCTTCCTCCGACATGCGTGAGTCCTTGTGGTCTCGAACATCGATAAGGTAGTATGACCCGTTGTTTAAATTCTTGCTGACCACAAAGGGTCCTTCCCAAGGTGGGGATAACTTGTGCATATCAGTCTGATCCTGGATAAGCCGGAGCACCAGGTCGCCTTCTTGGAAAGTTCTGGTTTTAACCCGGCGGCTATGATAACGGCACAAATCTTGCTGGTAAATCGCCGAATGAGCCGCTGCGATGTCACGCTCCTCATCCAACGAGTCAAGTTCTTCTTAACGTGCTCTTTCATTGCCAGCTTTAACATAAGCCGCCACATGAGGTGAGTCATGACGGATGTCACTAGGGAGAACTGCCTCTGCTCCGTAAACCATGAAGAAGGGTGTATATCTCGTAGATCTGTTTGGGGTGGTATTGATGCTCCACAACATGGAAGGTAACTCTTCCACCCAACAACTCGGCGTCCCCTGCAGGGGAACCATATGTCGGGGTTTGATACCTTTCAAGATCTCTTGGTTTGCTCTCTCAGCTTGACCATTGGATTGGGGGTGAGCCACTGATGATACATCAAGCCGGATATGCTCACGTTGACAAAATTCTTCCATAGCACCCTTAGAGAGATTAGTGCCATTATCTGTTATAATGTTGTGTGGAAAGCCAAAACGGAAGATCACCTTTTTCATGAATTGAACCGCTGTTGCTGCATCACACTTACTGACTGGCTCTGCCTCTACCCACTTAGTGAACTTATCAACCGCCACCTAAAGGTGGGTCTTCTTGTCCTTGGATCTTTTGAAAGGCCCAACCATATCAAGCCCCCAAACTGCAAACAACCAAGTAATTGGAATCATCCTCAATTCTTGAGCCGGCACATGGGCTCGTCGTGCAAATTTTTGACATCCATTACACCTGCTGACGAGGTCCTCCGCATCAGCATGAGTTGTTAACCAATAAAACCCATGACGGAAAGCTTTGGCCACAAGGGATTTTGAACCAGCATGATGACCACAATCTCCTTCATGAATCTCTCGTAAGATCTCACAACCCTCTTCTGGAGAAACACAATGTTGAAACGCCCCTGTGACACTGCGATGATGTAATTCTCCATTAACAATTGTCATTGACTTAGATCGCCGGGTTATCTGCCTGGCTAAGGTTTCATCCTCAGGTAACTCGCCTCGGGTCATATAAGCCAAGTAAGGAACTGTCCAATCCGGGATTACATGAAGAGCCGCCACCAACTGAGCTTCCGGGTCAGGAATAGCCAAATCCTCCTCCGTAGGTAACTTGACAGACGGGTTGTGCAAAACGTCAAGAAAGACATTAGGCGGCACCGATTTACGTTGAGAACCCAACCGTCTTAAAGCGTACGCCGCTTCATTTTTCCTTCGATCAACGTGCTCAACTTGATAGCCCTTGAAATGACTAGCAATCACGTCCACCTCTCGTCGATAAGCCGCCATGAGCGGATCCTTAGAATCCCAAGTACCAGAGACTTGCTGAGCCACCAAGTCTCAGTCGCCAAAGCACCTACCCGACTTAAATTCATCTCGTTAGACATCCGAAGCCCATGGAGTAAGGACTCATATTCAGCTACATTGTTAGTACAAGGAAACACCAAACGCAGAACATAATAAAATTTATCACCTCTAGGGGAAGCAAGAATAACTCCAGCCCCCGAGCCCTCCAATTACCTGGACCCATCAAAATGAATAGTCCAATATGTGTTATCTAGCTTTTCCTTAGGCATATGCAGCTCTGTCCAATCATTGACGATATCCACCAGCGCCTAAGACTTGATGGCCGTGCGAGGCACATATTTTAACCCGTGAGGTCCAAGCTCAATAGCCCACTTAGCAACCCGGCCAGTTGCCTCCCTGTTTTCGATGATATCTCCCAAAGGATCAGAGCTAACCACAGTGATGCGATGACCTAGAAAATAGTGTTTAAGCTTCCGGTTGGCCAAGAACACCCCATATACAAGCTTCTGCCAGTGCGGATATCTCTGGTTGGACTCAATAAGCACCTCACTGATATAATAAACCGGCCTTTGAACCGGATACTCCTTGCCTGCTTCCTTCCTTTCCACCACAATAGCCACACTGACATCCCGGCTATTAGCAGCCACATATAACAACAAAGGCTCTTTATCAATAGGGCGCAAGTACAGGCGGCTCAGCCAGCTGCTTCTTCAAATCCTCAAACTCTGCATTAGCAGCATCACTCCAGACAAAAGTATCTGTCTTTTTCATCATCTAATACAGAGGGATAGCCTTCTCTCCCAACTGGCTTATGAACCGGCACAACGCCGCAAAACGACCCGCCATACGTTGCACATCATTGATACATGTCGGTTTAGCCAGAGAAGTAATGGCCTTGATCTTCTCCGGATTAGCTTCAATGCCTCTGTTGGAAACCAAAAAACCCAAGAGCTTGCCTGCCAGCACACCAAAGACACACTTGGCCGGATTAAGCATCGTCTTATAAACCCAAAGATTATCAAAGGTTTTCTTCAAATCATCTATCAATGTCTCCTTCTCTCTAGATTTCACCACAATATCATCCACATAAGCATGAACATTGCATCCAATTTGGTTATGTAGGCAATTTTGCACACATCTCTGATAAGTCGCCTGGGCACTCTTGAGCCCAAAAGGCATAGACACATAGCAGAATGCTCCAAAAGGAGTTATGAAAGATGTCTTCTCCTGGTCCTTAACTGCCATATTGATCTGATAATAACCGGAATAAGCATCCAAAAAACTCAAACGCTCACAACCAGCCGTAGCATCAATAATCTGATCAATACGAGGGAGAGCAAAAGGATCAGCCGGATAGGCCTTGTTCAGATCCGTGTAGTCCACACACATACGCCAAGTGTCGTTCTTCTTAAGTACTAGCACCGGGTTAGCCAACCACTCAGGATGAAAAACCTCAACGATAAACTCAGCTGCCAAGAGTCGGCTACTTCCTCTCCAATGGCCTTCCGCCTCTCCTCCTTAAACCGGCGAAGAAACTGTTTGACTGGCTTAAACTTTGGATCAATATTAAGAGTGTGCTCGGCAAGTTCTCTCGGTACACCCGGCATATCTGAAGGCTTCCACGAAGGATGTCCCAGTTCTCACAGATGAACTTGATGAGCGCGCTTTCCTATTTCAGATCCAGATTAGCACTGATGCTGAACTATTTGGATGAGTCGCCAGGAACAAAATCAACCATCTTGGTATCATCTGCTGATTTGAACTTTAAAACTGGATCATGCTCTATGGTTGGCTTTTTCAAAGATGTCATATATGTCGGGTCCACATTGTCCTTGTAAAACTTTAACTCCTCCATTGCACAAACTGACTCAGTGTAAGCCGCATCCCCTTCTTCACATTCTAGAGCTATCTTACGACTCCCATGCACTGTAATGGTTCCTTTGTGACCTGGCATCTTGAGCTACAGATACACATAATACAGCCGCGCCATGAACTTGGCATAAGCCGGCCGGCCAAATAGAGCGTGATATGGGCCGTGGATCTTGACCACTTCAAAGGTCAACGTCTCTGGCCTAGAGCCATGATCATCTCCAAAAACAACTTCCAGAGCTATCTTACCAACTGGATATGCCGACTTACCAGGCACCACGCCATGGAAAACAGTGTTTGACGGCTTAAGATCTTTATCAGTGAGCCCCATGCGACAGGAAGTTTCATAATAAAGGATATTGATGCTGCCCCCTCCGTCCATGAGTACTTTGGTAAACTTATACCCTCCGACCTGAGGTGCAACCACCAAAGCTAAATGACCTGGATTATCAACCCGGGGCGGGTGATCTTCCCTACTCCACACAATGGGCTACTCAGACCAACGCAGATAACGTGGAACCTCCAGCTCAACAGCATTGACTAATCTCTTATGAAGCTTCTGGTCACGCTTACACAAGCTGGTGGTGAACACATATAATTGCCCACTATTCAACTGCTTCAGGTTGCTCTGATAAGCAGACTGTTGCTGCTGCTGACCCCCCCTGATTATTCTGCTGGTTGTAACCACCCTGGTTGTTGTAATTACCTAGATTTCCTTGGAATCCAGAGTTAGAGCTGCCACCGCCATAACCTGGACTGTGAGAGCCAGGCTCCGAACCGCCACCTGGCCCATGGCTATCATGAAAAAGATTGGAATTCTTGTACTCCTTCATAATGTGACAATCCTTCCATAGGTGCCCAGATGGTCTTTCTTTCGTACCATGCTTTGGGCAGGGCTGATTCAACATATGCTCAAGATTTATACCGGATCCTCCGGCCCGTGGGGGCGGTTTACCCTTTCGACGCTGACCATTATTCTGTGCATTGGTGTTAGCCACAAAGTCAAAACTATTATCAGCCTTGTGCTTACCATTGCCTCCCGGGTTATACTGCTGCCCCTTGGCGTTATTGCTCTTCCTTCCCTTCCCCGGCTTTTCATCATCAGACTTGGGGTCCTTGGTACTATCAGAGTCAGCATACTTAACGAGAGCCGCCATGAGCATCCCCATGTCATTGCAGTGGCGTTTGAGCCGCCCTAGCTTCTGCTTCAAGGGAATGAAACGACAATTGTTCTCCAACATCAACACAAATGAGTCGGCATTGATGTGATCCGACGAGTGCAAGATTGTTGAGACCCGGCGCACCCAATGGGTCGTTGACTCACCTTCTTCTTGAACACAGGAGGCCAGACCCACATTGACATGGGTTGTTTACATGTATCCTTGAAGTTCTAGATGAACCGGGCCTTTAACTCGGCCCATGACCGGATGGAATTAGCAGGGAGCCCCTTCAACCAAGTGCGGGCCGTCCCTTCTAACATCAAGGGGAAGTATTTAGCGCATGTAGCTTCGCTGACATCTAGCAACTCCATGGCCATCTCATAACTTTCAATCCATGCCTCAGGACTTAAATCATTTGTATAGTTAGGCACCTTGCGAGGACTTTTGAAATCCTTGGGCAGGCGCTCATTACGTAGATCCGGCACTAAGCATGGCACGCCCAAATTTCTAAAGGTTACACCTGGCTCCACAGAAGTGGTTGGACAAACCGGAGTGGGTTGACGGGCCGCATACTGTGCCACTAACTCAGCCTCTCAACGAGCTCTTCTTTGATCCACCACGTTTTGAGCATCAGCACCACCGCCCGCCGGGTTATGCTCGCGCGACTGGTTATGGTTATGTCCACTGCTTGACACCGCCGGCTCATCAAGATGGCTGCTGTAACTTCAGCTTGGGTGAGGGGTGGAATGAATCCTGTCACGGCTGTAAGAATAAGCCTGCTACTGAGTCAGTGTTGTCTGAAGAAGCTCTCTGGCTCTCCATGTCTCGACTGCCGTTGGCGACTCACCATCAACCGGAGGAGCCGCCAGTCATGACATCGCTGCGATCATGTTATCCAAAGGGTTATAATAATGACCCGGTGGCGTCAGTACGTGCTACGGCGGGTTGGTGTTCTAACGAGGCGGGTCCATTGTGCGCGGCTGAACCGGTGTACCAGTCCCAGGTGCTTCGACCCGGTTTGCTATTGCCGAGTTACTGGTTCCTGCTCTTGGCATGTTAAAGAGATTCATTGCCTCATAAACCGAAGGCAGACGAGTCTGATGCCTCCTCCTCATGAGTTCATTGGAAGCTTTCTGATCTAACATGAGCCGGTAAGATTGTGACTGAATCCGTTGAGCCTGAGCATCCAAAGTGGTCCACTCCTCGGCCATCCTAGTGTTTTGTGCATTTAGCTCCTCCTTGGCCTGCGCTATCTCATCACGCAGCTTTGTGATTGCCGCATTATGCTGATCTTGATCCGCCGGGTTAACCACCGCTGTTAACAGCGTTGTCATCTTATCCAGCAAGTCAGTTAAAGCTTGAGCCGGCGGGCGCTCAAGGCCTCCTGCCCCGGCAGCCACTGCCGCTGCTGACCCGGAAATCAACTCCGCTGGCATAGATGAATGCTGCACAGGCTCTCTACCAGACATGAAGATTGCAACCCAATTCGGCGGCTCACAGGGGTCTAGAATATTGTCGCCATCGGAACAGCCCCCAAGCTGGCCGTCTGGCAGTTGATACAATGACTCTGTCTCACCGGTGGATGACTCGCCATCAGAGTAAACGACGGTCTCATCACTAGATGTTGGTCTGTCCTCAGACTCCACTCCATGGATAAATCTCACGAAGGCACGATTCTTGGCAGGCCCAATATGGGCAGGTCTCGCACGCTGAGCCGTCTTGACGATGTCAGTGCAGATGTCCGGATCAGGGCCCGGTTCGCCGATCTTGCCGGTGAAGACGTGGATTCCGCCGAAGGGGACCCGGTACCCGTACTTAATTGAGCCGGCCTCGGGGCCCCAGCCTGCGTCGTTGATGTAGAGCTTGTAGCGACGACTCTTGTTCATTTGGCCCATAGCGTATCCCTTCATCCCTTCGAAGTTGCTCTTTAAGAACTCGAAATCATCGTGCGATAGCCCCATGGTGGGTGCCAACTGTCGTGGAATTGTCATGGCAGATGTCCTAGTGTGAGGACTTAATCGTGGAGCCATCACGATGAGGTTAGCTTAAAGGGGTTAATCAGGACAAAGGACACGAGGAGTTTATACTAGTTCAACCCCTTACGATGAAGGTAAAAGCCTAGTCTAGTTTGTAGTTGGTATTGCTAGGGTTTCGATGAGCAGGGAGCGAATACGCTTGACCCGGCTCTCGATCTGTTGTTTCTTGTTCTAAGCCGTCGCTAGGTCGTCCCCTTATATACACGGGTTGATGCCCTGCGACCCTCAGAGTCCCGGACGGTTTATACAACGTATCCAGCTCGGTGACCTTTCTCATATGCCTTACAATACAAGTTTACATACATGGTGGTTTACAATCATGGGCCTTAAGCCGCCTTCATGTCTGGGCCCTCTACTAAGCCTATCTATGAACCGCCATATGATCTTGGGCTTCATTGTGATGAATCGTCATAGGGATGACCCGGCCCCTCCTGGGCGGGTCATACCTAATAGTTATATCCCCAACAGGCCGGGTCTTCAATTTGGACCTTATGGCCCGTTTAAACAATTGAACACTATAGCCCCCAAGTGTCAGGTCGTATGCCTGTAGCGACTCGGGACTTACATGTATTTCTCCTTTGAAAAGAATAACATCATATGATGTAGCCCCCAAGTGACGGGTTGCATGCCTGCATTGACTTGGGACTGTGTGAGAATAATATAACCCATTTATAATTATACGGGCAATGCTAAATCAGGTTGGCTCAGAAATTTCTCAGTTGAAGGAGCAGGACTTGTTGCTTTATCTAATAGTTCCCTTATGCACTCCATAAATTATCTTGAACTAATATTAATCGGGCTTCAATGAATCCTTGACCGTGGTTGCAGTGCAACCCAGCGATTTATCAGTTTGTACGAATATCCTGAAATAATGCCTTTGTGCTTGAACTAAATCATGGGCCATGGTTGCAATGCAACCCACCAAATATGTGTGGAGAAATTCATAAGTATTGTAGTTTACTACAAGGCACATGTTGAATGACCCGACATTATATGTGACCCGACGGATTTGTAACCCGGGAATTTAGAAAAATCGATACCTGCAAAGAAAATGCATATATATATATATAGGTAAAACTGTGTCTATCATAGCTTGCCACAGAACTAGTTAAGGCTTGCTAAACATTTAACAGTTTAAAAGTAAGTAAAAATATGAAATAAATAGGAGAGCATCACTCTAATACAATAAGATGATCCAACGGTGTGATTGTGAAAATATGCATTTATGTGTCCTCAGCGAAAAAACAAGCATTTCAGCTTAGTACAACATCAATAAATTCAAACATTTGTTCTTTTTGTCCAGAACACATGCAGTCATATTTTTTCAATCCATCCGTTGGATCATGTTATATTATATGTGTGTTGGTTCAGTAATTTTTTCAGGATTTTTTAGAACTTTTACACCGTCGAAAACATTAACTACTTCTGTGGCAAGCTATTGTAGAAAATCCTACTCATATAATATATATATATATATATATATATATATATATATATATATCCCGTAAAATTACGGTGCATTGATGGTAAAATAGAGGGGGTGAAGAATGCACCGTAATTTTACGTAGTGAATCAATACAAATGTAACTATTTGAATTCCAAACGTAATTTAATTATGAAATGATTGTAAGATTACCTTGGGTGAAGAATAACTTATTATGCACCCGGCCCAAGATATATCTATATATTTTATATATATAGTAGGACTATATATCTACATTATATATATATGTAGTAGGACTATTCTGATCCCAGGACCAGAATACTTATTCTGATCACAATGGCCCTATAAGGGCGCAACGGTGTGTTCCTGAACTCTAAAAAAGGAAAAAAAAACACCCGACCCAAGCCCCTCGATTACATCCGGTGCATCCCCCGCTGCCCACCACGCCACTGCCCTGGCTCTCACCGCGCCGCCGCCTTGCTACCCAACCTCCCACCGCCGCCGTCCTCCATTAGGATCCCGCGCCGCCGCCGCCGCCAACACACCACGAACCAACGTCGCCGCC
>NC_041384.1:453881792-454054918 GCF_002162155.2 Triticum dicoccoides
CGCTGCCTTCCACCATCATGAACCAGCGCCGCCGTCATCCCCCATCAGGATCCCGCGCCGCCTCCGCCCACCAACAGGATCCCTGGCCGCTCCCTCTACCATCGTGGCTATTTCCCGGCGACTGCTCCGGCAGCTCTCTCTACCCATGTTGCTAGTCTATGGTGGCTCCTCCCCGGGCTAGCCTCCCCACCATGGTGGCTCCTCCCCCTGTTGGCTTTCCCTGCCATTGTTGCTCCTCCTCAGGGCTTCTCCCCTAGCTCCCACCATGTATTGCCTCCAGCCGCCGCCATGGACTGCTCCCTGGCGTCATCGTCATCTCCCACAGGCTACAGCCTCGGGTTAACCTTCCTCGATGCGGACGACTATGCATAGTTCTCTCCTCTACATCTCTCCAGCGTCCATCCCCTACCTATTGTTTTCTGTGTGTGTTCTTGCATGATTTTGGTGTTCAGTGTGCTCGCGTACAGCATCCCAAAATGAACAGCAAGCGCCAGTTTCAGTCGAGGTCTGAACATGGCAGCCTGATAATCCCCAAGTGCAGGGAATCATCGTAGCAATTCCCAAAGGTATAAGTGATAAGTATGGAGTGTCGAACCCACAAGGAGCTAAAGGTAAGATCAATATTCTCTCAAGCCCTATCTGCCACTGATACGACTCTACGTACACCGAACATTTGCTTCCAACTAGAAACGAGAAATAAAACTACGTTGTGGAGATGAAGAGGATAAATTTGCATGATATCAGAGAGCTAAAACATAAAAGTAGGTGTTGTTATCATAAAGTTAGAATATATTACTAAATAGTATAAATAGCGAGTGTGGAATAATGATGGGTCGGTGTGCGGAATTGTCTTAGGCAATTGTTAACAAGACCGATAGTCGTCATTGCAATTTCGTATGAGGGAGAGGCATAAGCTAACATACTTTCTCTTCTTGGATCATATGCACTTATGATTGGAACTCTATCAAGCATCCGCGACTACTA
This sequence comes from Triticum dicoccoides, assembly GCF_002162155.2. Taxonomy (NCBI): domain Eukaryota; kingdom Viridiplantae; phylum Streptophyta; class Magnoliopsida; order Poales; family Poaceae; genus Triticum; species Triticum dicoccoides. The sequence goes on from NC_041384.1 coordinate 453,882,777, forward strand.
AAGATCATTAAGGTAAAACCCAACCATAGCATTAAAGCATCAAGTCCCCTTTATCCCATACGCAACAACTCCCTTACTCGGGTTTATGCTTTTGTCACTCAAGCAACCCACTATAAGCGAATATGAATGTATTGCAACACCCTACAGCGGGAATTCCTCACGCTTGCGCGACACGGAGGGCACAATAGGACAGCACCAAAATAAAACATACAACTTGTACCAATCTAGATCATCAATCAATCCAATGACAAAGGATATCTACTCAAAACATCATAGGATGGCAACACATCATTGGATCATAATATGTGGCATAAAGCACCATGTTCAAGTAGGGATTACAGCAGGGTGTGGGAGAGTGGACCGCGTAAAAGAGATGAGGGTGATGATGATGATGGTGATGTTGATGAAGACGATCACTGCGGCAATGATTCCCCTCTCGATGGCACTCCGGTGCCATCGAGAGAGAGCATGAGAGGTTCTCCCCCTTGTGCTTCCTCCTCCATGGCCTCCCCTTGGATGGGGAGAGGTTCCCCCTATGGTCCTTGGCCTTCATGGTGATGATGGCCCCTCCGAGATCCTCCTCCACAGCCTCCAGTGATGATGGCCCCCTCCGGTAGGGTGCCAGAGAGGACCTAGATTGATTTATTGTGGCTACGGAGGCTTGCGGCGGTGAAACTTCCGATCTAGGTTAATTTCTGGAGGTTTGGGTATTTATAGGAGAGTTTAGCATCGAGAACAAGTCAGGGGGGCCATGGGTAGTCCACGAGGCACAGGGGCACGCCCAGGGGGTGGGCGTGCCCCCACCCTGGGCGTGCCCCCACCCTCGTGGGGCCCACGGGACTCCCCTCCGGTAGATTTTTGTTCCAGTATTTTTTATATTTTCCAGAAAAATTCTTCATTGATTTTCATCGCATTCCAAGAACTTTTATTTCTACACAAAAACAACACCACGGTAGTTCTGCTGAAAACAACGTCAGTCCGGGTTAGTTCTAATCAAATCATACCAAAATCATATAAAACTATTGTAAACATGGCATGAATACTTCATAAATTTAGATACGTTGGAGACGTATCAGCATCCCCAAGCTTAATTCTTGCTCGTCCTCGAGTAGGTAAATGATAAAGAAATAATTTATGAAGTGTGAATGCTAGCAAATGCTTAAGTTTTATCAATGATAGTTTCAATCACTTTTTATAGCATCATTATATATCATAACAGTAGCTCAACTCATAAAACTTCTAATGATCAAGTAACAAGCTATTCACATGTTAAAGTATAGATCATAAACTTTCTTGAAAACTAACAAACCGTGCTCTTAGTCATCAAACAATTGCAATTCATCTTATTTTCGGGAAGGGTCTATGTAAGAGCTTTGATTCAGTAAACTCCACATACTCAACTATCTTTCACAATTTCTAACACTCATGTGATATTTATGGGTTCAAAGTTTTAATCGAACACAGAGAAAGATAGGGGCTTATAGTTTCGCCTCCCAACCTTTTACCTCAAGGGTAATGTCAACAATAATAATTTATGAAAACCTACATCCAAGTGATATATATATTCGGATCGCTCCAACACAAAGTGATTGCCAAAGGAAAAAGTGTAAAAAGGGAAAGGTGATGATCACCATGACTCTTGTATAAGGGTAAAAGGTAAAAGTAAAAGACAGGCCCTTCGCAGAGGGAAGCAGAGATTGTCATGCGCTTTTATGGTTGGATGCACAAAATCTTAATTCAAAAGAACATCACTTTATATTGCCGCTTGTGATAAAGACCTTTATTATGCAGTCCATCGTTTTTATTTCTTCCCTATCACAAGTTCGTATAAGGCTTATTTTCTTCGCACTAATAGATCATACATATTTAGAGAGCAATTTTTATTGCATGCACCGATGAAAACTTACTTGAAGTATCTTACTCAATCCATAGGTAGATATGGCGGACTCTCATGGCAAACTGGGTTTAAGGATATTCAGAAGCACTAGTAGTATCTCTACTTGGTGCAAAGAATTTGGCTAGCATGAGGGGGTGATCCAAGACAATATAACGTTTCGAATATAGGAATAACCCATTAAGTTGTCCTCCTTGTCCAATATCAACTTTTCAGCATGTCATATTTTAATGAGTGCTCACATTTACAAAAGATGTCCAAGATAGTATATTTATATGTGAAATCTCTCTTCCTTCAATATTCTTTCATGAATTGTTCAAGTGACCAATTCTGCGTTTGCTAACTTTCAATAAATTTACCACCAATACTTATTATGTGTGAAGTCATTACTCCCCATGGTATAAGCATATGAAACATATATAAATTCAGATTTATGATATTTAATTCATTCAACCATTTACTCATAGGATATATGTGAAGCACATGAGTAAATGACAAACTACTCCAAAAAGATATAAGTGAAGAACACTAAGTAGTCAAATAATTAACTAGCCATGGGAGGATTCTTTTTCACTCAAGATTTTAGATCCAATGATTTTATTCAAACAACAAGTAAAATTGAAAATACGCTCCAAGCAAAACACATATCATGTGATGAATAAAAATATAGCTCCGAGTAAGGTATACCGATAGTTTTGAAGACGAAAGAGAGGATGCCTTCCGAGGCATCCCCAAGCTTAGGCGCTTGAGTCTTCCTTGAATATTACCTTGGGGTGCCTGATAACCCACAAGTATAGGGGATCGCACCAGTTTTCGAGGGTAAAGTATTCAACCCAAATTTATTGATTCGACACAAGGGGAGCCAAAGAATACTCTCAAGTATTAGCAGCTGAGTTGTCAATTCAACCACACCTGGAAACTTAATATCTGCAGCAAAGTATTTAGTAGCAAAGTAATATGATAGTAGTGATAACTATAAGAAAAGGTAAGAGTAGTAAAAGCAATGTTTTTGGTATTTTGTAGTGATGATAGCAATAGCAGCGGGAAAGTAAATAAGCGAAGAACAATATATTGAAAGACCGTAGGCAATGGATCGGTGATAGAGAATTATGCCGGATGCGGTTCATCACGTAACAGTCATAACCTAGGGTGACACAGAACTAGCTCCAGTTCATTGATATAATGTAGGCATGTATTCCGAATATAGTCATACGTGCTTATGGAAAAGAACTTGCATGACATCTTTTGTCCTACCCTCCCGTGGTAGCGGGGTCCTTACGGAAACTAAGGGATATTAATGCCTCCTTTTAATAGAGAACCAGAACAAAGCATTAACACATAGTGAATACATATGAACTCCTCAAACTACGGTCATCACCGGTAAGTTTCCCGATTATTGTCACTTCGGGGTTAAAGGATCATAACACATAATAGGTGACTATAGACTTGCAAGATAGGATCAAGAACACTCATATATTGATGAAAACATAATAGGTTCAGATCTGAAATCATGGCACTCGGTCCCTAGTGACAAGCATTAAGCATAGCAAAGTCATAGCAACATCAATCTCAGAACATAGTGGATACTAGGGATCAAACCCTAACAAAACTAACTCGATTACATGATAGATCCCATCCAACCCATCACCGTCCAGCAAGCCTACGATGGAATTACTCACGCACGGCGGTGAGCATCATGAAATTGGTGATGGAGGATGGTTGATGATGATGATGGCGACGGATTCCCCTCTCTAGAGCCCCGAACGGACACCACATCAGCCCTCCCGAGAGGTTTTAGGGCTTGGCGGCGGCTCCGTATCGTAAAATGTGATGATTTCTTCTCTCTAATTTTTTTCTCCCCGAAACTCAATATATGGAGGTGGAGTTGGAGTCGGAGAGGCAATAGGGGGCCCACGAGGTAGGGGGCGCGCCCTAGGGGGGGCAGGCGCGCCCCCCACCCTCATGGAGAGACGGTGGCCCCCCTGGCCTTCATCTTTGGCAGGTATTTTTCTTTTTTCTGAAAAGTGGTTCCATGAAGTTTCAGGTCATTCCGAGAACGTTTGCTCCTGCACATAAATAAAACCATGGTAATTCTGCTGAAAACAGCGTTAGTCCGGGTTAGTTCCATTCAAATCATGCAAGTTAGAGTCCAAAACAAGGGCAAAAGTGTTTAAAAGTAGATACGTTGGAGACGTATCAACTCCCCCAAGCTTAAACATTTGCTTGTCCTCAAGCAATTCAGTTGAGAAACTGAAAGTGATAAAGAAAAACTTTTACAAACTCTGTTTGCTCTTGTTGTTATAAATATGTAAAGCCAGCATTCAAGTTTTCAGCAAAGATTATAACTAACCACATTCACAATAACGCATAGATCTCAAGTTTACTCATATCAATAGCATAATCAACTAGCGAGCCATAATAATAAGTCTCGGATGACAACACTTTCTCAAAACAATCATAATATGATATAACAAGGTGGTATCTCGCTAGCCCTTTCTGAGACCGCAAAACATAAATGCAGAGGACCTTTAAAGACCAAGGACTGACTAGACATTCTAATTCATGGTAAAAGAGATCCAGTCAAGTCATACTCAATGTAAACTAACAATAATGAATGCAAATGATAGCGGTGCTCTCCAACTGGTGCTTTTTAATAAGAGGATGATGACTCAGCATAAAAGTAAATAGATAGGCCCTTCGCAGAGGGAAGCAGGGAATTGTAGAGGTGCCAGAGCTCCGTTTTGAAACAGAGGTGGATAATATTTTGAGCGGTATACTTTCATTGTCAACATAACAACCAAGAGATGGCGATATCTTCCATGCTACACACATTGTAGGCGGTTCCCAAACAGAATGGTAAAGTATATACTCCCCCTTCCACCAACAAGCATCAATCCATGGCTTGCTCGAAACAACGAGTGCCTCCAACTAACAAGAGTCCGAGGGGGAGTTTTGTTTGCAATTATTTTGATTTAGTTTGCATAAAGCATGGGACTGGGCATCCCGGTGACCAGCCATTTCTCTCGTGAGTGAGGAGCGGAGTCCACTCCTCTTGAGAATAACCCGCCTAACATGGAAGATACAGACAGCCCTAGTTTATACATGAGCTATTCGAGCATACAAAACATGATATTTATTTGAAGGTTTAGAGTTTGGCACATACAAATTTACTTGGAACGACAGGTAGATACCGTATATAGGTAGGTATAGTGGACTCATGTGGAATAACTTTGGGGTTTAAGGAATTTGGATGCACAAGCAGTATTCCCGCTTAGTACAGGTGAAGGCTAGCAAAAGACTGGGAAGCGACCAGCTAGAGAGCGACAACAGTCATGAACATGCATTAAAATTAATCAACACCAAATGCAAGCATGAGTAGGATATAATCCACCATGAACATAAATATCGTGAAGGCTATGTTGATTTTGTTTCAACTACATGCGTGAACATGTGCCAAGTCAAGTCACTTAAATCATTCACAGGAGGATACCACCCTATCATACCACATCATAACCATTTTAATAGCATGTTGGCATGCAAGGTAAACCATTATAACTCATAGCTAATCAAGCCTGGCACAAGAAACTATGATCTCTAATTGTCATTGCAAACATGTTTATTCATAATAGGCTGAATCAGGAACGATGAACTAATCATATTTACAAAAACAAAAGAGGTCGAGTTCATACCAGCTTTTCTTATCTCAGCCAGTCCATCATATATCATCATAATTGCCTTTCACTTGCACGACCAAACGATGTGAATAATAATAATAGCGCACGCGCATTGTACTAAGCTGGAATCTGCATGCATTCAATAAACAGGAGAAGACAAGGTAATACGGGCTCTTTTGTCAGATCAACAATAATGCATATAACAGCCACTTCAACAATTTAATTATGATCTTCTCTTATCAACCCCCAAAGAAAAGAAAAGAAATAAAACTATTTACACCGGAAAGCTCCCAACAAGCAAAAGAAGAACAGGAAATATTTTTGGGTTTTCTTTTTAATTACTACTACAAGCATGGAAAGTAAATTAATTAAAAGCTACAACTAATTTTTTTGGTTTTTCTTAAGGTTTATTAAACACACAAGAACAAAGCATAAAAAGGAAAATAAACTAGCATGGATCATACAATGAAAAAGTATGAGCACCGACATCTAGCAATGAGTGTGTGAACATAAATGTAATGTTGGTGGGAAATACATACTCCCCCAAGCTTAGGCTTTTGGCCTAAGTTGGTCTATGGCCACGGCTGGCCTGGCGGATATCCATAATAGTAGTTGGGATCGTACTGCGAGGAAGAAGAGGAAGACTCAGCTTGCCACTGGCTGACAATCATCTCCGGATCCCACTGATAATTAGACTGTCGTGAAGGATCAATTTGTGGTTCCGGCTCTGGCTCCTCAGCTGGTGCAGGGTTCCGGTAGGCGTGAATAGCCTTCAATGGAACAAGGTACGTGCCTACAGACAAATCAAACAAAGAAGGAACATGCAGGGTAATAGTCTCAGGATGATGTTTGTTAAAGAACAATTGATATTTAAGCTCTCCTTCCCTATTCTTAACAATAAAATCATGTGCCACCATACTTTTATAATCTAAATAAACACGGGGGCAACACTTTTTCTTCCTTCTCAGCATGCCTAATAGGTATGTTAAAATGTGCAGCTAGGCGTGAGGCATAGATGCCTCCAAAGATGGGGCCCTTGGTACAGTTCAGACTTAACCGTTTAGCAATAATGCCGCCCATACTAAAAGTGTTATCACTGTATAAACCTTGGAGCAAAATAATAATATCAGGGATACTAAGGTTTCCACAGTTTCCGCGACCAATTAAACAACGACTAGCAAATAATGCAAAATAGAGTAAAACAGGAAAATGTATGCTAGTGGTTCGTGCATCGGAAACCTTCCTTGTTTCCCCTACAGTGATAGTATCAACAAATCCCTCCACATCATCACGATGTGGTTCTTCTGTCTTGCCCTCAAAAGGGACTAGACAAATCCGACAACAATTATAAAGTGACATCTCCTTATGCTCATCATATAAATGAAACTCCACCGTAGGTGGTGAGTTCCTAGAATGAAAATGAAAGTTTTGCACAAAGGTATTTGTGAGTAAGAGATAGTGATCGCATTGGTCGTGGAGGAAAGCGGTGAGGCCTGCATTATGAGCCAATTCATGAAAATCTTCATAAATCCCGGCTGCTCTCAAGAAATCCTCGGAAGGCCATTCACACGCCCGAACCTCCGCGGTGCGAGGCAGATTATACTTAGGCTTTGGTGCCTTTTCCTTCGAGCTTTGGCTTGATGAGCCCCTCAAAGGTCTCCTCATCATTTTCTGAAAAATTCTGAAATTTTTAGTAACTTCAAAATAAAAGTAAATCAAACTCAATAATATTGATAGCAACTACTCCTACAAGTGCCTAGGGCCTATATCATGCATCAAAACTACTTTTGACCATATAAATTTGACACGCAAGCTCAAGAACAGGGTCACCTAAGCAAAACAAATTTGCAATGAATAAAGCAATAGAACAAAAACTAATTGGACCAATGGAGGAGTCACATACCAAGGAACAATCTCTCCAAGTAGTTTTGTGAGAGGTGCTTTGAGCAAGGAGATCGAAAATGGCAGCAAGATGAGCTAGAACTCGTGCTTGAGCTGGTTATTCATGTTTGTGGGAGGAAGATGAAGTGTGTGGGTGTAGGAATAAGTGGAGGAGGGCCACTGTGGGCCCACGAGGCAGGGGGCGCGCCCTCGGGTGGTGGGCGCGCCCTCCACCCTCGTGGGCAGGTGGTTGACCCCCCTGGTGTGTTCTCAGTTCCATAAATCCCCAAATATTCTAGAAAAAATCATATTTAAATTTCAGGGCATTTGGAGAACTTTTATTTTTGAGGTATTTTTATATTGCATGGATAATCAGATAACAGACAGAAAAATATTTATTTTTATTTTATTTAATATAAATAACAGAAAGTAAAAGTGGGGTACAGAAGGTTGTGCCTTCTAGTTTCATCCATCTCATGATCATCAAAAGGAATCCACTAACAAGGTTGATCAAGTCTTGTTAACGAACTCATTCCGAATAACATGGAATCGGAGAAATTTCGAATAACACTATGTTACCTCAACGGGTATATGCACATCCCCAATAATAAGAATATCATATTTCTTCTTGACAGTAGGAAGAGGAAATTCAAAACCTCCAAATATAATCGATGGAATTTTCCCAATAGAGTTGATACTATGAACTTGCGGTTGTTTCCTCAGAAAGTGTACCGTATGCTCACTGCCATTAACATGAAAAGTGACATTGCCTTTAGTGCAATCAATAACAGCCCCTGCAGTATTCAAGAAGGGTCTTCCAAGAATAATAGTCATACTATTGTCCTCGGGAATATCGAGAATAACAAAGTCCGTTAAAATAGTAACGTTTGCAACTATAACAGGCACATCCTCACAAATACCGACAGGTATAGCAGTTGATTTATCAGCCATTTGCAAAGATATTTCAGTAGGTGTCAACTTATTCAAATCAAGTCTACGATATAAAGAGAGAGGCATAACACTAACACCGGCTCCAAGATCACATAAAGCAGTTTTAACATAGTTTCTTTTAATGGAGCATGGTATAGTGGGTACTCCTGGATCTCCAAGTTTCTTTGGTATTCCACCCTTAAAAGTATAATTAGCAAGCATGGTGGAAATTTCAGCTTCCGATATCTTTCTTTTATTTGTAATAATATCTTTCATGTACTTAGCATAAGGATTGGTTTTTAAGTATATCAGTTAATCAAATACGCAAAAAGATAGGTCTAATCATTTCAGCAAAGCGCTCAAAATCCTCATCATCCTTTTTCTTGGATGGTTTGGGAGGAAAAGGCATGGGTTTCTGGACCCAAGGCTCTCTTTCTTTACCATGTTTCCTAGCAACAAAATCTTTTTTATCATAACGTTGATTCTTTGATTGTGGGTTATCAAGATCAACAGCAGGTTCAATTTCTATGTCATTATCATTACTAGGTTGAGCATCATTATGAACATTATCATTAACATTATCACTAGTTTCAGGTTCATTACCATATTGAGTTTCAGCATCAGAAATAGAAATATCATTTGGATTCTCAGGTGTTTCAACAATAGGATCACTAGAAGCATGCAAAGTCTTATCATTTTTCTTTTTCTTCTTTTTAGAAGAACTAGGTGCATCTATATTATTTCTCTAAGAATCTTGCTCAATTCTCTTAGGGTGGCCTTCAGGATACAAAGGTTCCTGAGTCATTCTACCAGTTCTAGTAGCCACTCTAATAGCATTATCATTATCTTTACTACTCAATTCATTGAGCAAATCATTTTGAACTTTAAGTGCTTGTTCTACTTGAGTGGTAACCATAGAAGCATGTTTACTAATAAGCTTAAGTTCACCTTTAACATTAGCCATATAATCACCCAAGTGTTCAAGCATATTTGAATTGTATTTCAATTGTCTACCAAAATAAGCATTAAAGTCTTCTTGCTTAGCCATAAATTTATCAAACTCATCTAAGCATGGGCAAGCAAATTTAGTAAATGGGATTACAGCTTTATCATATCTATAGACAGAATTTACCTTTACTACCTCTGTCGGGTCATCAAGACCATGAGTTTCTTCAATAGGTAAAGGATTAAGATTATATGTTTCTTCAACAGGCGGTAATTAAGACCGTGTATTTCTTCAATAGGAGGTAAATTCTTGAAGGAAATATGCCCTAGAGGCAATAATAAAGTTATTATTTATTTCCTTATATCATGATAAATGTTTATTATTCATGATAGAATTGTATTAACCGAAAACATAATACATGTGTGAATACATAGACAAATAGATTGTCACTAGTATGCCTCTACTTGACTAGCTCATTGATCAAAGATGGTTATGTTTTCTGACCATAGACATGAGTTGTCATTTGATTAATGGGGTCACATCACTAGGAGAATGATGTGATTGACATGACCCATTCCGTTAGCTTAGCACCCGATTATTTAGTATGTTGCTATTGCTTTCTTCATGACTTATACATGTTCCTATGACTATGAGATTATGCAACTCCCGTTTACCGGAGGAACACTTTGTGTGCTACCAAACGTCACAACGTAACTGGGTGATTACAAGGGTGCTCTACAGGTGTCTCCAAAGGTACTTGTTGGGTTGGCGTATTTCGAGATTAGGATTTGTCACTCCAATTGTCGGAGGGGTATCTCTGGCCCTCTCAGTAATACACATCACTTAAGCCTTGCAAGCATTGCAACTAATGAGTTAGTTGTAGGATAGGGTATTACAGAACGAGTAAAGAGACTTGTCGGTAATGATATTGAACTAGGTATTGAGATACCGACGATCGAATCTTGAGGAAGTAACATACCGATGATAAAGGGAACAACGTATGTTGTTGTGCGGTTTGACCGATAAAGATCTTCGTAGAATATGTGGGAGCCAATATGAGCATCCAGGTTCTACTATTGGTTATTGACCGGAGACGTGTCTCGGTCATGTCTACATAGTTCTCGAACCCGTAGGGTCCACACGCTTAACGTTACGATGATGGTTATATTATGAGTTTATATGTTTTGATGTACCGAAGGTTGTTCGGAGTCCCGGATGTGATCAAAGACACGATGAGGAGTCTCTAAATGGTCGAGACATGAAGATTGATATATTGGAAGCCTATGTTTGGATGTCGGAAGTGTTCTGAGTGAAATCGGGATTTTACGGAGTACCGGGAGGTTACCGGAACCCCTCGGGGGCTTAATGGGCCTACATGGGCCTTAGTGGAAATAGAGGGAAGCAAGGGGAGTATGGGGCGCCCTCCCCACCCCCCAAGGCCCAAACAGAATTGGTTTAGGGCAAGGGGGCCGGCCCCCTCTTTCCTTCTTCCCCTCTCTCTTTCCTTCTCCTGAATCCTATTCCAACTAGGAAAGGGGGAGTCCTACTCCCGGTGGGAGTAGGACTCCTCCTAGCGCGCCCTCTCCCTTGCCGGCCGCACCCCCCTTGCTCCTTTATATATGGGGGCAGGGGGCACCCCATAGACACAACAATTGATCGTTTGATCCTTTAGCCGTGTGCGATGCCCCCCTCCACCATAGTCCACCTCGATATTACTGTAGCGGTGCTTAGGCGAAGCCCTGCGTCGGTAGAACATCAACATCGTCACCACGCCATCGTGCTGACGAAACTCTCCCTCAACACTCGGCTGGACCGGAGTTCGAGGGACGTCATCGGGCTGAATGTGTGCTCAACTTGGAGGTGCCGTACGTTCGGTACTTGATCGGTCGGATCGTGAAGACGTACGACTACATCAACCGCGTTGTGCTAACGCTTTCGCTTTTCATCTACGAGGGTACGTGGACAACACTCTCCCCTCTTGTTGCTATGCATCACCATGATCTTGCGTGTGCATAGGAATTTTTTTGAAATTACTACGTTCCCCAACAGTGGTTTCAGAGCCTGGTTTTATGTGTAGATGTCATATGCACGAGTAGAACACAAGTGAGTTGTGGGCGATATAAGTCATACTGCTTACCAGCATGTCATACTTTAGTTTGGCGGTATTGTTGGATGAAGCGGCCCGGACCGACATTACGCGTACGCTTACACGAGACTGGTTCTACCGACGTGCTTTGCACACAGGTGGCTGGCGGGTGTCAGTTTCTCCAACTTTAGTTGAACCGAGTGTGGCTATGCTTGGTCCTTGCGAAGGTTAAAACAACACCAACTTGACAAACTATCGTTGTGGTTTTGATGCGTAGGTAAGAACGGTTCTTGCTAAGCCCGTAGCAGCCACGTAAAACTTGCAACAACAAAGTAGAGGACGTCTAACTTGTTTTTGCAGGGCATGTTGTGATGTGATATGGTCAAGACATGATGCTAAATTTTATTGTATGAGATAATCATGTTTTGTAACCGAGTTACCGGCAACTGGCAGGAGCCATATGGTTGTCGCTTTATTGTATGCAATGCAATCGCCCTATAATGCTTTACTTTATCACTAAGCGGTAGCGATAGTCGTGGAAGAATAAGTTTGGCGAGACGACAACGATGCTACGATGGAGATCAAGGTGTCGCGCCGGTGATGATGGTGATCATGACGGTTCTTCAAAGATGGAGATCACAAGCACAAGATGATGATGGCCATATCATATCACTTATTTTGATTGCATGTGATGTTTATCTTTTATGCATCTTATCTTGCTTTGATTGACGGTAGCATTATAAGATGATCTGTCTAAATTTCAAGATAAAAAGTGTTCTCCTTGGGTATGCACCGTTGCCAAAGTTCGTCGTGCCCAGACACCACGTGATGATCGGGTGTGATAAGCTCTACGTCCATCTACAACGGGTGCAAGCCAGTTTTGCACACGCAGAATACTCAGGTTAAACTTGACGAGCCTAGCATATGCAGATATGGCCTCGGAACACTGAGACCGAAAGGTCGAGCGTGAATCATATAGTATATATGATCAACATAGTGATGTTCACCATTGAAAACTACTCCATTTCATGTGATGATCGGTTATGGTTTAGTTGATTTGGATCATGTGATCACTTAGAATATTAGAGGGATGTCTTTCTAAGTGGGAGTTCTTAAGTAATATGATTAATTGAACTTAAATTTATCATGAACTTAGTACTTGATAGTATCTTGCATGTCTATGTTTGATTGTAGATAGATGGCCCGTGTTGTTGTTCCGTTGAATTTTAATGCGTTCCTTGAGAAAGCAAAGTTGAAAGATGATGGTAGCAATTACACGGACTGGGTCCGTAACTTGAGGATTATCCTCATTGCTGCTCAGAAGAATTACGTCCTGGAAGCACCGCTGAGTGCGAGGCCTTCTGCTGATGCAACTGGCAGAGCAAAGCTGATGACTACTCGATAGTTCAGTGTGCCATGCTTTACGTCTTAGAACCGGGACTTCAACGACGTTTTGAACGTCATGGAGCATATGAGATGTTCCAGGAGTTGCAGTTAATATTTCAAGCAAATGCCCGGATTGAGAGATATGAAGTCTCCAATAAGTTCTACAGCTGCAAAATGGAGGAGAATAGTTCTATCAGTGAACATATACTCAGAATGTCTGGGTACCATAATCACTTGACTCGGCTGGGAGTTAATCTTCCGGTTGATAGTGTCATTGACAGAGTTCTTCAATCACTGCCACCAAGCTACAAGAGCTTCGTGATGAACTATAATATGCAAGGGATGGATAAGACAATTCCCAAGCTCTTCGCAATGCTAAAAGCTGCAGAGGTAGAAATCAAGAAAGAGCATCAAGTGTTGATGGTCAGTAAGACCACCAGTTTCAAGAAGGGCAAAGGGAAGAAGAAGGGAAACTTCAAGAAGAATAGCAACCAAGTTGCTGCTCAGGAGAAGAAACCCAAGTCTGGACCTAAGCCTGAGACTGAGTGCTTCTACTGCAAGCAGACTAGTCACTAGAAGCGGAACTGCCCCAAGTATTTGGCGGATAATAAGGATGGCAAGGTGAACAAAGGTATATGTGATATACATGTTATTGATGTGTACCTTACTAGAGCTCGCATTAGCACCTGGGTATTTGATACTGGTTCTGTTGCTAATATTTACAACTCAAAACAGGGACTACAGATTAAGCGAACACTGGCAAAGGACAAGGTGACGATGCGCGTGGGAAATGGTTCCAAAGTCGATGTGATTGCGGTCGGCACGCTACCTCTACATCTACCTTCGGGATTAGTATTAGACCTAAATAATTGTTATTTGGTGCCAGCGTTCAGCATGAACATTATATCTGGATCTTGTTTGATGCGAGACGGTTATTCATTTGAATCAGAGAATAATGGTTGTTCTATTTATATGAGTAATATCTTTTATGGTCATGCACCCTTGAAGAGTGGTCTATTTTTGATGAATCTCGATAGTAGTGATACACATATTCATAATGTTGAAGCCAAAAGATGTAGACTTGATAATGATAGTGCAACTTATTTGTGGCACTGCCGTTTAGGACATATTAGTATAAAGCGCATGAAGAAACTCCATACTGATGGACTTTTGGAACCACTTGATTATGAATCACTTGGTACTTGTGAACCGTGCCTCATGGGCAAGATGACTAAAACGCCATTCTCTGGAACTATGGAGAGAGCAACAGATTGTTGGAAATCATACATACAGATGTATGTGGTCCGATGAATGTTGAGGCTCGTGGCGGATATCGTTATTTTCTCACCTTCACAGATGATTTAAGCAGATATGGGTATATCTACTTAATGAAACATAAGTCTGAAACATTTGAAAAGTTCAAAGAATTTCAGAGTGAAGTTGAAAATCATCGTAACAAGAAAATAAAGTTTCTATGATCTGATCGTGGAGGAGAATATTTGAGTTACGAGTTTGGTATACATTTGAAACAATGCGGAATAGTTTCGCAACTCACGCCACCCGGAACACCACAGCGTAATGGTGTGTCCGAACGTCGTAATCGTACTTTACTAGATATGGTGCGATCTATAATGCCTCTTACATATTTACCGCTATCATTTTGGGGTCATGCTTTAGAGACGGACGCATTCACGTTAAATAGGGCACCATCGAAATCCGTTGAGACGACGCCTTATGAACTGTGGTTTGGCAAGAAACCAAAGTTGTCGTTTATGAAAGTTTGGGGCTGCGATGCTTATGTGAAAAAACTTCAACCTGATAAGCTCGAACCCAAATCGGAGAAATGTGTCTTCATAGGATACCCAAAGGAGACTGTTGGGTGCACCTTCTATCACAGATCTGAAGGCAAGACATTCATTGCTAAGAATGGATCCTTTCTAGAGAAGGAGTTTCTCTCGAAAGAAGTGAGTGGGAGGAAAGTGGAACTTGATGAGGTAACTATACCTGCTCCTCTATTAGAAAGTAGTTCATTGAAGAAACCGGTTTCTGTGATGCCTACACCAAATAGTGAGGAAGTTAATGATGATGATCATGGAACTTCAGATCAAGTTACTACTGAACCTCGTAGATCAACCAGAGTAAGATCCGCACCAGAGTGGTACGGTAATCCTGTTCTGGAAGTCATGCTACTAGATCATGATGAACCTACGAACTATGAAGAAGCGATGGTGAGCCCAGATTCCGCAAAATGGCTTGAGGTCATGAAATCTGAGATGGGATCCATGTATGAGAACAAAGTATGGACTTTGGTTGACTTGCCCGATGATCGGCAAGCAATTGAGAATAAATGGATCTTCAAGAAGAAGACTGACGCTGACGGTAATGTTATTGTCTATAAAGCTCGACTTGTTGCAAAAGGTTTTCGACAAGTTCAAGGGATTGACTACGATGAGACCTTCTCACCCGTAGTGATGCTTAAGTCTGTCCGAATCATGTTAGCAATTGCCGCATTTTATGATTATGAAATTTGGCAAATGGATGTCAAAACTGCATTCCTGAATGGATTTCTGGAAGAAGAGTTGTATATGATGCAACCAAAAGGTTTTGTCGATCCAAAGGGAGCTAACAAAGTGTGCAAGCTCCAGCGATCCATTTATGGACTGGTGCAAGCCTCTCGGAGTTGGAATAAACGCTTTGATAGTGTGATCAAAGCATTTGGTTTTATAAAGACTTCTGGAGAAGCCTGTATTTACAAGAAAGTGAGTGGGAGCTCTGTAGCATTTCTGATATTATATATGGATGACATATTGCTGATTGGAAATGATATAGAATTTCTGGACAGCATAAAGGGATACTTGAATAAGAGTTTTTCAATGAAAGACCTTGGTGAAGCTGCTTACATATTGGGCATCAAGATCTATAGAGATAGATCAAGACGCTTAATTAGACTTTCACAAAGCACATACCTTGACAAAATTTTGAAGAAGTTCAAAATGGATCAAGTAAAGAAAGGGTTCTTGCCTGTGTTACAAGGTGTGAAGTTGAGTAAGACTCAATGCCCGACCACTGCAGAAGATAGAGAGAAAATGAAAGATGTTCCCTATGCTTCAGCCATAGGCTCTATCATGTATGCAATGTTGTGTACCAGACCTGATGTGTGCCTTGCTATAAGTCTAGCAGGGAGGTACAAAAGTAATCCAGGATGGATCACTGGAAAAGGACTAAGGATATGTTTCTCGTTTATGGAGGTGACAAAGAGCTCATCGTAAACGGTTACGTTGATGCAAGCTTTGACACTGATCCGGACGATTCTAAATCGCAAACCGGATACGTGTTTACATTGAACGGTGGAGCTGTCAGTTGGTGCAGTTCTAAACAAAGCGTTGTGGCGGGATCTACATGTGAAGCGGGGTACATAGCTGCTTCGAAAGCAGCAAATGAAGGAGTCTGGATGAAGGAGTTCATATCTGATCTAGGTGTCATACCTAGTGCATCGGGTCCAATGAAAATATTTTGTGACAATACTGGTGCAATTGCCTTGGCGAAGGAATCCAGATTTCACAAGAGAACCAAACACATCAAGAGACACTTCAATTCCATCCGGGATTTAGCCCAGGTGGGAGACATAGAAATTTGCAAGATACATACGGATCTGAATGTTGCAGACCCGTTGACTAAGCCTCTTCCACAAGCAAAACATGATCAGCACCAAGGCTCAATGGGTGTTAGAATCATTACTGTGTAATCTAGATTATTGACTCTAGTGCAAGTGGGAGACTGAAGGAAATATGCCCTAGAGGCAATAATAAATTTATTATTTATTTCCTTATATCATGATAAATGTTTATTAGTCATGCTAGAATTGTATTAACCGGAAACATAATAGATGTGTGAATACATAGACAAACAGATTGTCACTAGTATGCCTCTACTTGACTATCCCGTTGATCAAAGATGGTTATGTTTCATGACCATAGACATGAGTTTTCATTTGATTAACGGGGTCACATCATTAGGATAATGATGTGATTGACATGACCCATTCCGTAAGCTTAGCACCCGATCGTTTAGTATGTTGCTATTGCTTTCTTCATGACTTATACATGTTCCTATGACTATGAGATTATGCAACTCCCGTTTACGGAGGAACACTTTGTGTGCTACCAAACGTCACAACATAACTGGGTGATTATAAAGGTGCTCTACAGGTGTCTCCGAAGGTACTTCTTGGGTTGGCGTATTTCGAGATTAGGATTTGTCACTCTGATTGTCGGAGAGATATCTCTGGGCCCTCTCGGTAATACACATCACTTAAGCCTTGCAAGCATTGCAACTAATGATTTAGTTGTAGGATAGGGTATTACGGAACGAGTAAAGAGACTTGTCGGTAACGAGATTGAACTAGGTATTGAGATACCGATGATCGAATCTCGAGGAAGTAACATACCGATGATAAAGGGAACAACGTATGTTGTTGTGCGGTTTGACCGATAAAGATCTTCGTAGAATATGTGGGAGCCAATATGAGCATCCAGGTTCTGCTATTGGTTATTGACCGGAGATGTGTCTCGGTCATGTCTACATAGTTCTCGAACCCGTAGGGTCCGCACGCTTAACATTACGATGACGGTTATATTATGAGTTTATATGTTTTGATGTGCCGAAGGTTGTTCGGAGTCCCGGATGTGATCAAAGACATGACGAGGAGACTCTAAATGGTCGAGACATGAAGATTGATATATTGGAAGCCTATGTTTGGATGTCGGAAGTGTTCTGAGTGAAATCGGGATTTTACGGAGTACCGGGAGGTTACCGGAACCCCTCGGGGGCTTAATGGGCCTACATGGGCCTTAGTGGAAATAGAGGGAAGCAAGGGGAGTATGGGGCGCCCTCCCCCCCCCCAAGGCCCAAACAGAATTGGTTTAGGGCAAGGGGGCCGGCCCCCTCTTTCCTTCTTCCCCTCTCTCTTTCCTTCTCCTGAATCCTATTCCAACTAGGAAAGGGGGAGTCCTACTCCCGGTGGGAGTAGGACTCCTCCTAGCGCGCCCTCTCCCTGGCCGGCCGCACCCCCCTTGCTCCTTTATATATGGGGGCAGGGGGCACCCCATAGACACAACAATTGATCATTTGATCCTTTAGCCGTGTGCGGTGCCCCCCTCCACCATAGTCCACCTCGATATTACTGTAGTGGTGCTTAGGCGAAGCCTTACGTCGGTAGAACATCAACATCGTCACCACGCCGTCATGCTGACGAAACTCTCCCTCAACACTCAGCTGGATTGGAGTTCGAGGGACGTCATCGGGTTGAACGTGTGCTGAACTCGGAGGTGCCGTACGTTCTGTACTTGATCGGTCAGATCATGAAGACATACGACTACATCAACCGAGTTGTGCTAACGCTTCCGCTTTCGGTCTACGTGGGTACATGGACAACACTCTCCCCTCTTGTTGCTATGCATCACCATGATCTTGCGTGTAAGTATGAATTTTTTTGAAATTACTATGTTCCCCAACAATTCTTAACATCTTCAGCTTTAATACATTTTTCTTTCATAGATTTCTTTGCCTTTTGCATATCTTCAGGACTGAGAAATAGAATACCCCTCTTCTTCGAAGTTGGTTTAGGAATAGGCTCAGGAATTGGCTCCGGAGGTGTCCAATTATTTTCATTTGTCAACATATTATTCAATAAAATTTCAGCTTCATCCGGTGTTCTTTCACTAAAAACAGAACCAGCACAACTATCCAGGTAATCTCTGGAGGCATCGGTTAGACAATTATAAAAGATATCAAGCATGTCATTTTTCTTAAGAGGATGATCAGGCAAAGCATTAAGTAATTGGAGAAGCCTCCCCAAAGCTTGTGGGAGACTCTCTTCTTCAATTTGCACAAAATTATATATATCCCTTAAAGCAGCTTGTTTCTTATGAGCAGGGGAATATTTAGCAGAGAAGTAATAAATCATATCCTGGAGACTACGCACACAACCAGGATCAAGAGAATTAAACCATATCTTAGCATCACCCTTTAATGAGAACGGAAATATTTTAAGGATGTAAAAGTAACAAGTTCTCTCATATTTAGTGAACAGGGTGGCTATATCATTTAATTTAGTAAGATGTGCCACAACAGTTTTAGATTCATAACCATGGAAAGGATCAGATTCAACCAAAGTAATTATATCAGGATCAACATAGAATTCATAATCCTTATCAGTAACAAAGATAGGTGAAGCAGCAAAAGCTGGGTTAGGTTTCATTCTAGCATTTAGAGATTGCTTACTCCATTTAGCTAATAATCTTTTGAGTTCAGTTCTATTTTGGCACGCTAAAATAGCTAAGGAAGCTTCTTGATCAAAGACATAACCCTTAGGAATAACAAGTGATTCTTCATCATCACTTTCATCAGTATCATCAGATTCAATATTTTCAATCTCTCTAGCCCTAGCAAGTTGTTTATCGAGAAAATCACTAAGTGGCATAGTAGTATCAGGCATAGAGGTAGTTTCATCATAAGTATCATGCATAGCAGAAGTGGCATCATCAATAACATGTGACATATCAGAACGAATAGCAGAAGCAGGTGTAGGTGTCGCAAACTTACTCATAACAGAAGGTGAATCAAGTGCAGAGCTAGATGGCAGTTCCTTACCTCCCCTTGTAGTTGAGGGATAGATCTTGGTTTTTGGATCTCTCAAGTTCTTCATAATGATAAGCAGATATATATCCCAAGTGACTCAAAGAATAGAGCTATGTTCCCCGGCAACGGCACCAGAAAATAGTCTTGATAACCCACAAGTATAGGGGATCTCAACAGTTTTCGAGGGTAAAGTATTCAACCCAAATTTATTGATTCGACACAAGGGGAGCCAGAGAATACTCTCAAGTATTAGCAGTTGAGTTGTCAATTCAACCACACCAGGAAACTTAATATCTGCAGCAAAGTATTTAGTAGCAAAGTAATATGATAGTAGTGATAATAGTAACAAAAGGTAACAGTAGTAAAAGCAATGTTTTTGGTATTTTGTAGTGATGATAACAATATATGGAAAGCTCATAGGCAATGGATCGGTGATAGAGAATTATGCCGGATGCGGTTCATCATGTAACAGTCATAACCTAGGGTGACACAGAACTAGCTCCAGTTCATTGATATAATGTAGGCATGTATTCCGAATATAGTCATACGTGCTTATGGAAAAGAACTTGCATGACATCTTTTGTCCTACCCTCCCGTGGCAGGGGGGTCCTTACGGAAACTAAGGGATATTAAGGCCTCCTTTTAATAGTGTAACATCCCAAAATTTCAATTTGGAATGTTATACATTAGGTCATCACTGCATATCATATTTTATTTGCTTTTGGCCAGATCCGGAAATTCTACGCAACTCAAGGACCCACAGAGAGAGTTGGGGATTTCGTTATTTTCATATTTGGGTTTTTCTCAATTTTTGAAAATCGGATCATTGATTTTATTTATTCTATCTTCAATTATTTCTATAATAAAAATATGAGAGAGGGAATAAAATGACTTTCCCAAAATAAAGAAATATTGAGGGTTTAATAACAAAATCAAGTAAGATTTTATTTCGGAGTTTTCTCGCTATTTTATTTGAATTTAGGAAAAATTGCACGTTTTCAAAACTGCATTTTAGGGCCAAGAAAATGTTCATCCCGTTCTAAATATTTTATTTAGACGGTGAAAATTTGTTTTGGTATTTTTAGATTTTTATTATTTTTCTAGGTTTTTTCTTAGTTTGGCGGGATTTTTTTTAAAAAAAAAACCTCTCGCGCGCCCAACTGGGCCGAAGCCCAGCCGAGCCAGGCCGGCCCGCCTGCGCCACCGCCTCCCCGACCCGTGCCGCCGCCGGACTCAGGAGAGTCCGGGCCGCCGCCGCCTCTCCCCCTTTAAATACAACCCCGGGGGACCCCCTGGAGCCCCGAGTCGCCGCCGCCGCAGCCCCTTGCCAGCCCCGCCGCCTGCGCCACTTTGCGCCACCGCCGCCAGGAGCCGCCGCCCCGCCACCCCACGCCGCCCACCGCCACTGGAGCCCCACCGGAACCCCGCCGGACCTCACCGGAGCCCAAGCCGAGGTAGCCGCCCGCCGCCCCGGTTTTTCTAAAGAAATCGATCAGTTTTTTTAGAAAACCCCAGATTCGTTTTTTTATAAATATATCGGTTTTATTTTTTGGTTTATTTATTTAGTGAGCATTCGCCCGTTCATTTGTTTTAACGGACGAATTCGTCGTTTAGTTTCACTTAACGAACGTTCGTTCATTAATCTGTTCGTCAGTTTTTCTTTTTCTCGGATTTTTCCGCGGTTATTTCTGATCGTGATTTCTGATCCAATTTTCGTTTTAGTTTAACTTTTCGCTCGTTTATCAGAATCAGGAGATTCAAGCGCCAGGAGTTTTGTCTCGAAACCCTCTTTCTGTTTAACCAACTCAAACAAGTTTTTGCATCTGTAAAATTTAACTTAGATCCAGATTAGTAAACAAAGTTTGTTTCTTTCGCCGTTTGACTTTCGTTGCTTCGTTCGATTTGATACTTTTTGCAAACCGAAGTTCTTAAGTTGAACTTTCTGTTTAGTTTTCTTATTTGAGTTTTACCCGTGCATTAGATGAGTACTTATTGTATGCTGCTTTGTTTGCGATAGAGTACCCGGAGTGCGCCGCTTGCTACTTTGAATCTCTAGGTTTCGCGGATCATCAGCAAGGCAAGTAACACTTTGATCATACCTCTTTACTACCCAGTTTTATTGCATTAGATCAATCCTCAAACAATTGCATGATTAGGATATAATTAAAATTGTGGGTTTTGGGAAGTAGATGAGGTAGTACCTATTACCAGTTTTATTATCAAACCCTTGGGAGTTACTTCTACGTTTGCTTATGCCATGCTATGCTTGTAGACGTGGATTGGGTTTGAGTGTATCCAGGACAGATGTGAGATTGTTAATTAATGTTCAACTTAAGGTGGCAACTTAAATACACATCTGGGTGGATTGAGGCACCTGGGTATTCCAGCGATTGCCTGTTTTTCTTTATGGACTGCCACCCAGGCTCAAAGGGACCATGAGATTATTCATGCTAGAAACTTCCGTGTGCAGCCACAAGCTACTATGGGCTCTAGCATAGTTGACTAAGTCATGTGAACTCTTACAGTGGTAGACTAGCAGATGTAGGGGATGTAGGTTGGTACTGTCTACCCGATCGTAAGGTGCTAGCACTTCTGAAAGACTATGTCTCGGTCATCCGTTTCTCAAACACCATATAGTGCGAGAATCCCAATGGAGGAGATCGAGTCTTGTGGGGAAAAGTGCGCAAACCTCTGCAGAGTGTATAAACTAAACATGGTTAGTCGTGTCCCCGGTTATGGACGTCTTGAGTATCTAGTACTTGGATTATCATGTGAATCTCATCATGTTACTTTAAATTAATACTGTTGGGTTTTAATGATTATACTTAATTGGGATTGAGAGGATGTCTATCTTCTCAATGTTTAACAACTACCATGATAGTTAAATAAAATTTATTCCTTTGCAGTAGGGAAAAATTGGCTTTACGCAAAACTGTAACCATAGAGCTTTCCACCAGCCATATATGCATGTAGTATAGCTTTATTCTTCCATTACTCTCTATGTGTTACATTGCCAGCATATTCCATGTGCTGACCCGTTTTCGGGCTGCAACGTTCATGTTGCAGACTTTTCAGACAACGAGTAAGGTGCCTTTAGGTCGTGGTTCTATACTCAGTGATGCCGTTGGAGTTAATGGACTCACTTATCTTCCAAGCCTTCCGCTGTTATCGTTATTAGATGGCCTTTAGCCATATTTATTGTAATAAGTTCTCTTTTGAGACATTCGATGTAATAAGTGTGTGATTGCTACTCTATTATAAATCCGTCAATTATTGTGCGTGTCAGCATTACTGATCCAGGGATGACACTAAAGCACAGAGATCGGACTGTTTGAGGTCTGGTCGCTACAAGATGGTATCAGAGCACACGCTGACTGTAGGACACGACCACTAAGCTAAAAGCCCTAGATCACTACTCACTCTTCTCATTTCTGACTCATCTTTTCTACTCTTTTAGGATGGCGGATGCAAGGAACAAGTTCACGCAACCGGATGAAGATACACCCTTTGGACGTCACTTGAAGGAAGTCACTAGATACCTGAACATCAGAGTACCAAGTTTCACCGGAACCTACAACGCCACTTTACCTGAAGAGGAGCGCTGGATGATTCAAGTTCAAGTTCTAGGAAGGACGTTCATGCCTATCACTGAGCCCATAGAGTTTTCCTTTGATGCACCAACCTGGAGTCTAGGAAAGAGCATGGCAGCCAACATCACTATGGGCCGCATTGGAGAAGTTTACCACAAGGATCTCAAGGATACTATCTACCAGATTTATTGGCGCCGAGATGAGCAATGGGAGATGACCAGCACCAGGAAGGATAGATCAATCGCAGCTTTCATCCAGGAGTTAAACCAGCACATTCGACGCCAGGAGAACCAGATGTGCGCAGGCATGGTAGACCTGAAGAAGGCCATGACCAAGATCACGGAGCTGGAAGAAGAACTCAAGTCTACATGCGATGGATATGAGGAGGAAATAGCAACACTAGTGGAGAAGAATGATGATCTGAAGAAGAAGCTAAAAGTGTTCATGGGATTTCCCTGAACTGGAGGAGAAGAAGATTGCACTTGTCCAGAGAACTACATCATCATCGACGACACCGACTCGAACCCAGACGATAGCGATGATGACTATGTTGATGAAGCTGGAGCAGATATCATGGAATCTTCATTGGAGCAGTTTTTCTAGTCGACCACCATATCAGTAGTAGTATTCTCCCATGTATCTAGTATAGCCCGAGCACTTTTGTAACGATAGATAGACCGTTGTATGCCCTTGTTTGATTGAATGAAGTGATTTTGTTTGCATTTGCCTCATGTGCATATGGGTAGTGTCTTCTCTCTAGACCTCATTCTATCTTATATTCTCATCTTTCCTAAACCCATCAGATGCCTCCGAGACGTGACAATGGATTTGCATTTCCACCGGAGCTCACTCAGTTGATCCAGCAGCAGAATACCCTGATGCAGTTGTTAGTCCAGAATCAGAATCAGGGGAACAACAACAACAACCCACCACCACCACCACCACATGTTGATCACTTAACTCGTTTCCTTAGGCTGGATCCACCGGTGTTCTCTAGTAGCACCGAGCCTATAGTAGCAGATGATTGGCTCCACAAGATTGGAAGGGAGTTAACCACTATAGGATGTACTGATGCTGAGAAGGTGCATTTTACCGCACATCAGTTGGATGGACCAGCAACATCATGGTGGGAGAATTACACTGTCACCTACCCTATAGCCACGGTGACATGGGACCAATTTCAGCAGGCTTTCCATACTGCCCATGTGTCAGCAGGAGCTATGGCCATGAAGAAGCGTGAGTTTCGCAACTTGCGCCAAGGAGGACGGACAGTGGGCCAGTTTGTGGATGACTTTAGTAAGCTAGCACGTTATGCCCCAGATGACGTTGCTACGAATGCAGCTAAGCAGGAGAAGTTTCTGGAAGGACTGAATGATGAGTTGAGCATGCAGTTGATGGTAGCAAGCTTCAACAACTACCAGGAGTTGGTAGATCGCACTCTTATGATTGAAGGGAAGCAGCAGCAGATTGAAAACCACAAGAGGAAGTATGGACAAGGGAAGTACAATTCTGGAGCTCAGCAGAAGCCACGTTTTACCCCGAAACTAGGAGGACCTTTTCAGCATACCCATGGATGAGGTAGCTCGCACAATCATAATGGCCCCAAGAATGGTAACGGGAATGGAGGAAGCAACGGCCAGAACCGTACCAACCCATCGACGTCGGCCAAGAGAGACCTGAGCCAAGTCACTTGCTATAAGTGCCAGAAGACTGGACATTACGCCAATGAATGTCCTGAAGCCCAGAGTGGAAATGGCAATGTAAGCTCTGGGAAGAAGCCGAACCCTTTCAATAAGGGGACAGGTGAACCACGTTAACGTGGAGGAGGTTGAAGCTCAGCCAGATGCAGTAATAGGTAAGTTTTTGGTTAAGTCATTTACTGCACTCGTTCTTTTTGATACTGGTGCATCACATTCATATATCTCAAGGGGATTTGTGGATAAGTATAAACTGCCAACCCAAGCCCTTAGGTCACCCATGTTAGTAACCTCACCTGGAGCAGAGTATATGGCTAGTCTATGGTGTGATCGGTTACCATTAAGGATTGGTACCTATGTATTTTCCTCGGACCTAATAGTATTGGAATCTCAAGGATTAGATGTGATATTAGGCATGGATTGGTTATCGAAGTATGGAGGGAACATTGAATGCGCCAGTAAGTCAATTTTGCTTACAACGCCAGAAGGAAGAAGGATCGAGTATGTATCCCGGCATGTGCCGAAGAGGACTCGAGTAAATTCTTTATCAGGAGTTGTGCAGGAGGAAGTACCAATAGTGAAGGATTTCCCTGACGTATTTCCGGAGGAGTTGCCAGGCATGCCACTAGATAGAGATATTGAGCTTTTGCCAGGCACAGGGCCCATATCTGAGAGACCATATAGGATGCCCGCAAAAGATTTGGAGGAGATTAAGAAGCAGATTAAGGAGTTACTGGATAAAGGTTATATTCGCCCAAGTTCTTCACCTTGGGGATCGCCGATACTTCTAGTGGAGAAGAAGGATGGATCGTTAAGGATGGTTGTTGATTATCGAGGATTGAACGAAGTAACAATCAAGAACAAGTACCCACTGCCGATGATCAATGATCTGTTTGATCGATTGCAAGGAGCTAAGGTATTTTCCAAGATCGATCTGCGATCAGGATACCATCAGTTGAAGATTCGAGAGCAGGATATACCTAAGACAACTTTTACCACCAGCTACGGGCTGTATGAGTATACCGTTATGTCCTTTGGTCTGACTAACGCATCTGCATATTTCATGAACATGATGAACAAAGTGTTTATGGAGTTTTTGGATAAGTTCGTCATAGTGTTCATTGATGATATACTAGTTTACTCGAAGAATGAAGAAGAACATAAAGAACATTTGCGTTTGGTACTTGGTAAGCTCAGAGAACATCAGTTATATGCCAAGTTCAGTAAATGTGGGTTTTGGTTGAAGGAAGTTGGATTCCTCGGACACGTTATATCCGGAGAAGGTATAGCAATAGATCCCACCAAGGTTGACACTGTGACAAATTGGGAAGCACCAACAACAATTGGAGAGATCCGGAGTTTTCTTGGACTTGCAGGATACTACCGGAGATTCATTGAGAATTTCTCAAAAATTGTGAAGCCTATGACGGAGTTGTTGAAGAAGGATACCAAGTTCAAATGGACTGAGGAATGTGAGGCCAGTTTCTAGGAGTTGAAGAAACGTTTGGTTACATCACCAGTATTGATTCTGCTAGATCAGAGCAAGGATTATGAGGTGTATTGTGACGCTTCATGTCGAGGACTTGGAGCAGTGCTTATGCAGGAGGGAAGAGTTGTTTCATATGCTTCACGACAGCTGAAACCTCATGAGTTGAATTATGCCACACATGATTTGGAGTTAGCAGCCGTAGTGCATGCATTGAAGACTTGGAGACATTTTCTCATTGGAAACCATTGTGAAGTATACACGGATCACAAGAGTTTGAAGTATATTTTCACGCAGAAGGAGCTAAATCTCAGGCAAAGGAGATGGTTGGAGCTCATCAAGGATTATGATATGAGATTGCATTATCATCCCGGAAAGGCTAACATAGTAGCCGATGCGCTGAGCCGTAAGAGCCATGTCAACACATTAATGACGGGAGATTTGCCGAAGGTGTTAGCCGAAGACCTTCGTGAGCTATGTTTGGAGATAGTTCCGAGAGGCTATGTAGCAGCATTGGGGATTCAGTCTACTTTGATGGATAAGATCAGAGAAGCTCAGAAAACTGACAAGGAGGTTGCCTCTATATTAAGGAGAAGATGAGCAAAGGTAAAGTTAAAGGATTTCGTGAGGATGAGCATGATACTTTGAAGACCGTGTTTATGTGCCTAATGACCTAGAGATCAAGAAGTTGATTCTGCAGGAGGCCCATGATTCACCATACTCAATTCACTCAGGAAATACCAAGATGTATTTGGATTTGAAGGATACTTTTTGGTGGACCGGAATGAACAAGGATATTGCGGAGTATGTAGCAGTTTGTGATGTATGTCAGAGAGTAAAGGCAGAGCATCAGAAGCCAGCAGGGTTGCTACAACCATTGTCGATACCCGAATGGAAGTGGGATAAGCTAGGCATGGATTTCATCACGGGATTACCCAGGACCCGTTCAGGCTATGACTCGATATGGGTTGTATTCGATCGCTTGACGAAGGTAGCTCATTTCATCCCAGTAAAGACCACTTACACCAGTGCTAAGTTGGCAAAGATATACATGACCAGGATCGTATGTCTGCATGGAGTTCCGAGGAGCATTGTATCCGATAGAGGAACCCAGTTTACCTCAAAGTTCTGGAATCAGTTGCACAAAACTTTGGGTACCAGGCCAGAGTTCAGTACAGCTTTTCATCCACAGACAGATGGACAGACCGAGAGAGTCAATCAGATTTTGGACGATATGCTGAGAGCTTGTGCGCTAGATTATGGATCTAGTTGGGACGACAATTTGCCATATGTAGAGTTCTCCTACAACAACAGTTATCAATCCAGTTTGAAGATGGCCCCTTTCGAAGCCTTGTATGGAAGAAGGTGCAGAACACCATTATCGTGGGATGAAGTTGGAGACCGCCAGTTGTTTGGACCGGATTTGATTAAGGAGTCTGAATAAAAAGTGAAATTGATTCACGATAGGCTCAAGGTAGCCCAGTCCAGGAAGAAGAGCTACGCGGATTCTAAATGCAAGGAGACAATTTACGAAGTCGGAGACCGAGTTTATCTTCGAGTATCTCCACTTCGGGGAGTTAAGCGCTTTGGGGTTAAAGGAAAGTTAGCGCCACGTTTTGTGGGACCATACAAAGTTTTGGAGCGTATGGGAGAAGTTGCCTACAAGTTGGAGTTGCCCGAAGGATTGTCGGGAGTTCACAATGGGTTCCACGTCTCCCAGTTAAAGAAGTGCCACGCCGAGATGGCAGACATACCGCTGAGAGATACAGTGCCGCTGGAAGCAATTCGGTTGGATAGTGATTTGACCTGAGGAGAAACCAGTCAAGATTCTTGAATATGCCAGCCGAGTCACCCGCAGCAAGGTTATCAAGTTTTGCAAAGTTCAATGGAGCCACCACACCGAGGATGAAGCCACCTGGGAGCGAGAGGAAGAACTGCTGAAGGACCACCCTCACCTATTTTCTAGCCAACCCGAATCTCGAGGGCGAGATTCATCTTAAGGGGGTAGGTTTGTAACATCCCAAATTTTCAATTTGGAATGTTATACATTAGATCATCACTGCATATCATATTTTATTTGCTTTTGGCCTGATCCAGAAATTCTACGCAACGCAAGGACCCACGGAGAGAGTTGGGGATTTCGTTATTTTCATATTTGGGTTTTTCTCAAATTTTGAAAACAGGATCATTGATTTTATTTATTCTATCTTCAATTATTTCTATAATAAAAATATGAGAGAGGGAATAAAATGACTTTCCCAAAATAAAGAAATATTGAAGGTTTAATAAAAAATCAAGTAAGACTTTATTTCGGAGTTTTCTCGCTATTTTATTTGAATTTAGGAAAAATTACACGTTTTCAAAACTGCATTTTAGGGCCAAGAAAATGTTCATCCTGTTCTAAATATTTTATTTAGACGGTGAAAATTTGTTTTGGCATTTTTAGATTTTTATTTATTTTTCTAGGTTTTTTTTTAGTTCGGCGGGATTTTTTTTAAAAAAAACCTCCCGCGCGCCCGACTGGGCCGAAGCCCAGCCGAGCCAGGCCGGCCTGCCCGCGCCACCGCCTCCCCGACCCGTCGCCGCCGCCGGACTCGGGAGAGTCCGAGCCGCCGCCGCCGCCCGACCCCCTCCCCAAGTCAGAGCCGCCGCCGCCTCTCTCCCTTTAAATACCACCCCGGGGCCTCCCCTAGAGCCCCGAGTCGCCGCTGCCGCAGCCCCTTGCTAGCCCCGCCGCCCGCGCCGCAGCTTGCCGCCGCCGCCAGGAGCCGCCGCCCCACCACCCCACGCCGCCCACCGCCACCGAAGCCCCGCCGGAACCCCGCCGGACCTCGCCGGAGCCCGAGTTGAGGTAGCCGCCCGCCGCCCCAGTTTTTTTAAAGAAACTGATCCGGTTTTTTTAGAAAACCATAGATTCGTTTTTTTATAAATAGATCAGTTTTATTTTCCGGTTTATTTATTTAGTGAGCGTTTTCCCGTTCGTTCGTTTTAATAGACGAATTTGTCCTTTAGTTTCAGTTAATGAACGTTCATTCGTTAATCTGTTCGCCAGTTTTTCTTTCTCTCGGATTTTTCCGCGGTTATTTCTGATCACGATTTCTGATCCGATTTTTGTTTTAGTTTAACTTTCCGCTCGTTTATCGGAATCAGGCGATTCAAGCGCCTAGAGTTTCGTCTCAAAACCCTCTTTCCGTTTAACCAACTCAAACAAGTTTTTGCATCTGTAAAATTTGGCTTAGATCTAGATTAGTAAACGAAGTTTGTTTCTTTCACTGTTTAACTTTCGTTGCTTCGTTCGATTTGATTCTTTTTGCAAACCGGAGTTCTTAAGTTGAACTTTCTGGTTATTTTTCTTATTTGAGTTTTACCCGTGCATTAGATGAGTACTTATTGTATGCTTGTTTGTTTGCGATAGAGTACCCGGAGTGCGCCGCTTGCTACTTTGAATCTCTAGGTTTCGTGGATCATCAGCAAGGCAAGTAACACTTTGATCATACCTCTTTACTACCCAGTTTTATTGCATTAGATCAATCCTCAAACAATTGCATGATTAGGATCTAATTAAAATTGTGGGTTTTGGGAAGTAGATGAGGTAGTGCCTATTACCTGTTTTATTATCAAACCCTTGGGAGTTACTTCTATGTTTGCTTATGCCATGCTATGCTTGTAGACGTGGATTGGGTTTGAGTGTATCCATGACAGATGTGAGATTGTTAATTAATGGTTCAACTTAAGGTGGCAACTTAAATACACATCTGGGTGGATTGAGGCACCTGGGTATTCCAGCGATTGCCTGTTTTTCTTTATGGACCGCCACCCAGGCTCAAAGGGACCATGAGATTATTCATGCTAGAAACTTCCATGTGCAGCCACAAGCTATTATGGGCTCTAGCATAGTTCACTAAGCCATGCGAACTCTTACAATGGTAGACTAGCAGATGTAGTGGATGTAGGTTGGTACTGTCTACCCGATCGTAAGTTGCTAGCACTTCTGAAAGACTATGTCTCGGTCATCCGTTTCTCAAACACCATGTAGTGCAAGCGTAACATCCCAAATTTTCAATTTGGAATGTTATACACTAGATCATCATGCATGTCATATTTTTCTTGCATTCTGCCCGATCCTAGAAATTTCACGCAACTCAAGGACCTTCGGAGAGAGTTGGAGATTTCATTATTTTCGTATTTGAGAGTTTTCTCGAATTTGAAAAGAGGATCATTTGATTTGTTTATTTTATCTTCAATTATTTTCCAATATCAAAAATATAAGAGAGGGAATAATATGACTTTCCCAAATTTAGGGAAAAAATGAAGATTTAATAAATAGATCAATTTTGGTTTTGCCGGAGTTTCGTTTGCTTTTATTTGGATAGGGAAAAATGCGCGTTTTCAAAAATTGCATTTTAGGTCCGGAGTAAAGTTCATTTTGTTCGACTCATTTTTAGGAGTCGGGGAAAATTTACTTTAGATTTTTCGGAGTTCGTTTAGATAGTTTTTCTTTTGTTTCTCTGCGCGCGAAACCGATTTTTAAAAAAAAATCTTGCAGCGCCCTGGGCCAAGGCCCAGCCAGCAGCCGGCCGGCCAGGCCATCGCCCGCACCGCGCGCGCCAGGCGCCAGGAGGCCGCCGCCGCCGCCCCTTTTGGAGTCCTAGTAGGACTTTAGTCCTACTCTGTTTCCTCTCTTTTTTCTTTCCTATTCCTACTCTATTTCTTGCCCCCTACCCCAAGAAACCCCCTCCCCTCCCCAATATAAATACCCCAACACCCCCCCTCTAAACCCATCAAATCAAGCCCCAAGCCCTCCACCGCACCCCACCCCGCGCCCTACACCGTCGCCGCGCCACCCCACACCACCGCCGCCGCGCCACCCCACACCCGCACCGCCGCCCTACGCCACGCCGCCGGAGCCCCTCGCCGGAGACCTCGCCGGAGGTTGCCCCGCGTCTCTTTTCCTTGGATCGTTTTCTTCTAATCGTTCCGATTCTTTTCTTCTCGTCCGATTCGTTTTCTTTCCGGTTCTTCTCTAAACCGTTCCGGTTTTCTAGATCGGTTTTCGTTCTTCTTTCGGACCGTTCGTCTCAACGAACGTGATCACCGATTATTCCCCGGTTAGACGACGCCCGTTCGTTTAATAGTTCTTCTTTTTCTTTTCGTTGGATTTATTCCGCGATCGCGATCTCAGATCCGATCTTCGTTCTAGTTTATCTTCTCGCTCGTTTATCCGAATCAGGTGATTCAAGCGCCTGGAGTTTCGTTTCGAAACCGCCATTCCGTCTAATCAACTTAAACAAGTTTTTGCCACGGTAAAATTTGACCTAGATTTAACTAGCTAGAACCGAGTTGTTTTCTTTCGCCGTTTGGTTTCCCGTGGTCTGTACGGTTCGTTCTTTCTTTGCAACCGGAGTTCTTAAGTTGAACTTTCTGGTTCGTTCTCTTGTTCGAGTTTTACCTGTGCATTAGATGAGTACTTATTGTGTGCTTGTCGTTTGTCTACGATAGATTACCCGGATTGCGCCGCTTGTTACTTCGAAACCCTAGGTCTCGCGGATCATCAGCAAGGCAAGTAACACTTTGATCATACCTTTTCTACAACCCATGTTTTATTGCATTAGATCAATCCTCTCACATTGCATGATTAGGATCTAATTAAACTGAGGGATGGGAAGTAGATGAGGTAGTACCTATTACCTGTATTTTTATGAAACCTTTGGGAGTTACTTCTACGCTTGCTATTTATGCCATGCTATGCTAGTAGACGTGGATTGGGTGAGTGATATCCATGACAGATGTGAGTTGATAATTTTAATGGTTTATCTAAGGTGGCAACTTAAACACACATCTGGGTGGATTGAGGCACCTGATGTCTATCAGGACTTGCCTGTTTTATTTCGGACCGCCACCCAGGCTCAAAGGGATCATAAGATCTTTCATGCTAGAAACTTCCCTGTGCAGCCACAAGCCATTATGGGCTCTGGCATAGTTGACTAAGTAGTGCGAACTCTTACGGTTAGACTAGAATATGTAGGGGAAAGTAGGTGTACCGTTCTACCCACATGTAAGGTGCTAGCGCTTCTGAAAGACTGTGTCTCGGTCATCCGTCTTCTCAAACACCCTGCAGTGCGAGAAACCAAACGGAGGCGATCGAGTCTTGTGGGGAAAAGTGCGCAAACCTCTGCAGAGTGTACAAACTAATCATGATTAGCCGTGTCCCCGGTTATGGACAACTTGAGTATCTAGTACTTGAATATCCTGTGAATCTCAACATGTTACTTCTAATTAATGTTGCTGGGTTTTAATTACCTAATTGGGATCGGAATGCTGTCAACCATTCTCAATGTTTAACAACTACCAAGATAGTTAAATAAATTTATTCCTTTGCAGTAGGGAAAAACTGGCTTTACGCAAAACTGTAACCATAGAGCTTTCCACCAGCCGTATATGCATATAGTATAGTTGTTTCATTCCATTATTCTCTATGTGTTACTTTGCCAGCATATTCCATGTGCTGACCCGTTTTCGGGCTGCAACTTTCATGTTGCAGACTTTTCAGACGACGAGTAAGGTGTTTTAGGTCGTGGTTCTATACTCAGTGATGCCGTTGGAGTTGATGGACCCATTTATCTTCCAAGTCTTCCGCTGTTATCGACACTAGATGGCCTTAAGGCATATTTATTGTAATAAGTTCTCTTTGAGGCAACGATGTAATAAGTGTGTGATTGCCACTCTGTTATAAATCCTTTGATGTACTATGTGGTGTCAGCATTACTGATCCAGGGATGACACCTGAGCACAGAGCACTTGATCCATTCGGGTCGGATCGCTACAGAGATGGTATCAGAGCACACGCTGACTGTAGGACACGACCACTAAGTTAAAGCCATAGATCACCATTCTCTTCTCATTTTCTAACTCCTCATCTTTTCTACTCTATTAGGATGATGAACGCGAAGATTAAGTACGCTCAACCGGATGAAGGCACACCATTTGGATTTCACCTGAAGGAAGTCATCAAGTACCTGAACATTGGATTACCAAGCTTCACGGGAACCTTCAACACCACTCTGCCTGAAGAGGAGCGCTGGAAGATTCAAGCTCACGTTCCGGGAAGGACATTCGCGCCAATCACGAAGCCTATAGATAGTGTTTTCAATGCACAAACCTGGAGTCTGGGAAAGAGCATGGCAGCTCATATCACCATAGGATGCATTGGAGAAGTTTACCAAGAAGACCTCAAGGACACTATCTACCAGATTTGCGGACGCCGAGATGAACAATGGGAGTTAGTCAGCACCAAGAAGGATAGATCCATTGCATCATTCATCCAGGAGTTAAACCAGCACATTCGACGCCACGAGAATCAGATGTGTAATAATATGATAGAGTTGAAGAATGCAAAGGCAAGGATCATCGAGCTAGAAGGAGAACTGAAGTCTACACACAAGGACTATATGGACGAGATCGTAGCTCTAGCAAGACACAATGACGATCTTAAGAAGGAGATTGAAGAACTCAAGAGGAAGTTAGCATCCAAAGAGGAAGACGAGTACGTCGCATGTCCAGACAACTACATCATCATCGACGACACCGATTCGGATCCAAGTGAACCCGACTTTGAAGACGAAGCTGGAGCAGAAATCATGGAGTCTTCCACCGGTTCAAATTTCTAGATGACCACCAGATAGTAGTAGCATTCCCCCCCCTGTAAACATTATAGTCGAGCACTTTTGCGATAGTTTTAGACCGATTGTAAGCCCTTGTTTGATTGAATGAAGTGATTTTGTGTGCATTTGCTCATGTGCATTGGGGTAGTGTTTTCCCTTTAGACCTCACTCTATTCTCAATTCTCGTCTTTTCTAAAACCCTCAGATGCCTCCGAGACGTGACAATGGATTCCCACCGGAGCTCACTCAGTTGATCCAGCAACAGAATCAATTGATGCAGATGTTAGTCCAGAACCAGCAGAACAACAACAACCCACCACCACCACCACCACCTGTTGACCACTTAGCCCGTTTCCTTAGGCTGAATCCGCCGGTGTTTTCCAGTAGCAGCGAGCCAATAGTAGCAGACGATTGGCTTCGCAGGATAGGAAGGGAGTTGACCACTGCAGGATGCACGGATGGTGAGAAAGTGAAGTTTGCCGCTCACCAACTTGACGGACCCGCGGCAGCATGGTGGGAGAATTTCACAGCCACTTACCCAGTTGACACTGTCACATGGGATCAGTTTTAGCAAGCTTTCCGCACTGCCCATGTTTCAGCAGGAGCTATGGCCATGAAGAAGCGTGAGTTTTGCAACTTACGCCAAGGAGGAAGGACAGTTGGCCGGTACGTTGACGATTTTAGCAAGTTAGCACGTTATGCCCCGGATGACGTTGCTACAGATGCTGCTAAGCAGGAGAAGTTTCTGGAAGGACTGAATGATGAACTAAGCATGAAATTGATGGTAGCAAGTTTCAACAACTACCAGGAGTTGGTAGATCGTGCCATCATGATTGAAGGAAAGCAACAGCAGATTGAAAACCGTAAGAGGATGTATGGACAGGGGAAGTATAACTCTGGAGCCCAGCAGAAGCCCCGTTTTGCCCCTAAACCAGGATTTTAGTTTCAGCATACCCATGGAGGAGGTAGTTCGCACAACCATAATGGCCACAAGAATGGTAATGGGAATGGAGGAAGCAACGGCCAGAACCGGATCACCCCATCGACCCCAACCAAGAGAGATCTGAGTCAAGTCACCTGTTTCAAGTGTTCCAAGACCGGACATTATGCCAATGAATGTCCCGAAGGCTAGAATGGAAATGTCAATGGAAGCTCTGGGAAGAAGCCGAACCCTTTCAATAGGGGACAGGTGAACCACGTTAATGTGGAGGAGGTTGAAGATCAGCCCGATGCAGTAATCGGTAAGTTTTTGGTTAAGTCATTTACCGCACTCGTTCTTTTCGATACTGGTGCATCACATTCATATATATCAAGGGGATTTGTGGAGAAGTATAGCCTGCCCACTAGGATTCTTAAAACACCTATGCTAGTAAGCTCGCCAGGAGCAGAGTACATGGCCAGACAAGGATGTTTCCAAGTACCATTAAGTATAGGAAGGCATGTTTTCCCAACAGATCTAATTATTCTGGAATCCCAAGGTCTGGATGTGATTCTTGGTATGGATTGGCTGTTGATGTATGGAGGAAACATCGATTGTGCTAGTAAGACAATTTTGCTTACCACACCAGAAGGAAGAAGGATCAAGTATGTATCCCGGCATGTGCCAAACAGGACACAAGTAAACTGCCTAACAGGAGTTGTGCAAGAAGAAGTACCAGTGGTAAAGGATTTTCCTGACGTATTTCCTGAGGAATTACCAGGCATGCCACCGGATAGGGACATTGAGTTTTTGATTGAGTTATTGCCAGGTACAGGCCCAATATCGAAGCGACCGTACCGGATGCCAGCAAAGGATTTGGTGGAAATTAAGAATCAGATTAAGGAGTTATTGGATAAAGGTTACATTCTCCCAAGTTCTTCGCCTTGGGGATCACCCGTACTTCTAGTAGAAAAGAAGGATGGATCATTAAGGATGGTTGTAGACTATCGGGGATTGAATGAAGTAACCATCAAGAACAATACCCACTACCAATGATCAACGATCTGTTTGATCGGTTGCAAGGAGCTAAAGTGTTTTCCAAGATCGAATTGCGATCAGGGTACCACCAATTGAAGATTGGAGAGCAGGACATACCTAAGACAGCATTCACCACGAGATATGGACTGTATGAGTATACCGTTATGTCATTTGGATTGACTAACGCACCTGCCTATTTTAGGAACCTGATGAACAAAGTGTTTATGGAGTTTTTGGATAAGTTCGTCGTAGTGTTCATTGATGACATCCTGGTTTATTCAAAGAATGAAGAGGAGCATAAGGAACATTTGCGTTTGGTTTTGGAGAAACTAAGGGAACATCAGTTATACGCCAAATTCAGCAAATGTGAGTTTTGGTTGAAGGAAGTTGGATTCCTCGGACACGTTATATCCGGAGAGGGTATAGCAGTTGACCCCACTAAGGTTGAGACCGTAACCGAATGGGAATCACCAACGATAGTTGGAGAGATCCGGAGTTTTCTTGGACTCGCAGGATACTATCGGAGGTTCATTGAGAACTTTTCAAAGATTGCGAAGCCTATGACGGAGTTGTTGAAGAAGGATACTAAGTTCAATTGGACTGAGGAGTGCGAGGCTAGTTTCCAGGAGTTGAAGAAATGTTTGGTCACCTCACCAGTATTGATTTTGCCAGATCAGACCAAGGATATGAGGTGTATTGCGACGCTTCACGTCGAGGACTTGGAGCAGTGCTTATGCAGGAAGGGAGAGTTGTTTCGTATGCTTCACGGCAATTGAAGCCTCATGAGTTGAATTACACCACACATGATTTGGAGTTAGCAGCCGTAGTGCATGCATTGAAAACGTGGAGACATTTCCTCATTGGAAATCATTGTGAGGTGTACACGGATCACAGGAGTTTGAAGTACATTTTCACTCAGAAGGAGTTAAACCTCAGACAGAGGAGATGGTTGGAGCTCATCAAGGATTATGATATGAGATTGCATTACCACCCCGGAAAAGCTAATGTAGTAGCTGATGCATTGAGCCGTAAGAGCCATGTCAACACCCTAGTGACGGGAGAAGTACCAAAGGAGTTAGCAGAAAACCTTCGTGAGCTATGTTTGGAAATAGTTCCGAGAGGCTATGTAGCAGCATTGGAGATTCAGTCAACATTGATGGATAAAATCAGAGAAGCCCAGAAATCTGACAAGGAGATTGCTGCTATAAAAGAGAAATTGAGCAAAGGAAAAGCAAAGGGATTTCGTGAGGATGAGCACGACACCCTATGGTTTGAGGACCGTGTTTATGTGCCAAATGACCCGGAGATCAGGAAGTTGATTTTGCACGAGGCACATGATTCACCGTATTCGATTCACCCAGGGAATACCAAGATGTATTTGGATTTAAAGGAAACATTCTGGTGGACCGGAATGAAGAAGGATATTGCAGCATATGTAGCAGTTTGTGACGTATGTCAGAGAGTAAAGGCAGAGCATCAGAAGCCAGCAGGATTGTTACAACCATTGCCGATACCCGAATGGAAGTGGGATAAGATAGGCATGGATTTTATCACAGGACTACCCAGGACAAAATCAGGCTATGATTCGATATGGGTAGTAGTGGATCATTTGACGAAGGTAGCACATTTCATACCAGTTAAGACCACTTACACCAGTGCTAAGTTGGCAAAGATATACATGACTAGGATCATTTGTTTGCATGGAGTTCCAAGGAGTATCGTATCAGATAGAGGAACCCAATTTACCTCAAAGTTTTGGAATCAGTTGCATGAAACTTTAGGAACCAGACTAGAGTTCAGCACAGCTTTTCATCCGCAGACAGATGGACAGACCGAGAGAGTCAATCAGATTCTGGAAGATATGCTGAGAGCTTGTGCCCTAGATTATGGATCTAGCTGGGACGATAACTTGTCGTATGCGGAGTTTTCTTATAACAACAGTTACCAAACCAGTTTGAAGATGGCACCTTTCGAAGCTTTATACAGAAGGAGGTGCAGGACACCGTTGTCATGGGACGAAGTTGGAGACCGTCAATTCTTTGGACCAGATTTGATTAAGGAGTCTGAATGGAAAGTTAAGTTGATTCGCGATAGGCTCAAGGTAGCCCAGTCCAGGCAGAAGAGCTACGCAGATTCAAAATGCAAGGAGACAGTTTACGAAACTGGAGACAGAGTTTATCTTCGAGTATCCCCACTTCGAGGAGTTAAGCGCTTTGGAGTTAAGGGAAAGTTAGCACCGCGTTTCGTTGGACCATATAAGATTTTGCAACGCATGGGAGAAGTCGCTTATAAGTTGGAATTACCAGAGGAGCTGTCAGGAGTTCATGATGTATTCCATGTTTCTCAGCTGAAGAAATGTCATGCCGAGATGGCGGAGGTACCGCTAAGAGATACCGTGCCACTCGAAGCGATTCAGTTGAAGGACGACTTAACGTATGAGGAGAAGCCAGTCAAGATTCTCGATTATGCCAGCAGAGTTACTCGCACCAAGGTTATCAAGTTTTGCAAAGTTCAGTGGAACCACCATTCAGAGATGAAGCCACCTGGGAGAGAGAAGAAGATTTGCTCAAGGACCACCCTCACCTATTTTCTAGCCAACCCGAATCTCGAGGGCGAGATTCATCTTAAGGGGGGTAGGTTTGTAACATCCCAAATTTTCAATTTGGAATGTTATACACTAGATCATCATGCATGTCATATTTTTCTTGCATTTTGCCCGATCCTAGAAATTTCACGCAACTCAAGGACCTTCGGAGAGAGTTGGAGATTTCGTTATTTTCATATTTGAGAGTTTTCTCGAATTTGAAAAGAGGATTATTTGATTTGTTTATTTTATCTTCAATTATTTTCCAATATCAAAAATATAAGAGAGGGAATAATATGACTTT
The DNA here is from genome assembly GCF_002162155.2 of Triticum dicoccoides. Lineage (NCBI taxonomy): Eukaryota > Viridiplantae > Streptophyta > Magnoliopsida > Poales > Poaceae > Triticum > Triticum dicoccoides. The sequence goes on from NC_041384.1 coordinate 453,921,492, forward strand.
CCCAAATTTAGGAAAAAATTGAAGATTTAATAAATAGATCAATTTTGGTTTTGCCGGAGTTTCGTTTGCTTTTATTTGGATAGGGAAAAATGTGCGTTTTCAAAAATTGCATTTTAGGTCCGGAGTAAAGTTCATTTTGTTTGACTCATTTTTAGGAGTCGGGGAAAATTTACTTTAGATTTTTCGGAGTTCGTTTAGATAGTTTTTCTTTTGTTTCTCTCCGCGCGAAACCGATTTAAAAAAAAATCTTGCAGCGCCCTGGGCCAAGGCCCAGCCAGCAGCCGGCCGGCCAGGCCATCGCCCGCGCCGCGCGCGCCAGGCGCTAGGAGGCCGCCGCCGCCGCCCCTTTTGTAGTCCTAGTAGGACTTTAGTCCTACTCCATTTCCTCTCTTTTTTCTTTCCTATTCCTACTCTATTTCTTGCCCCCTACCCCAAGAAACCCCCTCCCCTCCCCAATATAAAAACCCCAACACCCCCCCCCTCTAAACCCATCAAATCAAGCCCCAAGCCCTCCACCGCACCCCACCCCGCGCCCTACACCACCGCCGTGCCACCCCACACCACCGTCGCCGCGCCACCCCACACCCGCACCGCCGCCCTACGCCATGCCGCCGGAGCCCCTCGCCGGAGGTTGCCCCGCGTCTCTTTTCCTCGGATCGTTTTCTTCTAATCGTTCCGATTCTTTTCTTCTCTTCTGATTCATTTTCTTTCCAGTTCTTCTCTAAACCGTTCCGGTTTTCTAGATCGGTTTTTGTTCTTCTTTCGGACCGTTCGTCTCAACGAACGTGATCACCGATTATTCCCCGGTTAAATGACGCCCGTTTGTTTAATCGTTCTTCTTTTTCTTTTCGTCGGATTTATTCCGCAATCGCGATCTCAGATCCGATCTTCGTTCTAGTTTATCTTCTCGCTCGTTTATCAGAATCAGGTGATTCAAGCGCCTGGAGTTTCATTTCAAAACCGCCGTTCCGTCTAATCAACTTAAACAAGTTTTTGCCCCGGTAAAATTTGACCTAGATTTAACTTGCTAGAACCGAGTTGTTTTCTTCCGCCGTTTGGTTTTCCGTCGTCTGTTCGGTTCGTTCTTTCTTTGCAACCGGAGTTCTTAAGTTGAACTTTCTGGTTCGTTCTCTTGTTCGAGTTTTACCTGTGCATTAGATGAGTACTTATTGTGTGCTTGTTGTTTGTCTGCGATAGATCACCCGGATTGCGCCGCTTGTTACTTCGAAACCCTAGGTCTCGCGGATCATCAGCAAGGCAAGTAACACTTTGATCATACCTTTTCTACAACCCATGTTTTATTGCATTAGATCAATCCTCTCACATTGCATGATTAGTATCTAATTAAATTGAGGGATGGGAAGTAGATGAGGTAGTACCTATTACTTGTATTTTTATGAAACATTTGGGAGTTACTTCTACGCTTGCTATTTATGCCATGCTATGCTAGTAGACGTGGATTGGGTGAGTGATATCCATGACAGATGTGAGTTGATAATTTTAATGGTTTATCTAAGGTGGCAACTTAAACACACATCTGGGTGGATTGAGGCACCTGATGTCTATCAGGACTTGCCTGTTTTATTTCGGACCGCCACCCAGGCTCAAAGGGATCATAAGATCTTTCATGCTAGAAACTTCCGTGTGCAGCCACAAGCCATTATGAGCTCTGGCATAGTTGACTAAGTAGTGCGAACTCTTACGGGTAGACTAGCAGATGTAGGGGAAAGTAGGTGTACCGGTCTACCCACATGTAAGGTGCTAGCGCTTCTGAAAGACTGTGTCTCGGTCATCTGTCTTCTCAAACACCCTGCAGTGCGAGAAACCAAACGGAGGCGATCGAGTCTTGTGGGGAAAAGTGCGCAAACCTCTGCAGAGTGTACAAACTAATCATGATTAGCCGTGTCCCTGGTTATGGACAACTTGAGTATCTAGTACTTGAATATCCTGTGAATCTCAACATGTTACTTCTAATTAATGTTGCTGGGTTTTAATTACCTAATTGGGATCGGAATGCTGTCAACCATTCTCGATGTTTAACAACTACCAAGATAGTTATATAAATTTATTCCTTCGCAGTAGGGAAAAACTGGCTTTACGCAAAACTGTAACCATAGAGCTTTCCACCAGCCATATATGCATATAGTATAGTTGTTTCATTCCATTATTCTCTATGTGTTACTTTGCCAGCATATTCCATGTGTTGACCCGTTTTCGGGCTGCAACTTTCATGTTGCAGACTTTTCAGACGACGAGTAAGGTGTTTTAGGTCATGGTTCTATACTCAGTGATGCCGTTGGAGTTGATGGACCCATTTATCTTCCAAGTCTTCCGCTGTTATCGACACTAGATGGCCTTAAGCCATATTTATTGTAATAAGTTCTCTTTGAGGCAACGATGTAATAAGTGTGTGATTGCCACTCGGCTATAAATCCTTTGATGTACTGTGTGGTGTCAACATTACTGATCCAGGGATGACACCTGAGCACAGAGCACTTGATCCATTCGGGTCGGGTCGCTACAGAGATGGTATCAGAGCACACGCTGACTGTAGGACACGACCACTAAGTTAAAGCCATAGATCACCATTCTCTTCTCATTTTCTAACTCCTCATCTTTTCTACTCTATTAGGATGATGAACGCGAAGATTAAGTACGCTCAATCGGATGAAGGCACACCATTTGGATTTCACCTGAAGGAAGTCATCAAGTACCTGAACATTGGATTACCAAGCTTCACGGGAACCTTCAACGCCACTCTGCCTGAAGAGGAGCGCTGGAAGATTCAAGCTCACGTTCCGGGAAGGACATTCGCGCCAATCACGAAGCCTATAGATAGTGTTTTCAATGCACAAACCTGGAGTCTGGGAAAGAGCATGGCAGCTCATATCACCATAGGACGCATTGGAGAAGTTTACCAAGAAGACCTCAAGGACAATATCTACCAGATTTGCGGACGCCGAGATGAACAATGGGAGTTAGTCAGCACCAAGAAGGATAGATCCATTGCATCATTCATCCAGGAGTTAAACCAGCACATTCGACGCCACGAGAATCAGATGTGCAATAATATGATAGAGTTGAAGAATGCAAAGGCAAGGATCATCGAGCTAGAAGGAGAACTGAAGTCTACACGCAAGGACTATATGGACGAGATCATAGCTCTAGCAAGAGACAATGGCGATCTTAAGCAGGAGATTGAAGAACTCAAGAGGAAGTTAGCATCCAAAGAGGAAGACGAGTACGTCGCATGTCCGGACAACTACATCATCATCGACGACACCGATTCGGATCCAAGTGAACCCGACTTTGAAGACGAAGCTGACTCGTTTTCGGGCTACAGCGTTCATGTTGCAGACTTTTCAGACGACGAGTAAGGTGCCTTTAGGTCATGGTTCTATACTCAGTGATGCCGTTGGAGTTGATGGACTCACTTATCTTCCAAACCTTCCGTTGTTATCGTTATTAGATGGCCTTAAGCCATATTTCTTGTAATAAGTTCTCTTTTGAGACATTCGATGTAATAAGTGTGTGATTGCTACTCTGTTATAAATCCTTCAAGTATTGTGCGTGTCAGCATTACTGATCCAGGGATGACACTAAAGCACAGAGATCGGACTGTTTGAGGTCTGGTCGCTACAAATAGAGAACTGGAACAAAGCATTAACACATAGTGAATACATGAACTCCTCAAACTACAGTCATCACCGGTAAGTATCCCGATTATTGTCGCTTCGGGGTTAACGGATCCTAACACATAATAAATGACTATAGACTTGCAAGATAGGATCAAGAACACTCATATATTGATGAAAACATAATAGGTTCAGATCTGAAATCATGGCACTCGGGCCCTAGTGACAAGCATTAAGCATAACAAAGTCATATCAACATCAATCTCAGAACATAGTGGATACTAGGGATCAAACCCTAACAAAACTAACTCGATTACATGATAGATCGCATCCAACCCATCACCGTCCAGCAAGCCTACGATGGAATTACTCACGCACGGCGGTGAGCATCATGAAATTGGTGATGGAGGATGGTTGATGATGACGATGGCGACGGATTCCCCTCTCCGGAGCCCCGAACGGACTCCAGATCATCCCTCCCGAGAGGTTTTAGGGCTTGGCGGCGGCTCCGTATCGTAAAATGTGATGATTTCTTCTCTCTGATTTTTTCCTCCCCAAAACTCAATATATGGAGGTGGAGGTGGAGTCGGAGAGGCAACAGGGGGCCCATGAGGTAGGGGCGCGCCCTAGGGGGGCAGGCACGCCCCCCACCCTTGTCGAGAGACGGTGGTCCCCCTGGCCTTCATCTTTGGCTGGTATTTTTCTTATTTTCTGAAAAGTGGCTCCGTGAAGTTTCAGGTCATTCCGAGAATGTTTGCTCCTGCACATAAATAACACCATGGTAATTCTGCTGAAAACAGCGTCAGTCCGGGTTAGTTCCATTCAAATCATGCAAGTTAGAGTCGAAAACAAGGGCAAAAGTGTTTGGAAAAGTAGATACGTTGGAGACGTATCAGTGCCTTGGGCATCCCCAAGCTTAGGGTCTTTCCGCTCCTTATTCTCCTCATATATCTAACTCAAAGCTTGAAAACTTCAATCACACAAAACTTAACGGAACTTCATGAGATAGGTTAGTATGATAAAGAGTAAACCATTCACTTGGTACTATCAAAGACAAGTTTCATAATTTTTCTCACATAATGCATACTGTACCATATCATTTCTACAATTTATATTGAGAAATATAAGTCATAGAAACTAGAAAACAAGCAAACTATGCAATGAAAACAGAGTCTGTCAGAAACAGAACAGTCTGTAATGAGCTGAACACCAACCATACTTCTGCTACTCCAAAAATTATGAAATAAATTGGTGGACATGAGTAATTTGTCTATTAATCTTCTGAAAAAAGAATCAACTCAATCGCACTCTTTTGTAAAAAAATGACAGCTAATCTTGTGAGCACAAAGTTTCTATTTTTTACAGCAAGATCGCATTAACTTTCACCCAAGTCCTCCCAAAGGTCTTACTTGGCACTTTATTGAAACAAAATCTATAATATAAGATTACTACAGTATCTTAATCATGAGTACACATAAAAACAGTAAGGGTAAATATTGGGTTGTCTCCCAACAAGCGCTTTTCTTTAATGCCTTTTAGCTAGGCATGATGATTTCAACGATGCTCACATAAAAGATAAGAATTGAAACATAAAGAGAGAATCATGAAGAATATGACTAGCACATTTAAACCTAACCCACTTCCTATGCATGTGGATTTTGTGAGCACACAATTTATAGGAACAAGAATCAACTAGCATAGGAAGGAAAAACAAGTATAACTTCAAAACTTTAAGCATATAGAGAGGAAACTTGATATTATTGCAACTCCTACAAACATGTATTACTCCCTCATAATAATTTTCAGTAGCATCATGAATGAGTTCAACAATATAACCAGCACATAAAGCATTATGTTCATGATCTACAAGCATACAAATTTTACTAGTCTTCTCATAAGCAAAATTCCTCTCATTCGGAATAGTGGGAGCAACCTTTTTCTAAATCCACTTTAGATGATCGTATTATTTATACTCCAAAAGATATAAGCGAAGTTCATGGATCATCCTACAATTAATATATACTAACCAATATCCAAGCTCAAAATATATAAGTGAAGCACACGAAGCATTCTATAAAACCATACTCAAAAGATTTAAGTGAAGCACAAAGAGCAATTCTATAAGATCATACTTAAAAGATATAAGTGAAGCACATGAAGTATTCTATAAATCAATAAAGGGGTATCTCATACTAGCATAGTTCTTAAAGAAAAAACAAAAACAAAAAGGACACAAATTATGTGAACAAACAAAAACCGAGGTATACCGATAATTGTTGAAGAAGAAAGATGGGATGCCAACCGGGGCATTGTAAGGTCATTTCCCTACTTTGTGTTTTGGAGGATGATGACAACCCTTTATTGGCCTAATCTTATGCTAAGTGTTTTAGGTTTCGGTTTTAGGCCTTCTCGGTTAGCTATTCTCTCTGAAGAAAAAAGATCAAAGACGGTGTTTTCTACATGTTTGTCTATCTCTTTTGGTCATAGGGAACACGTACTATCAAGAGGGAATCCACATTGGAAAGTGTTGGGGGTATCATTTCACGTACACTTACCTCACCCCTCTCTTGCCTTCCTAAACTATGAGAGAGAGCTCTTCCCCTTCCTTCCTACTGTTTACTGTGGGCTCCAGCGGTTGTACCGCTCTCTGGAGCGGTTGTACCACTGGGTCTTGGCGCTGACCAATTTTGTTCGAGCGGTTGTACCGCTGCTTTCGGGTGGTGGTACCGCCAATGCTCAGCAAGGACTAGGGCGGTGGTTCCGGCCAGGCACCGCCCAAGTACCGGTCTGGCCTCTGTTTTGATGTGGTACTCATGCGGTGGTGGCCCGGTTGGTCCGGTCATACCGGTACCACCGGTGTCTGGAGCGGTTCTACCGCTCAGGACTTAGCCGCCCGAGCGCTCGAGGCCATGCGGTTGCACCAGCCCGGTACTGCTCGACTACCGCACTCAGGGGTGACTCCCTTCTGTTCCTATGCGGTGGTTGGGTGGTGGATGGGCGGTTGGTACGGTTCTTCTTCTCAACCGGTACTACCACGTGGTCGCCCGGTTGTACTGCCTGGTAGGGTTCTGCACGTAAACTATGAGTGGGAGCGGTTGTACCCCTGCAGTACTGAGAACACAGTAATGGTTGGATTTTTAGGGTTGCTATATAAGGGTGCTTCTTCCACCTACCACATTCACCTCTTAACTCTCTCTTTCCACCATTAATGCTACTCAAGCTCTCTTTGCCCGATCTCTCTCTCTAGCCACTCAAACTTGTTGATTTGCTAGGGATTGAAGGATGAGACCTAGATCTACACTTCCACCAAATGATATTTGCTTCCCATACTTTCTTGTGTGGATTTTGTTACTCTTGGGTGCTTTGTGCATCCTAGACGGTTGACGTCACCTCGGAGCCATATTCCATTGTGGTGAAGCTTCGCGGTTTCGTTGGGAGCCTCCAATTAAGTTGTGGAGTTTGCCCCAACCTTGTTTGTAAAGGTCCGGTCGCCGCCTCCAAGGGCACCAATAGTGGAATCACGACATCTCGCATTATGTGAGGGCGTGAGGAGAATACGGTGGCCCTAGTGGCTTCTTGGGGAGCATTGTGCCTCCACACCGCTCTAACAGAGACGTACTTCCCCTCAAAAGGAAGGAACTTCGGTAACACATCCTCGTCTTCACCGGGTCCACTCTTGGTTATCTCTTATGTTTACTTGTGCAAACTTATTAGTGTTACTTCTCTTGCTTGCTTGTATGTTCGTTGTTGTTGCATCATATAGGTTGCTCACCTAGTTGCACATCTAGACAACCTACTTTGATGCAAAGTTTAATTTGGTAAAGAGAAGTTAAAATTGTTAGTTGCCTATTCATCCCCCTGCCCTCTAGTCAACCATATCGATCCTTTTAAATTGGTATCAGAGCCTCGTCTCTTTACTAAGGACTTTGTCCTCCAAAGAGTATGGTTGACACCGTAGATGGTGTGGAGGAGCACTCCTGTGTAAATCCGATCTCGTCTACGGGTGATGGGGGAACCTCGGTCTCCCATGAGGAATTCAATGTAGCCTTGGAGACATTGAAAACCTGAATGATGATCGAGGTTGAAAGCATGTTTACTAAATTCATTGAAGGGCTTAAACTATCTACCGCACCTTTGAAAGTGGGTAATCCCACGGACAAGGTGACGGATGCTAACTCCGACAAGGGGGGAGCTAGTAGTCAAAAGGCTCCTTCTTCTAGTGGTAAAAATGGCACCGGCATCTTTGCCCATGTGGAACCACCACTTGTTTATGGTGGACCGATTCCTTCCACTCACTTGAATCATGCCGGTCCTCCCCCTAAGATTGTGAAAAATGAGGACTTTGATTCTTGGGTTTATCGCTTTAAGCGTCATTTAAATCATGTGAACACTAATCTTTGGAGAATCATTGAAGAAGGTTTCCATCCGCATGATCCAAGCAACTTCACTCCTCGAGAAGCTGCGGATAATCAATTCAATGAGAATGCTCTCTTCATCATTCAAGATGCAATTCCACCCGAAGATCTACCTCATCTTCGGCCCTTTGCCTTGGCCAAAGATGCATGGCTTTGTGTTGTCTCTCTCTACCGGGGAAGCGCAAGCATTCAATGCTCCAACTATGAAGTAGTGCAAGATGAAGCCGACTGCAATGAAAGAAGATGAAGAACCTCGTGAGCTTTATCGGAGAGTAACCAAACTTGCGGTCTCACTCCAAGATCACGGGAGCAAGGACACGAATGACAATTGGATCAAGCGCAAATTCCTCAAGGCAATGATGCCTTACCACAAGGCCATGTCCTCCGTCATTCGTCAAAGGCCGGACTTCCACACTTTGACCTCAAGTGAAGTGTTGGATGAGTTTGTGGCTATGAACATCTTGGACAAGACCACCGACAATGTGGTGCTTCGCTCTCAAAGGGCAAAGAAGCCCAACCTTGCATTAAAGGCCAAGGTTTGCGTTGAAGAAGAAGAATAAGAGGAAGAAGAGGAAAGCAACCCCAAAGATACAAAGTATGCCTATCATGAACACATGGCACTTGCTTCAAGGCAATTTTGGAGCAAGAAAAACTCAAGGCCAAACTTCAACAAGAACAACTCAAGTGGCACGAAGAGCAAGCTACGTGTAAGGACTTGCTACAATTGTGGCAATGTGAGTCATTTTGTTGTGGAGTGCCCGTATGAGAAGAGGGAAGACAATGGTGGCAAGCTCATTCGAAAGGACAAAGCCAAGTCTTTCCCCAACAAGAGCAACTTCACCAAGAAAACCCCTCACAAGGAGTTGGTGGTTCAAGAAGAGTACCATGAGGATGATGATGATGATGAAGATGGTGAGTCGGTTGCCATGGCCTCCGTTGCCATTGCAAAAACTCCACGAATATCTCTCTTCGACTCACCCAATGAGAACATCACCGCCAAGTGCCTCATGGCTAAAGCCACCAACAAGGTAACTCCCAACATCAAAGCTACCATCATTAATAATCCTTCCTTGACTGATTGCATTGATGAATGTGATGGACCTAATGTGGAGCAAAATGAGTTTGAGTCCTTTATGGGTAAACTCAAGGGTAAAACTAAGAAGCATTTTGTTGCTCTCTTGGAACAACTTGGTGAAGCCAATGACGTGATCGAGGCTCACGAAGATACTATCTCCAAGATGGAGGGGCATAGTCGTGACTATGCCGATGAGATTTCGGATCTTTCCAATGCTCTTGAGGAAGAGTGTGGTCTTCGTTTGGCTCTTGAGGAGTCACACAACGTTGATCATGCTAAGTTAAAGAAAGATTTGGATCATGCTCTTGTTGTTTCTCGTGTGCTAAACTCTGAGAAGGCCAAACTTGGGGTTGATCTTGCTAGACTCAAAGAGGAGTTTGATCTACTTGACAAGGCTCACAAGGTCTTGAAGGGTGCTCATGCTAGCCTCAAAGAGTCTCATGATCAACTCCAAGTAAAGCTAACCAAGGAGAAAGCCACTTTTCCTTGTATGATGTTAATTGATAATGCAAATGCTACTAACCCGTATTGTGAGCATGTGCATCTTGTTGAGGAGAACGCTAAGCTAAAGGTGCAACTCGAGAAAGGTCATGTGTCTTGCATATAAGGTGAGAAGAGCCTCAACGACCTCTTGACCAACCAAAAGGGAGTTGTAGCCAAGGAAGGGATTGGGTACGTGCCCAAGTCCAAGAACGAGAAGAAGAATGACAAGGCCAAACGACCTCCTCCTCTCAAGCAAACTTTTGTGAAGGAGGGAGAGGGTGCTTCCAAGGAGAAGAAGAACAATGCGAAGGGTGGCGGTGTCAAGAAGGGCGATGTCACCCCTTCCAACAAAGCCGGCGATTTTAATCCTTCTTACGTGTTATGCCGTGCTAGTGATGGGCATGTTTATGCCAAATTTGTTGGTTCTCCTCATGAGTATATTGAATGGTCTATTTGGGTTCCTAAGACCCTTGTTACTACAAAATGGGTACCTAAAACCAAGCATTGATCTCTTGTAGGTGTTTGCTTCCGGTGGGGGATCATGGTTGCTCAATAGTGGAGCTACTAATCATATGACCGGAAGCAAGGACTTGGTGGTGGACGTGCAAAAGATTCCATCCATGCCCACCAACATCGAGTGGGGTGACGCCTCGTCATCTAAGGTATTGGGACTCGTCAAAGTTGCCATTTCTCATGATCTTACGATCGAGAAGGTCATGCTTGTTGAGTCCCTTGCATATAATTTACTTTTCGTTCGCCAACTAGCACTCATGGGCTTTGACACTTTCTTTGATGTTGATACCATGGCCCTCTTGTGGAGCAAGACTCTTAAAGTAGCCTTTGTTGGGCATGTCGAGAATGGTCTCTATGTGATTAACTTTTTGGAGCGACCCACTAAGACCGCGACATGCCTAATGGCTAAAGTTGACGTGGGATGGCTTTGGCATCGCCGTTTAGCCCACGTTAATATGAGATCTTTGCAAAGTCTTCTCAAGGAGAATCATGTCCATGGACTAACAAATGTTAGTTTTGCCAAAGATCGTGCTTGCAGTGATTGCATCGAAGGAAAGCTACATGAGAAGGCTCACCCCCCTATGACTATCATCTACTCAAAGAAGCCTTTGGAGCTCCTTCATTTGGATCTCTTCGGGCCTCCATCCTTTGATAGTCTTGGTGGTAGAAAGTATTTCTTGGTGATTGTGGATGACTATTCAAGATACACTTGGGTATATTTCTTCAAGGGGAAAAGCGAGACCCAACATACCATCATCGACTTTGCAAATGAAGCTCAACGACAACACAATACAAAGATCTTGACTATAAGAAGTGACAACGGCTCCTAGTTCAAGAACTACACCTTGGATGAGTTTTTGAGTGATGAGGGAATCAAGCATCAATATTCCGCACCTTATACCCCTCAACAAAATGGTGTAGCGGAGAGGAAGAACCGGACATTGATGGATGCGGCAAGGACCAGGATGGTGGAGTTCAAGTCTCCCTACAACTTTTGGGCCGAAGCCATCAACACCGCATGTCATGCATCTAATCGGCTCTACCTCCGCAAAGGCTTGAACAAGACTCCATATGAGATACTCATCGGTAACAAGCCCAACCTCAAGTACTTCCGGGTATTCGGGTGTAAGTGTTTCATTCTCAAGAAAGGTGTCTGTTTGTCTAAATTTGAGGCTAGAGCTTATGAGGGCATATTTGTTGGTTATGCTACAAACTCTCATGCTTACCGTGTTCTCAATAAGTCCACGGGACTTATTGAGGAAACGTGTAACGTGGAGTTTGATGAGAATAACGGCTCCCAAGTGGAGCAAAGTGGTACTTGTGATGTAGGTGATGAAATTCCTCCCCAAGCCATAAGAAGAATGGGTATTGGTTATATCCTACCCATTGAGGAACCCCTTGTGGCCGAAGGAGAAGGACAATGTTCCACTCAAGTGTAACCTTCACCAACCCAAGACCAACACGCTTCCGAAGAACAAAGTGAGGGCCCTCAACCTCAAGAACAAGACCAAGGGCAACATCAATCTCAAGATGGTGTTGTAACATCAAGTGATGCCCAAGGTCAAGCTCCCTCCTCCGAGCAAGCTCAAGATCAAGAGCTTCCATGAGATCAAGAACAAACTCTAGAGGACGCTCAAGATGATCAAGTGACCACTCCTCGTCTCACCCCCGAGGAGGAATTGGAGCGTCGAGCTGCCAAGGTTGCTTCCAAGCTCTCCACCAAGGATCATCTCATGACGAATGTGCTTGGAAGCTTAAGAAAGGGGGTAAGCACTCGTAGACAATTAGCAAACTATTGTGAGCATCACGTGTTTGTCTCTTGTGTCGTACCTCACAAGGTCTATGAGGCGCTAGAAGATCCGGATTGGCTCAATGCCATGCATGAAGAACTCAACAACTTCGAGCGCAACAAAGTGTGGAGACTGGTGCCAAGGCCAACGGTGGAACACAATGTCATTGGAACCAAGTGGATATTCAAGAACAAGCAAGATTCTCATGGTATTATCATTCGCAACAAGGCTCGTTTGGCAGCACAAGGCTACTCCCAAGTCGAGGGTATCGACTACGGTGACATCTTTGCTCTTGTTGCTCGTCTTGAATGCATTCGCATGTTAATTGCCTATGCTTCTCATCATAACTTTAAGTTACAGCAAATGGATGTTAAGAGTGCTTTTCTTAATGGTCCTATTAATGAATTAGTTTATGTCAAGCAACCCCCCAGGTTCGAGGATCCCTACTTTCCCGATCATGTGTATCAACTCGATAAGGCACTCTATGGCCTTAAACAAGCCCCACGTGTGTGGTATGACCACCTTACCGAGTTGTTACAAGACCGTGGTTTTGAAGTTGGGCTAATCGACCCCACTCTTTTTACTAAGAAGGTCAAAGGGGAGTTGTTTGTGTGCCAATTATATGTTGATAATATTATCTTTGGTTCCCCTAACAAAGCCTTCGATGAGGAATTTGCCGCTCTAATGACCTCAAAGTTCGAGATGTCTTCCATGGGAGAGTTGAAGTTTTTTCTCGGGTTCGAAGTGAAGCAACGGAGAGAAGGAACCTTCATCAACCAAGCCAAATACACTCAAGACATGCTCAAGAGATTCAAGCTAAGTGATGTCAAGCCGGCTTCCACTCCCATGCCCACCAAGTGCCAAGTTGACATTGATCCCAATGGTAAAGCGGTGGATCAAAAGGTATATTGCTCCATGATAGGCTCCTTGCTTTACCTTTGTGCATCTAGACCGGACATCATGTTGAGTGTGGGTATTTGTGCACGGTTTCAAGCCGCACCTAAGGAAAGTCACTTTGTGGCGGTCAAGCGAATCTTTCGATATTTGGCTCATACCCCAAACTTTGTCTTATGGTACCCAAGAGGAGAAAACTTCAAGCTTGTAGGTTATTCGGACTCGGATTGGGCGGGGGACAAAGTGGATAGGAAGTCCACTTCCGGAGGGTGCCAATTTCTTGGCTGCTCTTTGGTGAGTTGGTCTTCCAAGAAGCAAAGTTGTGTGTCTCTCTCGTCCACGGAAGCGGAGTATGTGGCTGCCGGTAGTTGTTGTGCTCAACTTTTATGGATGAGGCAAACTTTAAAGGATTACGGTGTCATTTTTAACAAAGTGCCTCTTTGGTGTGACAATGAAAGTGCCATCAAGATTTCTCTCAACCCGGTGCAACACTTCAAGACGAAGCATATTGAGATTCGGTATCACTTCATCCGGGATCACATAAGGCGAGGGGAAATCGAGCTCAACTACGTCAACACTCATGATAACCTGGCAGATATTTTCACAAAACCCTTGGATGAAGCAAGATTTCGTGAGTTAAGGCATGAGCTAAATATCATTGATTCAAGCAATGTTGCTTGAATCCTTGCACACCCCACCATACTCAACTTGTTATCTTGTTTAGATGTAGGCATGGATATAGGGGGAGTGGTGTTCTCTCAATGAACTCTTCCTCCCCCCATTATGCAAAAATTAATTAACTCTTTCACATTATCTTGTTTAAAGATGAGTTCTGGTCATGGGCCCAAGGATAATTCTTCGCGGTGCCATACCAATTGACTCATACATAGGTGGCTACGGCCACCGACCCTCTTGATAGTATTGTACCTTGTGTTAGTCCTTCTTGTCCTTTCCTTAGTTTGTTTTCTTAGGCTCTAGGTGTTGGGGTCTCCAAGTGTGGTTCTCTTTCGTTTTCTTTTTGTTTTTTTTTGTTGTTGTTGGCTTCTTGGAGACCCACCTTGTTCCCCGTGCCTTCTCTACCCCAAGCCTTCCCTTCCTCAAGCCATCTAGTCTAATTGCACACACTTGACTAGGGCTTTGGTGATGGTGACCGGGCGGTACAACCGGGGTCATAGGCGGTTCTACCACTGGTGCTCTTCAGGCAGTCTCCCAGCGGTGCTTGAGCGGTTCCCCCGCTCAACCACTGGGGTGCCCGTCTGGCCGGTTCTACCGGTTGGTTACGGCGGTACTACCACTGCCTCTTGGCGACGGAAGTACCGCCCGCACCCACTGGCTCGTACCAGGCAGCGGTACAACCGCTTCCTTGAGCGGTACAACCGCTGCACGACTTTGGGCCTATATATTCCCATCGGGGCTGGTGGGGGTTTCTTTTCTCTCTCCCCCAGCCCTTCCCATCTTGTGCCCTAGCCGACAGCCGCCATTGCCTCTGCCGCGGAGTGCTTATCGCGATTCGGATCCGTGGGGTCTCCGTGGATCCTCTCCAAGGAGGCCTCCTCCTTCCCGATTTCTTCCCATGGATGCCGGTAATGCCCCATTGTACTTGACATTCCGCGTTTATTGTTTAAACTATTGGGTGGAATAGATCCCCTTTTGCCTCCTGCTTAGATTGCACATCTTTGAGAGTAGAATATGGCTAGTGTGATTCATATTTCGCGGTTAAATCTAGTCCCTACCAGTAGTACCACTGTTCAACGGTTCTACCACCTCTGTGGGTGGTACAACCGCTGGAGCGGTACTACCGGTAGGAGAACCGGTTCAACCGGGATATCTGCACCATGTAGCCCTGTTTTATTTTATAAGTTCGTGCAATATATCTTTTCTTCTGTTTGTGTGTGCAATCCTCTCATCTTTGATGGGTTTCTTGTGTTCTCCTTGTGCATGTGTTCAGGTGGCTCCAGCTCTCGCTCTGCTCCTTGCAAGACCAAGAAGAGCGCCCGACGGACCTTGTGTCCAGTTGTGTCTGATGACAAAGAAGAGGTTGTGATTCCCACCAAGCCCACTCGCCGTGAGAAGTCTGTCGCTGCCAAGAAACATGTGGTTTTGCCCTTGCATCGTTGGAAAGCCAAGGATTGGGAAGCGTTCCACTCAAAGAATCCTTATGAGGTTCCCATTGCTCCTCTTTGGACCACTATTCAGTTCCGGAATGAGATGCAAGTGCGGATTGTTCATGAACTCTTTGAGCACAACAAGAATAGGTATGCCAAGCAGTGGACCATCGATCTTGACCGTTGGAGGAACAACTTGGAGTATTTTGGTGAGGCACTGGCTCTTTGTGAGGAGTTTGATCTTGTCAAGCTCATGTCTGTCAACTGTGACTTTGATGTTCAACTCGTCCATCAATTCTATGCCATGGTTCACTTTGGAGAAGATGACACCCGCACTCTCACTTTCATGTGTCGTGATGAGCTCTTTCAAGTTCCCTGGAGGGCCTTTTGCAATGCTATTGGGTATGACGATACCGGTCTGGAAGGTAGAGGTGGCATTCGCCCTCATGATCATCCTGAGTCTATGCCTAAGGAGAAGCTTGCCCCTCTGTACATTCGGGGTCATGGTATTATTGGAGAATCTAAGGATTTGGTGAAGGTCTATGACATCATGCATCGTGTGTTTTGCAATGTGCTTCTGCCCAAGGTGGGAAATCAAGATGAAATCCATGGCTATCTTGTTGACTTGATGGTTGCAATGAAGACCAAGGTGGGTTCTCGGGAAACGTTTGACGTGTCCAACTGGCTGTGGCACGAGATGTACAACATGGTCATCTACAGGAAGGTCCCCATTTATGCTCCATTTGTCATGTGCTTTCTGAACTCAGTATGGGAGGTTCGCCGTCCTGGAGAGGCTCTCACCTCTCCCGATAATCTCACTGTTCATGAGGTCAAGCTTCTTAAGAAGAAGAAGCACGCCGAGCCTCGCTTCCCTGCCAATGCTCCTGAGGATGTCTATGCCACTTCTGACGATGAGGACTTTGAGATGGAGCCAGGGGTCAATCCCTCTTGGGTGGACAAGCTCATTGCCAAGGTAAAGAAGACTTTCTGCCTCCAGTCTGACATCTAAAAGAGGATGTATGAGGCCCATGTCAATGAGAAGCATGCCCGACGTCGCCAAATTGCAATGATGAAGCACCTCAACATGCCGGTTCAGAGTGGCTCTGAGAAGAGCATTGCACCGGAGGAGCGTTAGATATCTACCCATAGCACCTAGTCTGATGATGAAGCTCCTCCCCATCCATCCACATCCTTTGCTGCAGTTGATGATTCCGTGGAGGAATCTGATCAAGATGATGTTGACGAGTCTAATGATGATGCGGATCCAGATGCTACCGAGGATTCGAAGGAGGACGATTGAGCCTTGGGACGCTAGCTTCGCTCTTTTTCCTTTTTGGTGTCTTGATGCCAAAGGGGGAGAGAGTCTTAGGTCTCAGGATTTGCATGGGTTTTATTTGCCTGTTGCTTGTGTTTTTCCTTTTCCGTCGTTTGTGTTGAACTTTGGCCTGTGAACCTTGTTGCTTATCTCTGCTTGCATGGTGTAAGACATGTGCGTATCTAGCTATCTATCTTTATTTTCCGTGATATTGTTGTGTATTCCATTATTATCTTTACCTTCATATTATGGTCTTATTGCTCACCATGTTTAGTAGGAGTGGCGAGTCTATAAAATCTAGGGGGAGTCTTGTCCCTAATATGTGCTCTCAAATAGCCTTCTCAATTTGGGGCACACATCTAGGGGGAGTCCCGTCTACATTTTCTAGACTTTTCACTTGCAAATCGTGGTGTTGTCATCATCCACCAAAAAGGGGGAGATTGTAAGGTCATTTCCCTACTTTGTGTTTTGGAGGATGATGGCAACCCTTTATTGGCCTAATCTTATGCTAAGTGTTTCAGGTTTTAGTTTTAGGCCTTCTTCGGTTAGCTATTCTCTCTGAAGAAAAAAGATCGAAGATGGTGTTTTCTACATGCTTGTCTATCTCTTTTGGTCATAGGGAACCCGTACTATCAAGAGGGAATCCACATTGGAAAGTGTTGGGGGTATCATTTCACGTACACTTACCTCACCCCTCTCTTGCCTTCCTAAACTGTGAGATTGAGAGCTCTTCCCCTTCCTTCCTACTGCTTATTGTGGGCTCCAGCGGTTGTACCGCTCTCTGGAGCGGTTGTATCGCTGGGTCTTGGCGCTGACCAGTTTTGTTCGAGCGGTTGTACCGCTGCTTCCGAGCGGTGGTACTGCCAATGCTCAGCAAGAACTAGGGCGGTTGTTCCGGCCAAGCACCGCCCAAGTACCAGTCTGGCCTCTGTTTTGATGCGGAACTCGTGCGGTGGTGGCCCGGTTGGTCCGGTCGTACCGGTACCACCGGTGTCCGGAGCGGTTCTACCGCTCAGGACTTAGCCGCCCGAGCGCTCGAGGCCATGCGGTTGCACCGGCCCGTTACCGTTCGACTACCGCACTCAGGGGTGACTCCCTTCTGTTCCTATGCGGTGGTTGGGCATTGGCTGGGTGGTTGGTCCAGTTGTTCTTCTCAACCGGTACTACCGCCTGGTCGCCCGGTTGTACTGCCTGGTAGGGTTCTGCACGTAAACTGTGAGTGGGAGCGGTTGTACCGCTGCAGTACTGAGAACACAGTAACGGTTGGATTTTTAGGGTTGCTATATAAGGGTGCTTCTTCCACCTACCACATTCACCTCTTACCTCTCTCTTTCCACCATTAATGCTACTCAAGCTCTCTTGTCCCATATCTCTCTCTAACCACTCAAACTTGTTGATTTGCTAGGGATTGAAGGAGGAGACCTATATCTACACTTCCACCAAAGGATATTTGCTTCCCATACTTTCTTGTGTGGATTTTGTTACTCTTGGGTGCTTTGCGCATCCTAGACGATTGAGGTCACCTCGGAGCCATATTCCATTGTGGTGAAGCTTCGTGGTTTCGTTGGGAGCCTCCAATTAAGTTGTGGAGTTTGCCCGAACCTTGTTTGTAAAGGTCCGGTCGCCGCCTCCAAGGGCACCAATAGTGGAATCACGACATCTCGCATTGTGTGAGGGTGTGAGGAGAATACGGTGGCCCTAGTGGCTTCTTGGGGAGCATTGTGCCTCCACACCGCTCTAACGGAGACGTACTTCCCCTCAAAAGGAAGGAACTTCGGTAACACATCCTCGTCTTCACCGGGTCCACTCTTGGTTATCTCTTACGTTTACTTGTGCAAGCTTATTAGTGTTACTTCTCTTGCTTGCTTGTATGTTCGTTGTTGTTGCATCATATAGGTTGCTCACCTAGTTGCACATCCAGACAACCTACTTTGATGCAAAGTTTAATTTGGTAAAGAAAAGTTAAAAATTGTTAGTTGCCTATTCACGTCGATCCTTTTCAGGCATCCCCAAGCTTAGATGCTTGAGTATCCTTGAAATATTCACATGGGGTGCCTTGGGCATCCCCAAGCTGGAGCTCTTGCCTCTCTTTATTCTTCTCATATCGATAGCTCCTCGATCTACGAACACTTCATCCACACAAAACTTTAACAAAAACTTTGTGAGATCCGTTAGTGTAAATAAAGCAAATCACTACCTTTAGGTACTGTTGCAAACTTATTCCAATTTTATATTAGAACTATATCTACTGCATTCCAACTTCACCATGGTTCATACCCCACGATACTACCCATAGATTCATCAAAATAAGCGAACAACTCATAGAAAACAGAATCTGTCAAAAACATGACAGTCTGTAGTAATCTGGAAGTTTAGTAAACTTATGTAACTCCAAAAAATTCTAAAAATATATGATAATTTAAAAATATGTACAGAAGTAATGTGCAAAACGTTTCAGACCCATTTGACTTTCCAGTAAAAAATGTAAAATCACGCGCTACAGCCAAAGTTTCTTTTTTTGTACTGTACATAGTAAACAAGCAATCTAATCATCTTAAAACCAAGGCTTGGCATGAATTTTTTTACAAGGGGGTAATTATTTTCAAAGAAGCTTCCATGAAATTTTTTACATTCTTTCCCTGACCATGAACACAAGTGCTCAAGGTCGACCCTCATTTCTTCAATGCATAATCTTCCAATCACTTCTCTTATTGAAAAACTTTTTAGGTATGAGAGACAAGTAATTTTTTTTTGTATTTTCATTCTTTAAATTTTATTTGTAATGTTTCACCCACAACTAAATAGAAACAAAAAGGAAAAACAAAATATACTTAGTGAAGAAAGCAAACAAGCACAAACGAGAATATCAACCCCACGCAATTGCTCCCCGGCAATGGCGCCAGAAAAGAGCTTGATAATCCCCAAGTGCAGGGAATCATCATAGCAATTCCCAAAGGTGGAAGTGATAAGTATGGAGTGTCGAACCCACAAGGATCTAAAGGTAAGATCAATATTCTCTGAAGCCCTATCTGCCACTGATACAACTCTACATACACCGAACGTTTTGCTTCCAACTAGAAACGAGAAATAAAACTACGTTGTGGGTATGAAGAGTATAACTTTGCATGATATCAGAGAGATAAAACATAAAAGTAGGTGATGTTATCATAAAGTTAGAATATATTACTAAATATTATAAATAGCGAGTGTGGAATAATGATGGGTCGGTGTGCGGAATTGTCTTAGGCAATTGCTAACAAGACCGATAGTCGTCATTGCAATTTCATATGAGGGAGAGGCATAACCTAACATACTTTCTCTTCTTGGATCATATGCACTTATGATTGGAACTCTAGCAAGCATCCGCAACTACTAAAGATCATTAAGGTAAAACTCAACCATAGCATTAAAGCATCAAGTCTCCTTTATCCCATACGCAACAACCCCCTTACTCGGGTTTATGCTTCTGTCACTCAAGCAACCCACTATAAGCGAATCATGAACGTATTGCAACACCCTACAGCGGGAATCCCTCATGCTTCCGCGACACGGAGGGCACAATAGGATAGCACCAAAATAAAACATACAACTCATACCAATATAGATCATCAATCAACCCAAAGACAAAGGATATCTACTCAAAACATCATAGGATGGAAACACATCATTGGATCATAATATATGGCATAAAGCACCATGTTCAAGTAGGGATTACAGCGGGGTGCAGGAGAGTGGACCGCATAAAAGAGATGAGGGTGATGATGATGATGGTGATGTTGATGAAGACGATCACCGCGGCGATGATTCCCCTCTCGATGGCACTCTGGTGCCACCGAGAGAGAGGAGGAGAGGTTCTCCCCCTTGTGCTTCCTCCTCCATGGCCTCCCCCTGGATGGGGAGAGGTCCCCCCTCTGGTCCTTGGCCTTCATGGCGATGATGGCCCCTTCGGGATCCTCCTCCATAGCCTCCGGTGATGATGGCCCCCTCCGGCAGGGTGCCAGAGAGGGCCTAGATTGATTTCTCGTGGCTACAGAGGCTTGCGGCGGCAGAACTTCCGATCTAGGTTAATTTCTGGAGGTTTGGGTATTTATAGGAGAGGTTGGCATCGAGAACAAGTCAGGAGGCCCACGGGCAGTCCACGAGGCACAGGGGCATGCCCAGGGGGTGGGCACGCCCCCACCCTCGTGGGGCCCATGGGACTCCCCTCCGGTAGATTTTTGTTCCATTACTTTTTATATTTTCCAGAAAAATTCTTCGTTGATTTTCATCGCATTCCGAGAACTTTTATTTCTGCACAAAAATAACACCATGGTAGTTCTGCTGAAAACATCATCAATCCGGGTTAGTTCTAATCAAATCATATAAAACTATTGTAAACATGGCATGAATACTTCATAAATTATAGATATGTTGGAGACGTATCACGGCCTTGCGGCTGCAATTTATTGTAGAACAAAAATTGAGTTGAACAAATGAGTAGTACTAAAGTTCAGAAAGTCTGATGATAGAAGTTCAGAGAAACCAAGTTGAGCATGTCAAAAGAGGGCAAGTTGCTGCAGCCGTGGAGATGAGATCAATGTGTGCAACTATAGAAGTTCAACCATGGCACGGAGCACTCGCATGGCGGGCGGGCGCCAATGTAACGGGAAATAGGGTGTGGCCATATATGAGCGGGCCAACACTGGATGGCGCAGATGGGATCCTGGACCTCCATCGCACGCGCTTTAGGTGTGTCCTCCACAAAGCAGCTATTGCTACTACTAAGCTGATAGAAAGAAGATTCAGATAGTCTTATACCCTGAAAAGTTCAGAGAAAAAGAACAGAAAAAGAGAGACGGAGTTTTTTTTAGTGTTCAGTGGTGACTGGGGGGATGACATGGATAAGAAATGAAGTTGTGGTCGAGAAAAAGGCCACTGATTTTCACGTGGCGCACCATTCACTTGGCTATGAGATGTAAAATCTACCTTCATTATTTTATTCTTAATCAAACTTAGCTATGAAATTACTCTCTCTTTCTCTCTCCAATCGATTCTCATCTAATGGATGCATGCACTGATTCCTACTAGTCTCTATAATTGTTTTTACCTTATATATTCGTACAAGTTATTTTAATGTACTTTCCCTCTTTTAAAAAAACTTAGAAGTTCAAATTTAAATAACACAGAAAATCAATGTTTATTACAAAACCAAAGAGGTCAAAATAAACAAATAGAGCAGTTCAAGAAGTTCAACCAGGGAAAAGATGTCCAAAGATGTACAAAGTAAAGCAAAGCAACTGTGAGCAACGTTACAATGTTGTTTCTTATTTTAGCTAAATGAAAAAGATAGTTCTAACAATAAATAAAAATACCCCATCGCTGTAGTTCTACTTCATCATGTGCGAGAGTCCAAAAAAGTACGTCTTGAAAAGTGCACATCCATAAGTGCATTAAAAAATTCCCCCAGGAAGTCCATATACAAAAATAAGTGAAAAGTTTAAATATGTAATACAAACATTAAGTTTGTACATGCAAAAATTCTCATGTTCTCATGCAAAAAAATATCAAAATATGTATTGTATCATTAGTTCATAAAAGGAAACACATAATGGTTAGATGCGTGTGCAAAAAAGGTTTAGTTTTTATTTTCCCCATTCTTGACAAAAAAGAAGCTTTACCTATTCTCTAACACCAGGAAGTCCAAATATAAAAAATGGAGCAGTTTGACGTTTATAAAAAACTCAGTTTTTTACAAAAAAAATCAAGAAGTTCAAATTAAAATAACGTAGTAGTTCAATTTGTACAAAAAATGCAAATTCTTTCCGTTTGTAGGAAAAATAAAAGTATCAAGTTCATTTAAAAAATGGATGCTTATTTAAAAACACATTGTTCCTACGAATAAAACTACGAAGTTCAAATTAAAATAACCGAGAAGTTCTAAGTTTATAAAAAGCTCGGTTTTTTTCTTGTTACTAAAAAATAAACTAGAAAATTTCAAATTAAAATAAAAGGAACAACTAAATAAAATATTTAAATAGAGCATTCCCTTTTTTAAAATACTAGAAGTTCATTTTAAAATAACGAAGTGGTTCAATGTTTATAAAAAAATCTAGGATTTTACTGTTTTTAAGAAACTCAAATATCTATTATTATTAAAGTACCAACCATGGAGTTCAAATTGAAAAAACATTCAAATTAATTGTTTATTTAAAAATAAAAAACAAGTATTTACTCGAAATAAATAAATGTGAAGTTCAAACTAAAATAACACAGAAGTTCAGAGTTTATCAAAACCTAAGGTACATGTTAAAAACAAAAAAAACACAACGCCATTTTATGTTTTTTTAGAAACAACTCATAAACGGAAAACAATGTTGCTAGAAGTTCAAGTGCTCGGCCCGAGAAAGTTCAAATATTCTTGTGAGAGAGGTTGAACAAAAATACGTGACAGAAGTTCAAGGTGAAAACAGCGGGAAGTTCAACTACTACACGGAATGCGTTTCAGATAAGAATATAAGAATAGAAAACTAAAAGCTTAAAAGGTTTGTTGCAAGAAGTTCACGTGCTCCTCTTGGTGCAGTTCGAGATCTCTAGTGCGAGACGTCCAACCTTCAATTACATGTTAAAACACAAGGAAAAACAATGTTATTTTTGCCATTTTTAATATTGCTATGAAACGACAACGAATTTGTAATGGTTGTCTTGATGAAAAAGTTGCTCCTATTCATAAGCTTTCCAGCGGCATATTATATGCTACATTCT
This sequence comes from Triticum dicoccoides, assembly GCF_002162155.2. NCBI lineage: Eukaryota > Viridiplantae > Streptophyta > Magnoliopsida > Poales > Poaceae > Triticum > Triticum dicoccoides. The sequence goes on from NC_041384.1 coordinate 453,944,458, forward strand.
GATAAATGGTTTAAAAGTTTTATGTACACCATTAAAAACATATTTTTACGCATTCAAAAAATATTTTGAACCGTCGTAAGTATGAAAAAATGATCAACACGGAAAAGTTGTGTGTTTTCAATAGCTTTTCATCAGTATACCATTTGCTCAATTTCGATAATTGGTTGGGGAGTTATGGGCAAAAAATAGCACATCAAAAACAGAGTGAAGTTCAAACAAACATGTCCGAGAAGTTCAACAACCTCACATAGTGCATTTCCTTTCGCGATGAAGGCAGAAATCATGATCTCGCCATTTTTTAAATTACTTGAAAACGGCAGGAATATCATTTGTGTAAGTTCAAGTCCTTGGTCGGAGAAAGTTGAAAAATTATTGTGAGAGAGGTTTGTACAAAAGGAATATCATTTGTGTAACACTTACGAGAATGGATGAAAAAATTACAAACGAAAATACGTCACAAAAGTTCAACATGAAAACAGCAGGAAGTTCAACTACTGCACTGAATGAATTTCAAATGAAAAACTTTTAAAGCCGTCGCGAGTATGAAAAAATGATCAACACGGGAAAGTTGTGTGTTTACAACAGCTTTCCTTTGGTATACCACTTGCTCAATTCCAGTGAGTGGATGGAGAGCTGCGAGCAAAAAAGCCCATGAAAAATAGAGTGAAGTTCAACTACACATGTCGAGAAGTTCAAGTTCTTCACGCGGTGCATTTTTTTAAATCTGTTTCATGATAAAGGCACAACGCATGATCTCGTTGTTTTCTAAATTACTTGAAAACGGCTAGGAATCAGAGAAAACCATCTACATGAAAAAGTTTCGCATTTTCCGTAGCCTTTCAACGGTATATTATTTGCCCTATTCTGATAAAGTTTGTAGAAATTACGGCCAAAAATGTTTTTAGTCATTTTCAAAGTTGACTTAAAATCATAAGGAATTGGGAGAAACAATATATATGAAAAGGTTTCGCATTTCCTCAAGCTTTCCAGTGCCATATCATTTGCTGTATTCGGACGTACGATTAAAAAATTAGCGTGAAAATGCAAACTCCGTGGAACTTGTACCGTTTTCTAAATTACTTTTAAGCCGTTCAAACTTAGAAAAAAATTGAACATGAAAAAGTGGCGCATTTTCATAAGCTTTCCAACGCCATATCATTTGACTCAATTGGATTAACCATTTAGAAATGTCATCAAAAATATGAACTCGGCTGTTCGGTTTGCGAAATTTTACGATTTTCCAAATTACTCTTTAACCATAAGGAATTAGAGAAAACTTTCAACATGTGGAAGAAGAGGTTTTGCAGCAGCTTTCTGACGCCATATTATTTGCCTCATTCTGATAAACGGTTTAGAAATGCGATCAAAAATACGATTCATGTTTTTTGTATGAAGAAAAAACGATTTTCAAAACTACTCTTAAACCATTTACATTTTGCCAAAAAATTAACTTGGGTCATGATACTCGTGTCCATAGCTTTCCAACGGTATATCGCATTCCTCATTTGGGCAATGTTGGTGGAAGTTCAACCTAGCACCGGTGGAAGTTCAGGTTGAACAACTCACGCAGTAAAATTGCAAAAGACGCAAGTTCATCATGACTCGAGAGCAAAATCCGCCAACGAGCGAGATTCCTATGTAAAACGGGCATTTAGTTGCTAAAAACCATTTCTAGATTACACTTACATCCTATAGAACATGAATGACCAGAATAATTCGCATGGGGAGACACGGTTGCGAAGATAGCCCGAAGGTCGGGTTCCTACAGAGGGAAGTTCAGGCTGTGTAACTCAGGAAGTTCATGTTGTGATCAGAATAATATTCTGACCCCATGATCAGAATAGCATATTCCATAAAAAATAAATAACAAGCCGGCTTTCGAGGCACGACATAAAGACCGGCTTTCGAGGCTCGAGTCTGATTTGCTTCTATGAAGCAGGCCTTGTAGCCTCTTATGGTTTATCCTAGCTCTCTGAAAGCTATCTCTCATGTGACTTAAGACGGTGTTTTAACTTTGATAAGTCCAGGTTCAACAAAGTCCATGATAGGTGTCAGTGTGATTGACTTATCAAAAGTACAACTGGGTCACCTTTTCGGAGTAGCATCAATCTAATAGGCAGGTTTAACTAAGTATTATGGTGACATATGCTGGGTCAAGATGGATGTTATTAGCTAAACTTGATGAGTTGGAAGCCCTCAAGTGACCATATGATCATGGAAAAACTCAGCATAGGATATACAGGAGACAATGCTAATACTGCAAAACATCTAGGGTCCAGATAAGCCGGCTTTATTCCATTGATCATAATATGATGAGCCAATAAGGCAGGATACCCATGTTTGAACTGTGCATCGTGGCAACTAGTTCTCTTTCGCAACCTTTACTTTTTCGCCAATAAGGCAGGATACCCATGTTTGAACAGCGCATCATCGCAGCTAGTCCTCTTTGACAACCTCGGCATTTGATGATGCTGTATAAGCCAGCGAAGATTTGATGACTAAAGACTTTGAGGTTGTAAATGACCCTGTAGGAGTCACAAGTCCATAACCCAGTTGGAGGTTTGACCCGGCGGCGGAACCCAGAATCTGATGGCAGAGCCAGAACATTGTCCGACAAGTTAGAATACAAGTCTGAATTTTTCTGAGGGCCGGATTTTCATCACAAGCCGGATTTTAGTCACAAGCTGGATTTGGTGACAGGCAAGATTTCTTGGATTTTGATCGCAAGCCGGATTTTGGTGACAAGGTAGATTTTTCTGACAAGCCGGATTTTGGTTGCAAGCTGGACTTTGTTGACAAGCAGGATTTTGGTCACAAGCCAGACTTTGGTCTCAAACCGGATTTTCCTTGAGCCAGATTTTTCTGAGTAGATTTTCCTGAGCTAGATTTCCTTGAGCTGGATTTTAAGATGGAATTTGAGTTGAATTTTGAGCTGGACTTTCCTTGAGCTGTATTTGAGCTGGAATCTGAGCTGGATTTTGAGCTGAAATTTCCTTGAGTTGGATTTTGAGCTAGACTTTTCCTGAGTGGACTTTCCTTGAGCCGGATTTTGAGCAGGACTTTCCTTGAGCCGGATTTTGAGCTGGACTTTCCTTGATATGGATTTTGAGCTGGACTTTCCTTGAGCTGGATTTTGAGCTGGACTTTCCTTGAGTCGGATTTTGAGCTGAACTTTTGAAAGATCGTGGATGTCGCCTAGAGGGGGGGTGAATAGACGTTTTAAAATAATTACGGTTTAGGCTTGAACAAATGCGGAATAAACCTAGCGGTTAATTTGTCAAGCACAAAACCTAAAACAACTAGGCTCACCTATGTGCACCAACAACTTATGCTAAGCAAGATAAGCAACTAAGTGATAGCAAGATATATGACAAGAAACAATATGGCTATCACAAAGTAAAGTGCATAAGTAAAGGGCTCGGGTAAGAAATAACCGAGGCATGCGGAGACGATGATGTATCCCGAAGTTCACACCCTTGCGGATGCTAATCTTTGTTTGGAGCGTTGTGGAGGCACAATGCTCCCCAAGAAGCCACTAGGACCACCTTAATCTCCTCACGCCCTCGCACAAGGCAAGATGTCGTGATTCCACTAAGGGACCCTTGAGGGCGGTCACCGAACCCGTACAAATGGCAACCCTTGGGGGCAGTCACCGAACCCGTACACTTTGGCAACCCTTGGGGGCGGTCACCGGTACCCGTCAAATTGCTCAGGACGATCTCCACAACCTAATTGGAGACCCCGATGCTTTCTCGGAGCTTTACACCACAATGATTGAGCTCCGAACACCACCAACCGTCTAGGGCGCCCAAGCACCCAAGAGGAACAATCTCAAGGGTACCAAGCACCCAAGAGTAATAAGCTTCTCAACTTGTAACTTCCACGTATCACCATGGAGAACTCAAACCAATGCACCAAATGCAATGGCAAGGGCACACGGAGTGCCCAAGTCCTTCTCTCTCAAATCCCATCGAAGCAACTAATGCTAGGGAGGAAAATGAGAGGAAGAACAAGAAGGAGAACACCAAGAACTCCAAGATCTAGATCCAAGGGGTTCCCCTCACATAGAGGAGAAAGTGATTGGTGGAAATGTGGATCTAGATATCCTCTCTCTTTTCCCTCAAAAACTAGCAAGAATCCATGGAGGGATTGAGAGTTAGCAAGCTCGAAGAAGGTCAACAATGGGGGAAGAACACGAGATTAAAGGATAAGGTTCATTGGGGAAGAAGACCCCTTTTATAGGAGGGGGAAAATCCAACCGTTATGTGCTCAGCCCGCACACGAGCGATACTACCGCTCAGGCGGAAGAAACAGGGAATGGAGCAGCAAAACATGAACCTTGGGGCGGTAGTACCGCTTATAAGCGGTACTACCGCTCACCCCAGCGGTACTACCGCTGGAGGAGCAGAACACGGGACCAAAAGAGGCAAGGCAGAGCAGAGTACGGTGGCAGTACTATAGTAGCGGTACTACCGCCCGACCGAAGCGGTACTACCGCTTAGGCGGAACTACCGCGCCTAACTGCCGTGCAACTACTGCTAAACCCGACACGAAAAGTGCAGGACCCAAAAACGAGGCGGAAGTAGAGCGGTACTGCAGCGGTACTACGGCTGAGAGCTCCAAGCGGTACTACCGCTTGGGCTCGCGGTACTACCACTGGGACCAGACAAAAGCCACTTCCAAGAAAACAAGAACTGCCATAACTTCTGCATATGAGCTCCGAATTGAGCAAACTCAAGCTTGTTGGAAACAAGACAACGAGTAGCATCAAAACAGCGAGAAGTGAAACCTCCAACCGAGAAGAACCGGTGTCATGGAATTGTCACGGCAGATGTCCTTAGTGTCAGGACTTAGTCGCGAGGCCAACGCATCTATATGGTAGCTTGAGAGGGGTTGAGCGGGATGAGAGACGCGATGTTTACCCAGGTTCGGCCCCTCACGATGGAGGTAAAAGCCTACATCCTGCTTCATTGATATTGATGATGATGATCACGGTTACAAGAGTGCTCTATCTCGAGAGCTATTGTCTAAACCTAACTTGTCCAACTTGTGGAACTTGTCTCTCTTCTCCCTTTTGGGGAGCCCTGCCCCTCCTTATATATGTTGGAGGGGCGGGTTACATGTAGAGTCCTATTAGGATTAGGACTAGTCTATCTCTAATACAAACCGGATACAAGTCCAGGTCTTAACTCCTTGTAAGATAAATGTTCCTCATGACTTTCCTCTTAAACCGGCCCACCATTAACATAAACCGGCCTGCTGGGCCTTGGGCCTTGTCATCCATCTGGAACACGCGCCGGGTCACCAATGAGTCTTCAGGCTCGTGAATCATCATACCAGTGAACCGCCAGACATGTAAGTCGCCAATCCTCTGGTGGTTTACCAATGAAACGCCTAGTCCGGCCGGGTTATACTTCCGGCCGGTTTACGCCGCGGGGTATATCCCCAACATTAGCCCCCAAGTTTAGCTTGGATTTATCCATGATAAACTTATGCTGCAAAATAAACACAAGAACAAATTTGACATGTTGTGCTCCGGGTTAAGAATTCTTGTAAACCGGTACCTGATCACCCTTAAGTCCTTGTTATTTCCTCCTTCTGGGAAGTCCGGGTCAACAGACCAGCTTCATAATCAATTTGCCGACATTGGTTTCTCACAGAGAAATATTGTGAAGAATAACTCCTTTGACTCAGCTCCCAAAGCGCCGGTTTAAGAAATATGGGTCTTGAAATACTTATCTGATATTCAGCCGGTCTGAAGATGTAAAACTTGCCGGTTTAATATTACCAAAATGGCTAGTTTATAAATATTGATGGCACCGGGTCATAATTGTTATGAACACCGGGTCATGTAATTGATCTTCCTGATTTGCTCAAAACTGATAAAATGAAGATGTTCCTCCTTTATATATGTAATACCTATAGCCCCCAAGTCTTAAGAGGAGAACATAGTGATAACTTAAGACTTACTCCAATAAGTGTTTCAACCTTGAAGAAATCCGGTTTGTTCATCTCAATCATATAAACTGAATACTCCATATATGTAGCCCCCAAGTACCGGGTTGTCATGCTTGCAGCAACCTGGGACTTGTAATTGCTTATAAAAACTTCAATCAGTGTAACCCCCAAGGGCCGGGTCATTATGCAATAATGAGCAGGGACTTTGTAAATATAAGCATGTAGATTTTAGCAGTGATGTGTAGCCCCCAAGGGCCGGCTTAGTAAGATAATACTGAACCGGGACTTGATACATACTTCAATGAAAATAACATCTTATAATGTAGCTTCCATCGTAGGGCTTGAACCCACGTCCACAAGGTTAAGAGCTTTGTGCTTTACCAATTGAGCAATGGATCCTTCAATATTATGGACGAAAACTTGTGTACCTTGAATTGTTGACAGGAGCAATTGGTAGCCCCCAAGGGCCGGCTCATTATAATATGATGAGTCGGGTCTTCAATAAGACTAGTAAAAATGACTTTGCATTAGCCCCCAAGTGTCATGATGCATGCTTGCAGCGACATGAGACTTGCATGTAATCTCAATTTGAATAATGTAGCCCCCAAGTGCCGGGTTGTAAGCTTGCAGCGACTCGGGACTATTCCTTCCATTGTAGAATAAATCATATCCTTTGATAAAATAATAGACATTGCGCTAAAGCGACTTTGAAAATTTTAATCATAATACTGGTTATTGATAACCATAATAAAAATCCAGCCATGTTGGCTATTTGAATAATATACCCAATGATTTATAAGCGCATAATTCCAATGGCGCAATCCAAATATATACTGACGAGTTATAGTCCAAAGCCAGGCCGGGTCAATAAACACCGGTGATTTGTAATTATGTTTTATTCAACCTATTTCTGCATACAACAAGTTTAAAGTATCCTGGCGGTTTACCGCCGGACGGGTCATAATGCCCAACATATAACCCGGGTTTATAACCAAGGTTGCACTTTAAGAATAATCAAATATGAAATAGATCATACCTATGACATTGAATCACATCGTTGGTTTACCAACTTTTTTTAGTAAGGGTGATAACCCAAATCTTGAGTATGATAACTCCCATCATACTTTGCCGGTTTGTAATAAAACCGTGTCGGGTTGTAATAAACACCAGATAGTCATCCTGGCAACTTATAGTCAACGCCAGACCGGGCTAAAAAAACTCCGGTTTATAATTGAGTTTGTACTAACAACTGATAGTTGAAAGCTTGTGCCGGGTTAAGAAACTCCGGGCTGATTTGATGACTGATAGTCATGCCGGGTCAATAGACACCGGTTCAACATAAAATTATCAAAAGAGAAAAATCTTGACAAAGGCAAATAAAACCGTGTAGTCGAGGCTTTTCAAGGGCTGCCAGGCCCAAATTCGAGGCTTTTCATGGGCTGCCAGGCCGCTGAGTTAAACCATTTGACAAAGTCTTTTAAGATGGCCCTCCAACTAACCAATCATCGTTTTAACTTTGACAAGTTCAGGGTCTCAATGAGAGTAACTGTCAAACGTTCGACGGGGCGTGCCAGGATTACCTGGATAGGAGTGGCTTACTTGATGAAGGCAGGTTAACCCGGGGTTTTAGGTGAATACACCAGACTTCCAAGCCATGGGTCGATACCCGGTTACAAGGGTCCTTTCAAACTCTTTGGTATTTGACACAAAGAGCCCCCAAGTAACTTTGTGAGCCGTGCTCAATGGGTGCCTATGTTTGAGTTGTGCGTAGCAATAAGACTCTCTTTGGCCCCTTGGGTGTGAAGCTCCCAAGCTTTGTTGTGGCGTGAAAGCCGGATTAATGGACAGGACTCCGCTTTGCAAGCAGAAGCTCCCATGTGATATATTTCTGAGATGTGCTCGCCGGGTGCCTATGTTTGAGTCGTGGTGTGCAACAAACTCTCTTTGGCCCCTGATGATAATATTGTCTTGATAGCTGCATCAAGAGGGTAGTAACACCATGTTCTCTTTGGTGAATACACCTATGTTTGAACAGGAAGCCCTGAAGTAATCATATGAAGATGAGCCCATAAGGCAGGACACCCATGTTTGAACCGCGCGTCAAGGCAGCAGGTCCTCTTGGGCAACCTTTAACTTTTTGCAAGAGATAAATTCTTCTTGAACCGGGATTTTGAACCGGATATTGAGAGCTTCAATGTTTTATGGGAGACATCTTTCCCTTGAACCGGATTTTAAACCAGAACCTTCATTTTCAGTCGGAAATTTTCTGACGGCCTTTCAGCTCGAACTTGCGAGAGATTAATTCCTCTTGAACCGGAAATTCTTAAACCGGATTTGAGAGCTTCAATGTTTTATGGGAGACATCTTTCCCTTGAACCGGATTTTAAACCGGAACCTTCATTTTCAGTCGGAAATTTTTTGACGGCCTTTCAGCTCGAACTTGCGAGAGATTAATTCCTCTTGAACCGGAAATTCTTAAACCGGATTTGAGAGCTTCAGAGCTTTGTGGGAGAACAGATTTCCCTTGAACCGGATTTTAAACCGGCATTCTTTATTTTGAACCGGAAATTTCCTGACGGCCTTCAAATTGCCATCAATATGGTAGTAGCCTCCGGGATCGGGTTATCTTTCCCTCCAATGTCATGGGGTTCTTGACTTCACTGAAAACCGGCAACATTTGCTGAGTCATATTACTGTAGCCCCCGAGTCTCAAGGTGACTCGAGGAGTTGACTTGAGATTCTCCATTTTTGACCGTAATATAAACCGGTATGAGTCCTTCAACAGCTCAGTGATATAATTTTTCCTACATTGAAGAACTTGCAAGACAAAGTAATTGCTCTTTTTTTTAAAGAAAGCAATATATAATATAAAAATATACTGGATGGATTTCACCTGAGATGTTGAGCCAGAAATTATCCATCACAGAGTTGATGATCACCATGGTGAAGCTGAAATCAATCAAGGATGAACCGGCCACGACGTTGTAAGCCGGTGCGGACGGGGAGAGTCGACCATGGGGTCGGACGGGTAAGTCGCCCATAGTGTTGTAAACCGTCGCGGACGAGCGAATTGTCCTCCATGTTGCAAGCTGGCGCGGACACGTGAACCGGCCGCGAGGGTGGACGGGCGAGTCGTCCGTGGCATTGTAAGGCGGTGCGGACGGGCGAGTCAGCTGGCGCGTTTGATGTAAACTGGACCGCGACACGCGTGCCTGCGGAGCCACGCGGCACAGCCGAACGTACATCCGCGATATAACACCACTCCTTTTTCTTTCAATAGCCGTCCTGCATAAAAATATTACAGGCCGGAATAATTGTTCTTTTGACAAAAAATAATAAATGTTTAATACATAAACTTGGATGAATACCACCTGATGTTTGGGCGGGCAGTAAAACAACCGCAGCATCAGAAGCGGCTTCAGAGAGATGAGTCGGTCGTGGCCTTGTAAACCGGCGCAGACAAGCCAGTTGTTCTTCGCGTTATAAACCGGTGCGGACGTGTGAACCGCCACGAGGGCGGACGGGCGAGTTAATTTCAGGCGTTGTGAGACGCGCGGACGGCCAGTCAATCACGGGCGAAGTCCTGGTGAGTGGATGTAGATCGAGCTGCACGGGCGGCGGTTTACGCACACCCGTCCAACAGCAAATGATGAATCATTACCCTTCATATATAAAAATATACAAACAATGCAATTGTTCTTTGACAAAAAACAATATATACTAAAAAAAGACTTAGATGAATATCACCTGATATTTTGCCGGATGAACGCGAACACTGATGATAAAAGCATAGCAAATGTCTCATGTGACCCTAGCACCGTGGCTTTATAAAAAGGGCATTTGACCACTGCTTGGGTTTGATCTTAAAAGTTTTTTTTTAAACACGGCTGATTCAGGCCGGCTTGGATCGGTTTCCTTTGTATAGCCACGTTTTGCAAGTGGTGATCGGCTTTGGCAGACGCATCAATTGACTAGTACCTTCACACGTCATAATAGATGATGGAGTAGTAGTTGATGATAGGATTTTGGTCTTCATGCACAAAGAAGCAACGACAGATTTAATGCTTTGCCTCGGGACTCGATCCCTTTGCGAGTTGCAACCACCTGGACGCGAAGCCAAAAACTTGTCCTTTCCTTTCACGGGATCAACTCTTGGCGCTCTTTCCTTTCAACACCTCATCTTCTAACTGATGCCGACAGCTCCTGCTGATGTGTTTTTTTTTCACCCTATCCTCGGGAGTAGCAGTAGTCAGAAGACACCAAAATACGTAAGTGCTCGGTGTAGCCGATTCGCTTCAATCTCAACGGAAAAAAGGAAATCTCCGGATTCGATCTTGATACAGACAACTATTCGCTTATCGGTCTTGGCGACTCCTGTATGTAGCGGCGGCGACTCGGCGAATAAAACAAAGCCACCGTATTTTGATGACTTCGATACATGCAGATGAAAACCTCCTTTGCACTTGGCTATCTCGTAGCGATGAAGGAAAAAGGTGATCCGGCCACGACGGATCGCCTGCTTGCATGCGACGGCGCACACAGATTTTAAATTTTGAAGTTGACACAGATCTTTTCAACCTGACTCTTCTTCATCCGACAAATCACGAACTTCTCGATCCCTGGAAGGGATCCCTCCAAGAACTCAACACCACCGTGCGCGAGCCCCACGGTGGGCGTCAACTGTCGTGGAATTGTCACGGCAGATGTCCTTAGTGTCAGGACTTAGTCGCGAGGCCAACGCATCTATATGGTAGCTTGAGAGGGGTTGAGCAGGATGAGAGACGCGATGTTTACCCAGGTTCGGCCCCTCACGATGGAGGTAAAAGCCTACATCCTGCTTCATTGATATTGATGATGATGATCACGGTTACAAGAGTGCTCTATCTCGAGAGCTATTGTCTAAACCTAACTTGTCCAACTTGTGGAACTTGTCTCTCTTCTCCCTTTTGGGGAGCCCTGCCCCTCCTTATATATGTTGGAGGGGCGGGTTACATGTAGAGTCCTATTAGGATTAGGACTAGTCTATCTCTAATACAAACCGGATACAAGTCCAGGTCTTAACTCCTTGTAAGATAAATGTTCCTCATGCTTTCCTCTTAAATCGGCCCACCATTAACACAAACCGTCCTGCTGGGCCTTGGGCCTTGTCATCCATCTGGAACACGCGCCGGGTCACCAATGAGTCTTCAGGCTCGTGAATCGTCATACCAGTGAACCGTCAGACACGTAAGTCGCCAATCCTCTAGCGGTTTACCAATGAAACGCCTAGTCCGGTCAGGTTATACTTCCGGTCGGTTTACGCTGCGGGGTATATCCCCGACAACTGGCGAAACCTCCAACATCAAAAACGTCATAGAAGCAAGTGAACTCCGTTTTCGATGAACTTGAACTTGTCATCAAGATGACCATAAGCTCTAAGACTCACAAAGAGAACCAAACAAGAACCAAGAAACATGATGCAAGGATGCAATGGTTTGAGCGCTCAACGAATGGTACGATCAAGCTACTCATCGAGAGCCCCCCTTGATAGTACGGCAATCGATCCTATAACCCGGTCTCCCAACTACCATCATGAGACCGGTAAAATAGAAAATCTATCAACGGCAAACCTTTGCCTTGCACATGGTCCACTTGAGTTAGATGATGACGATCTTGACTTCCTCAAGTTGGACCACCTTTCTTGATTGTGTTGGCTCGATGAAGACTAGTTGATTTCTCCCCCATACTCCACTATGGGTGAGCCACTCTTCCGCACATCTTCACATGTCCATTGTCACCATAATGGACAGCAAGCTTCAAGCATTTAATCTCTTCATGATGCTCCACTTGAACTTGCACACCGCAACCTAACCCCACAAAGAACTCTCACGAAGACCATGGGTTGCTACACAAAGCGAAATTGACAATGCTTACCATACCATGGGATCACTTGATCCCTCTCGGTACATCTTCTGCGCTTTGTGAGTTGATCAACTTGATTCATTCTTGACTTAATGTTGATCAACCTTGAATCTTTCCAGTTCTCTTCATTTGGATGATGTCTCGAAGGTAGACATGAATGATCACACAATCTTCTTCTTCAAGACATGCTTGCAATAAGCTCGACACTCACATGACCAATCTTTGGATAATTCCTTGAATGGCACCTTGGTCAACACAAACTCTCCTTGAAACCAACACATGTACTCCAAGAAAAGCCTATGGACAAAACCTTTAAATATAACTCAAGCCAACCATTAGTCCATAGAGATTGTCATCAATTGTCAAAACCAAACATGGGGGCACCGCATGTTCTTTCAACTTTGAGTTGGACTTTCCTTGCCCGGCCAACCGCGAATTTTCTCGATCCCTGGGAAAGCTCCCTCCAAGAACACAACACGTTTGAGCGCAGGCCCCACGGTGGGCGCCAATTGTCATGGTTTTGTCATGGCGGATGTCCTCGGAAAAGGACTTAGTCATGAGACCATCGCAACTAGGTAATAACTTGGATGGGGTTGATCGAAAACGAGAAGACACGAGTTTTACCCAGGTTCGGCCCCTTACGGTGGAGGTAAAAGCCTACATTCTTCTTGATATCTGTTGATCCTCATGGTCTTGATTACAAGGGCGCTATTTCACTGCCTCTGTCTCGAGAGCTATCAAAACATCTGTCTCGAGACCTACCAAAACATCTGTCTCGAGACTTGTTTGTCTAAAACCTTATCCTTTTGATGACTCGGGGACTCCCTTTATATAATAGATGAGTCCCGTGGGTTACAAGAGATTCCAGGTTATACCATAGTCGGAGTCCTACTCTAAGTCCTTTAAGTCCTCCGTGTCATCCAAGTCGGGGTTCTCCATATTGTATTTGGACTCCTCGAAACTAGGACTTGTCTCTCCAGGTTGGGACTCATCCTCAAGCTGGGTCTCGTCTCCAGAGCCGGCTCATCTCCCTGAGCTGCCTTATCTCTAGAGCATGCTTATCTTCGTGAGGCCGATTATCTCCGCGAGCCGGCTTATCCATGAGCGAAATCATCTCCGAGTGCCTGCTTAGCTTTGTGAGCCAGCTTATCCATGAGCCTGCTTATCCATGAGTCGGCTTATCCATGAGTCGGCTTATCCATGATCCGGCTCATCTCTATGAGCCAGCTTATCCATGGGCCTGCTTATCCATGAGCTGGCTCATCACTATGAGCCTTGTTATCTTTTTGAGCCACCTTATCCGTGAGCCTGCTTATCCATGAGTCGGCTCATCTCTGTGAGCCGGCTTATTCATGAGCCGGTTCATCTCTGTGAGCTGGCTTATTCATGAGCCGGCTCATCTATGTGAGCCTTCTTATCTCTGCGAGCCAGCTTATCCATGAGTCGGCTCATCTCTATGAGCCTTCTTATCTATGTGGTCCAGCTTCTCCATGAGCCGGCTTATCTTCAAAGTCAGAAAACTTGTCTTGTAATAGGTTGCTTATCCATGATGCGGCTCATCTCTATGAGCCAGCTTATCCATGGGCCTGCTTATCCATGAGCCGGCTCATCACTATGAGCCTTCTTATCTTTTTGAGCTACCTTTTCCGTGAACCTACTTATTCATGAGCCGGCTAATCTCTGTGAGCCAGCTTATCCATGACCTGGCTCATCTATGTGAGCCTTCTTATTTCTGTGAGCCAGCTTATCCATGAGTCGGCTCATCTCTATGAGCCTTCTTATCTATGTGATCCAACTTCTCCATGAGCCGGCTTATCTTCAGAGTCAGAAAACTTGTCTTGTAATAGGCCAGGTCAAGATTGTAACCAGGTCAATATTGTAGCGGTGTCATGATTATAGCCGGTGGACTCAACTCCAGAGATGACTTACCCTCAGAGCTGGGTTTAGCTGCGGGTAACTCCCCCAACACATTCGATGATCCGTGTTAGAGATGCCCTTATCTAGATGTTTTGTGCTATACAAAAACATACACATCTTTGAACAACAGTGCAAAGTCTCAAAACACTGTGGATAGCAGTGCAAAGTCTCAAAACACTATGTGTGGATAGCATGTGCCTTTCACGAAAATTACTACTACCTCCAATTTATAATAAGTGTTGCAGTTTTAAACTAACAGCTGTTAAAAAATGCGACCCTTATTTTGGATCGGAGGGAGCAGGAAATAGGTGCATCAAATATCTCATGCACATGCTCCCAGGTGAAATCGAGAACTGAAAGTTTGCATGCCCAAATATCCCGGGAAAATTACAGATCTCATGCCCGAGTACTTTGAAAGCTTGTAGAATTTCATGAAGAAACGAGTACTGAGACCATCAAACTTGTAATTTGCTCAGTACGACAAGAGCACTCATTTCTGATGTGCCCCTCTGTTTTTACTGTTGCCATCTTCCACTATTTTGTACACGCCAAGTACACTAGTGATATCTGAATGAAAATATAATCAAAATTGGCACTAGAGAAAATTGATTATAGTGGATACACTAGAAGCATTTACAGGAATAGAAGCTCATGCTTTCGAGCTGACTAAACTTATTCCTAGAGACTAGAGTGAAAAAAATTGGGGCGTAGGAGGGAACAAGGTAATATATACCACTTATCACCAATGAACCAAGAAAATGCTAAAGCAAAAAAAAAAACTATGACAATGCCCATTGACATCTACTCTAACCTAATTCATGAATTTCCGACAGTCAGCAGTCTGGCACAGGCAAGGAACTTTGCAATCATCAGCCTCATCAGGGTCAAACAGGTAATCATACCTAGAAATTACACACAACATAAAAACATGTTTAGTCTCCTTGCATCCTTGCAGAAACACAAAGATTATCACGATGGAGTTTAACATAATTTGCTGAGACCATCTGCAAAGAAAAAGAAAAGGAAATCATATACGACATACGTTAGCTCTTCACCGGCACAAACATTTCTCTTGGCAATTAGAACAATGCGGCTCTGATCATGCCCCACGCTCATAATCCTCGCATAAAAGTTTGGCGTGCACTGCAGCAAAAATAACAATACATCAGGCACATATTATTTAGAATCTTAAGCAGATTTGAAGTTCATTATATGATCCTTACAGAATGATTAATCAGGCGTGCCACGTTTCCTTTGTCTGTGGCATCAACAACCACTTCCTCGCTGATTTTGAAAAGCTGGGCAGAAAAAAGGACAGCATAAATGTAGTTAACGTTAGATGTATTATCAGAGGCTATTAAAATAATACATCATAAATCCATATAATGCATACAACACGTGATTTCCAGCAGTTGGGATGGCCAAATAGCATGTGTGTTGTAGATATAATGTTATTTCACAGAAAAAAATGCACTCATGGATACACCACATAACGGGGGAACTGGTATGGAAGATGACTCACATAACAATCTTTTCCCTGTACACGATACTGTGCTTCCCGTAAGTCCGCAACACTTCGTCTGACCTGTTCACCGCGGTACTCTAGAACCTGGAAAAAAAGTTAACCATGAGCAATTTCTTGAACGAGGGCAGCAGCGTATTAATGAAGACAACATGTAGGATAGCGGAATGCCGGCTTAATAATGGAAACTAGGGCGCATATGTGGGAACAGAAATTACCACGAGTGGTTACAAAGCAACCATGTAAGAAAAGTATAAATGGACCTTTAAAAAAATATCAATGGAGCGTAACGTATAAAGTAGAAAGAAAACCGTGTCATTACAACCAAGCATATCTACTGTTCAAGCGCCCCCAATTGTGAAAAATATTTCCATGGCATATAATAGTGTTTGAGGGAATACCATTTCTCCTTCTTGAATGTCCCTACGAGCAAAAAGTCCCCACCTATGAATTCCTGACCTACCAAAGCATACTCTGCTATGTTCCGTTTTCTGAAGTAAAGAAAAATTAATTAGTTTCATACTACAAATATATAAGTACAAGGGAAAGCCAACAGACATATAGTAACCTGAAGATAATGTAGACGCTCCTTAAAAGTAGAAAAGGATTCCGGATCCCTCTCTTCCTGCAGAGTACAGAGTTTTCCTTCATAAGAAAATTTGACTAAAAGATGGGAAAAGATATCTAATAAGCATGCATACATTACAGAATTAATCAAATTACCCTTCGTGGATTCAGACTGTCAATTTCATCCCAGCGGTGTTGACAATATCCTCTTACTCGGTGTGCCATTGCTGCCTCCCGGGATCTCTGCATGCAACAAAATTCCAATCAGGTGCGCACCAATGGGTTATCAATACAAGATACCAACCGGCAACAGTACTTATATTTTGGGAACAAGTGGCAGGAACACGGACACGCACGTTTGGCTCTCAGGTGTAATTACACCCAATTTTTTTTAAAAATAGTAATTTGGAAGAAAGTCAAAAAATCTGAAACTTTTTGCAAACAAAGTAGATTTATTGTTGCACTCGTATAAAAACTTTCGCAAAGAGAAGACTTTCATGTTGTTCTGGACGTAAAAAAACAAATTTGTCGCTATATATGCCGTACTGTTCACACTTTTAAAAAAACAAATTTGTCATTTTTGTCAGAGAATATTTCGTTGCAAATTATTTTTGTACACTAGAAATGACAGCTCAAGTTTGTTGGGGAAAAAGTTTTGGAACGTTTTGACTTTTTCTAAAAAAAATAAAAATAAAATACATAACCAGGTGTAATTACCACCATGTTCCAAAGGGTATTTTCCCAGGAACACTGCCTATTGAGCAACACCATATGTGCCAGGTAGAGAAGCAGCAGGCACATGATGACAGGACTGGGAGTCCTAGACTGAAGTTGAGTCCAGAGAATCTGGCCAGTGGGAGGCGTTGGGATTAGGAAAATAAACAGCAAACAAAGGTTGAATGCCTTGCAGTAATGTGCTCCATATGGTCACAACTAACGAAAAGAAGAGGAATCAGGGTCGGATAGCAAGGAGTCGAAGTTCAGCTAAGCAATTACAAAAAGGTTGTTGCATGTGCTCTTTGAAATAGTGTTTTTTCTTCGCTTAAATCAGGCACAGCTCAGAGTGTCTTTGCCACCTGGAGAATGAGGATGAGCGACTTATGGTGCTACCAGATCCACTCTTAAGCCTGAAAGTCAGAATCTGCTTCGTCACACTATGACATTTCACAAAAACCCAACTGCTAACAGCTACAAACTCCAGATCTGATCAAACATTGTCTTTGATAACCGTCTGGATAAATCACCACACTGGTTTCTAACTAGTACCTATGCTAGCTAAATGAATTAAATGTCCCAGCCTCCAAGGTATCTTGCAAGTTCACACAAGCCTACGAAACATGTTTAGCCCTATTTTTGGACGTAACCGTTAGCTGAAAGAAAAAAAATTCTGAGACATAACACTTGGTTGGAAGTAGTAAAAATCCCTCCAACTAACTAGATTCCATAGTGCAGCACAACAGAGAGTAGAAACCAGACTATCTGCTAGTAACACAGGGGTAACTTTAGCTGTTATCCTAGTTACCCATTCTCATGTAGCACTAGCATCAAAAGATAATGGCCACATCCTTAGAATTAACAAGTACTTCCCCGAACTTTATTGTTAAGAGCTGCTATAATGGCTATATTACATGCTAGACGTACGTTTTGTGGCTTACGTTGTAGCTAGCATAAAGGTGCATTCATTATTCTTTCAACTTTAAAGCAAGGCATACCTTCAGTTCTTTCCTAACATAAACTCGACATCTTGCAGAACATAAATTCTCTATAGTTTCAACTTCTGATGCTGAATCCTTGGGAAGATCTTTCCTAATCAGTCTTGAAGCAGCTATGGTGCCACTACTCTGAACAAGCCTTTTTGAAGAGAAAGTTCCAGCAGGAGTTTGAATTATCAAAACATTATCAGGATTAGGTCTCCTGCACATAAATAAATAATCCAAGACAATCCAACTGTCAGTATTGCACAAAAAGATGTGAACAAATTATAGCTTTACTCGTGCTTCCACTTCATAAATCTTACCGATGATGAGCACAATATGAAATCATCTTTGTTGTCTGTTTGCCGTTTTTTTCCAAGCAGTGCAGCTGCATACATGGAAAACATAGTAAAGTTCAGATGTGCTAAAAAAACATGAGATGCAAGCAAAAAAAATGAAATTACACACTTTTCTTCATTGATAAATAGCATAAGCAACATGTTCTTGCAGCGATCAGTATTAGCTATACCTCCATTCGATAGCCTGCCCTTGATGCACAGGTGGCATGGTAATAAGTCGAGCACCTGTAGCATTGTGTGCAAGCACCATGTATTTGCCTACATATGACGCACATCTGGAGCAATGGGCAAGAATGGAACATAATTAGGTCAACGTAGTCAAACATACGAGATACGTAGCACTCGTTCAGGATCAATCATCTTAAGCCACTTAAGCTATTGCACCAGCATATGTATTCAACCTTCATAAATAGCAGAGGTGCCATGCTCAATATCCCAATAGCAGGTTCCATGAGCTCATCACTAGCAAAAGCCACCTGTGGCTGAAACCATGCACATGCGACATGTACCCACAAGTTATCAACATTTGTTGGCTTCAGCGCTCCACCTAAAATAAGTGTTGAAGCCAGTAAGAACCAGGTTAATGATTACAAAAATGCTAAATAAAACAGAATGTCACAACTTGATTTTCCGGTATCAGATTTGACAAACTTAATTTAGTTGCTGTGGTGTTGTCACTATTGTTATTTAGAAAGAGACCTAGGTTCGACATTAATAGCAGTACTGATGAATCATCCTGTTACGGAATCTATTTCGTCCAGTTACCACTGAAAGGATAGCAGGTACATACCTTTCACAGGGCAAAGGCAGCAATCCCTCTTTTGTTCAGGCGTTTCACAAGCCCTACAAATCCACGAGGTGAAATCTTGCTTACCGCTCACACCATAGCATTCCTGATGAACAGCTATCTGGCATCTGAACATGAATGTGATCAATTGCAAACTTTATTCCATATCTCAAAATGATTCGCACCAAAGAAAAACATTGCGAGCAACACGAGCTTAATACCTGTTACAAATCACAATCTTATTGTAATCCCAATCTTCAACCCATCTACAGACTGCACACCTTTCGGTTGTCCATTTCACTTGTACATGATCATAAGGTTCTGTACATAAATTCAAGGTCCGTCACTTCAAATTCCTGGGAACCAGATCTTCTAATACTATAGGCTACAAAATAAATGCTCAGTTACCATTTAACAAATCAAGTAACTGCTGTTTTTTCAGTTTCTGAGAGGAGCGCTTTGAAGGATATGTGGAACACACGCTTGGTTGATGTTGATCTATCTGTAAAGAGAAATGTGGGACATTCATAACCCTAGCAAATAGAACTACAAACCAACAAAGGAACAGAAATAAAAACTACAACACTACTATACAGTTGCACAAGAACTAACAGCATCTATATATGCAGTGGAAAAGGTTGAAACGAAAGCATGTTGTCATTACTGTACGAACCCATTTTCCAAATGGCATAAGTGTTCCCTTCATTTTAATACTAGATTTCCAATTTTTACTTCTGCAGCCAGCGTGCCTTTCCCATTCATTGAACAGAAACTTTTGTCCCTTACAAGGGGCACAATGGCAAGAAATCCTGCAAAAAAAAGATAGTTTTTTGAAGTCATAAGTAGGTCCAGATATATATGAAAAATATCAGAGTTATATGCAGATGAATGGAAACCACCTAAACAATGAACGAAGGCAAGCAGAAAGATAAGTTCAAGCCAAAAAACAGGAATCAATAATCTCACTAAGTGTGCATAATTGTGAGAAAACTGAAATTAAGCTATGGTGGTGCAGGCATGCCATGCCAGTCACAAGTAGGAATAACTTCACTACAATCTAATGTAATTCAGATAAGTGGTTCTTACAGTTCGAGATTTGGTAGGTAAGTTCCTTCCATGTCAAAACAGATGACCCCTACTCTGTCAGGCTTCCTTCCTTTCTGTGCAGAATTATCTTTACTGTTTCACAAATGGATTGTACATGTTAGTCTTAAGAGCAAATAAATTAGAACCTTGAAATATGAAGTTGTAGCATAAACAAGTAGTTCTAGCCTTCTAACTCACCTATCATCAGGAGAGTTTGTCTTCTTGCTGGACAGATTTGAGTTACGTTTAACCCTACAGTAAAGGCAGAAGTAACTTTTGTCTCGTAGATCCTATAGCATCAAAATGAGCATGTTAGTGATGGTAAATTACTAAAGCACCAAAGATATTATGACGAGAAAAACCTTTAGGTTGCTGCACTTTTTGTCACATTCTGCATGAATCCAACTTTCACAACCATGACAGCAAACCTGGTTAATCACCTCCCATCTTCAGAATTTGCATGGTTGGAAACATAAGATAAATTTATATTGCGCTAATGGCTACACTATGTCTTACCCATCTTCGGTCACATTTATGTTGCCAACTTTTCAAGCATATCCCACAGTACTCTTTTGATCTCAAGATCTGCACATACAGGAAGGTAGTGTAAGCCGTAAGGACAAGACACTCAGAGTGAAGTAGGTTCACCAAAACATACCCTAGCACAGTGTTTGCAAGCAAGTTGCTCCATCACATAAACCAACTTGTTTGACTCTTTGTTTGGAAAGCAATTTCCACAACTTTCACACTGCAATTCACTTGTATAATGCTGTGTGCAGAGAATAAGCAAAAATCTAATTAGTCTATTGGGGAAATATATGACAGTTGAAGAAGCAGTTCCATTTTGTGATAAATAGTACAAGAACAGCACTGAAGTGTAATGGTGTTACTAACTATCGTCGGCCATTGACTGACCCAGAAGGCGAGCTCTATAAGGCCAATAAGTTGAATAACCATTGGTACTCCACAATATATAAACATGCTCAGTTTTATCATTCTTCTTATACGCACACAGTACTATGTCTGCTAGATAATGTTTCTCAGAAGATTTTTCTGCAGTCATGCATCAATGCACTTTTCAGGCATTCGGCCCCCATCTAAAGTTTAGGTTTGAAGAAAAATCGTATGAATGTAGATAGACCTAAACTGTATACCTAATATTAATGCGTAGATAGAACACCAAAAACTTAGAAAGCCAGTAGGCAGGATTGAATACAAAGCCATGGAAGGTTGGACCAAAAATATTGATAAATTTCTGAAATTTCCTGTGAATACATGTCTTCTTAGTTGTGGAAAAATGGTCAACTTGCCTTAATCTGTGCCTGGCACTCCAGCTCGTTTGAACCAGTCACTTCTTCTAATTCGTCTGGACAAGATTGACAGACAACAGGCTGCCCTGCTGTGCTGTCATCCATTGGCACTTCAGAGAACCCCTGGTCGGCCAAAAAGGCCTCTTCTAGTGCCCTCTGGAAGTCACCAGGTTTGAGACTGCTCAAATCTGTTTGCCCTTGAAATCTGAGATGGAAATACATATATTTCTTAGCACATGTGTGGGTGCTATTCTACTTCTTGCCAATAAAAAGGCTTTCCTGATATGCTTTTGCAGCACTTTAAATGCAATAAGTGATAAGTTATTTTTAGTGAATTACTACGTAGTGCTAGTACTTACTGGTCAATGTAGTCCACAAAAGGAAAAATCCCTCCTTGCCTCACCCAGACATACTTCTGCAACACACGGGCGTCATCAAATGGTCATTCAGAAAGAAAGAGAGAAAAAAGGCTCAAAAGCAAAAGAGGAAGTGGCGCCAATTCAAGTCAGTCAGCCCGAACAAAACAGTAATTAATGTACCTTCTCGTCACTGAACTCTGCACGCCAGCCAAACAGCATCACACAAAGCACAGCACCTCCACGCGGCTGGGGCGGCATTGCATCGGCAGCTGCCTGCCGAGCTGGGTCGACCACAACTCCTGGCCACGCTGGTTGCCGCTTACCCAGCCGTGCCCACACAATGTCGCCATACAAAAACTCTGTGCTCCAATGAAGGTCCTCCTTCTGCGCCTGCAGGTCCTCTTCTGCCTCTTCCTCTTCGTCTTCCATCGACTCGTTTCTATGGTAACCGCTGTACGGTTCATTGTGCAAGGAGGTGAGCGCGCTCAGAGACATGGAGTACTTCCTGGAGGCAACAAAATTCTGGCACACTCGGTAACGCTGTGCCTCCTCATCCTCATCCACCTCTGACAATGCGGAAGTCCTATCCAGGATTGCACCTTTACGGCAGAGCGGCTTGCTTTTGGGAACGAGCTGCTCGACCTTGGGCGGTGCAGGCGGCTTGGCCGGCTTCTCCTTCTTCCAGGGGTCGATGAGCACCGAGTCATTGAACCGCGAGGGCAGCACCTGGGCACGCCCGCGCGACGTCCGGACGACAGGCGGGCGCGTGGCGGCGGCAGCGGCGGGCGCCGGCGCAGCGCCGGCGGGTGATGCAACCTCGGGCTCCTCGCACCAGCGGAACCCGGCGGCGGCATACGGGATACCGGAGGCCGGCACGTGGCCGAGCAGCTCGACGGGGAAGAAGTCGTCACCCCTCTGCCTCTTTGGACGGCGCTCGCCGGCGCCGCCCTCGCCCTCGGCATTGCAGCGCTTGAGGCTGAGGATCTCCGAGCGCTGGGTCCGCTTGAAGATCATCACACGCGAACCCTTTGCCCCCCGCCCGAATTCACCGGCCCGGCGGCGAGATCACGGCGAATTCGGCGAGGGCTCCCCCGCAAACCCTAGCCCTGCCCTCGCCGCGGCGAATTGGAGAGGAGGGGAATTCGTCCCCCGCCTCTCCCCACGAGCCGTCGCGGAGACGGCGGGAGGAGGAAGGGGAGCAAAGAAGAAATCTTTGACGGAGATGCACACGGAGAGAAGGAGAAATCGGGATTGGGGGATTTTTTTTTCTTTTTGGTGCCTGTTCTTTGTGTGTTCTAATGGGAGGGCTCGGGAAGAAGAAGTCCTACGAGAAACGAGGAGCGGGGCGCGACCCGGTTGTAAAAACGATCCTGGCCCTGATTTTTCTCTCTCGTGGGATCGGGTTAGTTTCGTGCGGAAGGAAGGATGGATGGATGGATGGGATGGTGGTTACATGGATGGAAGTCGTCGTCGTCGTCGTCTTCGTCGTGGGTGCAGGTGGAGTTGCCGTCCCGACTCGCCGTTGGATTTTGGTGGTGGTGGTGACGGTGCGCGTCCATGGAAAGTTGGAGACGGAGGAGGCCGGTGGGCGTTACGAGGAGCTTGGGCTTGGCGTTTTGGCGTCGTGGTACGGGCATTTTCTTTGCCCGGATTTTATAGTTTGGATTCGTGTGGGTTTGAGCTTCGAATCCGGAATTTGGTCTGGGCTTTTGGTTGTGCTTGGGTTTGGACTTCGGAGGAGATGGTTTCGACATGGACGGGAGGAGAGAGAGAGAGAGATGATCAAGGTGGCCACGAACGAGTTTTGTGCAGTGTGGGATGGGATGGGGAGCTGGCTAGGCTAGGGCGACGTCACGACGAGTAGGTAGGTAGGCGCTGTACCTGTAGTGATGATTGATCGTCCCTCCCGGGCGGGCGGAGAGACAGACGGGTTGATCCAGATGCGACTCACTGACTGTCTTCTCAAACTCGATGGAAATATGAATGGTCGATGCCCGATTTCGCCACCCCGACGGAATGAAGAAATTTCCGGGTTTTATTTTCTTTCGTGTTCTTGTTTCGAGTTCGAGCTCGAGTCCCTGCAGCTCGGTCCTGGCAGTGACCGGTGTTTGATCTAGTCTTCTGTAGGTGGAGCTTCCGGTGGGATTTGTGCGAGTTTCCATGTCGGCCTCCTTGGGCGAATCGCGAAACAAAAATCGTGCACGGGCCAGGAGAGGAGAGCGCAGGCGTAGATCCTGGTCGAGGCATCGCCGGCGGGTGTTGATCCAAGCAGAGACGGTCGATTAATCCGACTTCTTTTTCTCTTTTGATTTATCCATATATCTATATAATCTATCTACTAGTACTAGTTGCAATCGTGGTCGCCGCGCTCGAATCCACGGTCGCAAAGGCGTGCAGCTTTGGCCGCCCGGATGACACTTCCGCCGTGCATTCGTGTCGCCTTGGCCACGATTCGCCGGAGTTGGAGGGACCTTCAGCACGCACGGCCACGGCCACGGCCACGGCCACGGGCTTCTTTGCTGGATTCTCCCTCGGTGGCCCGGTGGACTTTGATTGAGTGCGCCAGTCAGATTCCCAGAGTCGTACCGTCGGAGTTGGCTGTTCCATGGCCATCGGAGCAAAGAGCACGGGAGGGAGGCGTGTGTGTGGCAGTGCGTTCATGCTGTGTGTCAAGATTAGTACAACTACAAGGGATGTCCGTCCATGGCCATGAGTGAGGCGTGAAGGAGCTGCTCCAGACGACGCAGCGACACAAGAATTAATTAGGGGTAGGTGTCAAAGTTTTCTTGGTTCCTGTGCCTGCAGCTTTTCTCATCCTCGATTGTTTCTTCCTCCTTCACTGAAGAAATTCTCCTCGTTGAGATTCACAGATACTACTGCTAGTGGATCCGAAAATGAAAATGATCCGGTGAGGCGAGCGTTGTGCCTGCACACATTAAAAACATGATTTTTCTCACGGGTATCGTTAGGGCGCCGTAGTCCAGTGTCCAATCAACCCCATCCGCGAAGCCGGCAAGAAATGTCAGATCAATTTTATTGTTCGGCTCACTTGGGACGCCAAGTTGCCGATCCAGCCGTGTGGAGAACCCCCGGCGCCGCCATGCTTCCTGCCCGACGCACCGCACCGCCATCGACCGGAGCAGGCGAGAGACGATCTCCTTCGCTCGTGCAGATGCCTCCATCTGATTTCTCAGCTCTAGCTACAAACGGCAGATGTTACATGTGATTTTCTCATCCTGTTCGCTGCGGCTACTGTAGCGGTGGTTCATGACGGCCGCGTTTTTTTTTAAAATTGTTCATTCAAATCGCGAATCAGTACAAAATAGGTGACCCTTACAAGCACATTAAAACGCAAAAACAAATGACCATGAACACTTAAAGTACCCTAAGACAATCCTAACACAAGAAGATCTCCGAAGCCCTGTGTCATCATCCCTGAATATTGAGAGAAGACCCTTGCAGCAAAAAAAATGCAACCAGTCGCAAACGGGTCATCATCTTCGACCACGGTACAATTGCCGCAACGTTGCTTCCTCGTTTCTTGACACCAGCGCTGAAAGGGCATGAACATCAATCCAACACACCTGCAACAGCCGTCGCCATCTTTGGCTTTGAGTACCGCGAAAAGTGTCCCTTCCGGAAGGAAGAGAACTCGAGTCATCCGACTGGTCCAGCACCGCGGCCGGGCCATCCGCCCAGGCAAAGCAGGATCTCCCGCCAACATCAGCGCAGAGGAAGGAGAAGAACAGCAGCAGCAAATCGTACCAACACGGAAGAAGAAAGGTCTTCGTCTCCCTACCTCCATCGCCCATCTGAGGATGCAAACGGCCAGTGCCGATGGACCTCCAACACCATACCCCACGACCTCGACGAGATCCGGGGATCCCCAACACCGTTGGCTCCTAGACGAAGGCAAAAGCCTCGCCTGACCGCGAACGGAGCCCGGAGAAACTTATTCCGACGCGACACCACCGCAACGGTCTCGGCAGCGTCTCCCTCAACCCCAACCCTACCACACACCCACCTAGTGAACAGACCCGAGGTTCCCCCTCCCTCCCTCCGCCGAAGCGGCCGGCGGAGAGAGAGGGAACCGGTGCGGCGCGCAAGGGACCCCTAGTCGCCTCCTTGATCGCCTCAAGCGATCCAACTTTTTCGGGCGTGCGGTTGGTCCGTCGTCCCCGGGGGTAAAAGTAATTTCATGACAGTCGTGTTGCGACGTCCTGGTTTGACAGCTGGGCCAATGGCTTGGCGCCCTTCCTACTGGCGCCGCAGATTTTCCGTCTCTCGCGCCGCAAATGGAGGTCTGTTCGTGATACCCTTGATAGTAACAAGTGGGTACATGATCTAAGGGGCCGCATCACTGTCGATCTGCTCCCGAAATTCATTGATCTTTGGGTCAAGATTGAAGCGGCGGCGACGTTGTCGGATGGGCATGACGAATTCACTTGGACTCCCTCTGCAAACGGTTGCTACTCCTCGGCCTCGGCCTACCGGCTGCAGTTTCTTGGACCTTCCTCGTCCCCGGTCATGGACTCAATCTGGAGTGCCTGGCCCCGGCCAAGTGCAAGCTCCATGCATGGCTCTTCTCCATTGGCAAGGCTGCTTACGACCGATAAGCTCATGAAGAGGCAATGGCCAAACTACTACTTCTGCCCACTGTGCCGGAGAAATCTGGAAACACAAGACCACCTCTTCATCGAATGTGTTTGGTCGTGTGAACTGTGGCAAGCGGTCGCCACTCGTTTTTGCTATACTTCACGACCCGCTCTGTGGCGTTCGTAGCTATCTCTGGCTGACTCGCTTCAGGGTCTGCCCAGAGGGGGGATAGCACGTCATTAAAACATGGCCGATCCATAGCTATGCTGACCCTTTGGCATATCTGGAAGGAGCGGAATGATAGGATCTTTCGCGACGAGGAGAAAACTGCGGCTCAAGTGCTAGGCGCCGTCTCGAAAGATCTTACCGAGTGGGTTCTAGGTGGGGGACTTCATCTGATGCCGCGAGAGTAGCCCTAGTGCGAGCCGCTGTTTTTTCTTCTTCTTCTTTTGTTCTTCTTTCTTTCTCTGTTGGCTGTTTAGCCAGCCTTTGTATAGCTGGCGCTCTTCCACCGTTCTTCTATTAATGCAAACATAGTTCTCCCGTGCTTCAGCAATTTTTTTCTCAATATAAGCAATTTGATGTGTCATGGGCACCACCGTTGTTGTTGTTGCCGCATCTGCGGTGCTAGTGCTTGACTCTGGAACAAGAGCATTCACAACAACTTCATGTGCGTGCGGAATCTAGACAAAAAATTTCACCGCAAGAAAAATTATGCTCCTCTTCAAGCTTGACATTGAGAATGCTTTTGACTCTGTTGGATGGGATTATCTATTAGAGATGTTGAATCATTATGGCTTTCTTGCCCGCTTTCGTGACTGGATCTCGGCATCCTTGATAGTTTTGCTAAATGGTATTGCTGGCGATCCAATCAAGCATGGTCGAGGTCTCGCGCAGGAAGACCCACTATCATCGTCATTTTTCGTGCTCGCCATCGACCCATTACACCACATCCTCGACAAAGCCACAACCCAAGGAAAGCTCCATCCCCTTCCCGGGAGGCAGACGGGGATTCGTGCCTCTCTTTATTCCAACTACGTCGTTGTTTTTTGTGCCCCCGTCAAAGAGGGCCTTCAATTCCTTGCCACCATGCTTGCTTCCTTCGGCTATTCCACCGGCCTCTCCACAAACTGCACAAAAGAGTATTGTTGCCCCTGTTAGATGTGCCAGTGTGGACCTCGATGATGTTCTTCAGTCCTTTCCGGCATGTCGGTCCACCTTCCCTATTCATTACCTTGATCTCCCCCACGTTGTCAAAAGATTAAGGAGGATTCATCTCCAACTCCTGGAAGACAAGGCCGCTGGCAAATTAGTGCCTTCGAAAGACAAGCATTTCGGGTTGCATGACCTTGGTCGAGGCGGTTCTTACGGCGACGGCCGTTTACCACATTACACTGCTTGACCTTTTGGTGGAGGTTCTCAAGGCGATTGACAGGCTGCGGTGCGCCTTTCTTTGGGCTGGAACTGACAAGGTGACTAGTGATGACCTGCATGTGCACAGGGTTGTTGTAGCACTAAATGAAGTGTTGAACCCATAGGGAGCAAACATGAAGGAATTACAAACCCCGCGACTACGCTATCACTTACGTAGTTACGTACGCACCCAGACCCAAACCGTAGTTTAAAAATAGCATATTACAATAGGTCGCTAGAAAGACAAATAAAAGGGTAGTGTTTATATAAACTACAAAGAAGAAATAAAAGGCAGAAAAATAAAGGGTCTAAACTAAGGGAAACGGTGCTTGAGTAGTAAACGTTCTCGAGGGAATCAGAGTCATCACCACAAGTATGATGCTGACAACATATGGTAGACATGGCTCTCTAATTGTATCACTAGTTCACTTGCATATGATCTCGCATGGGCGGAGGCAATAAAGTACGCATCCCCACACCGGTTATTGCGTACACTCGTGCCACCACTGTGATTCACCACTCTGGTTATCACAACGATGATTAACGGGAGTGAACTTCCCGTGGACATGACATTAAATTTAGGGGTTCTCCACTAATCCCTATTGCAATGACCAGAGACGAAGGGAGAATATGATTGTCACCACCTACCCTCCACAACCAGCCTGCTAACCAACATAAATCACCTCAATTCCATAAGTGGCTAATGTTGTGTGGGCGCCCTTCACAACACCATGAGACAATCAACGCAATACATATAAAAAGAATGATTGGATCGCTTATTCAACATCAAAGTACTAATCATGCAAAGGGTTCATCGAATTCCTCAAGAACTAATACAACTACTCAAACATAGGAGAGTGAGAAGGCAAGATACAAGCTGGCACAAAGCCAGTGGAGGAGAGGAGCATGGCGGCGGTGTTGACTGCAACGGCGTCGGCAGTGGAGATGGTGATGGTGGCGGCACCGGTGATGAAGACCGCACTGGCCCGAAGGCCGGTGCGTGTGGTGGAGGCACCCCCTCTCCCTTCTCTTGGCTTGGCCCTTCTCTTCTCTATGGAGATGGTCTTGGAGATGCGATGGAGATGGATGACAATTGCTTGATTGATGATGGAGGAGAGTGAAGGCACCTAGGATTCGAGGTGCTTATATGAATGCCCCCCGGTGTCTCCTCCGCTGATACGGTCATTCAAGGGCTCAAGATGATCCTTATCCTCTCTCAATCCCTTCATTATGAGCCAAGAATCCCGTGGGAACAATTGGAGACGACATCGATGAAGAATATCGTCTGGAGAGGCAAATTTCAAGGCTGTGTCATATGACCAGCCAAACGACCGGCCACGGTCACATGAAAACATCGTCTTTTGTTCTGACCTTCTCCGATGAAACGGCTGACATTTCCTCATACGAACTCGGAATTTGACGTTTTTGGGCTCGTTGGATTCATATGAACGATGTCGATCCATCTCTAGTCTTAGATCTTTATTTGGGCAACTTTGAAAAAATGACTTTTTCTGACCTTTGAAATGGCTAAGTCTACCCCCTTGATATCTTTGTATTGAACCCATCCTTGATTCTTTCATCGTGCTTGGTCCTAGGTTGCTCCAAAACACCTGTAGACACAAGAAAAGAAAGAAAACTGATAAAAATCCAAAAAAAACAAATATGCAATGCTCACAATGATAAGTGCAAAAACTGGTAATCATGCATAATGGGCACATATTAGGTTCAATGGGACATACTCCCTCCGTTCCGAATTACTTGTCACAGGTATGGATGTATCTAGATATATTTTAGTTTAGATACATCCATTTTTGCGGCGAGTAATTTGGAACGGAGGGAGTAATATATAGAGAGAACATGTAACAAATGAGCTCTAAAAATGCGTAAAATATAGAGTCATCAACCTCTCCACCCTTAAAGCTTGCTCGTCCTCGAGTAAGAAGGTTGACTAGCAAAAGCTCACTACTACCAACTCTAAAGCTTACATTGAATCAACACTACTGCAGGATGCTGCTAACGCGACACTACGATCAGAGACCCTTCGATGAAATTGTGTGCGATGCAATAATCGCAAACGGTGGTGTAAAAGAACCGTCAAAAAGGGTGCAAAACATTTGCGATGGTGGAGCCATCAAACACGGTTCAGATTTTAGTTGCGTGTGCGATGCAGGGCATATGGTTCAGTCCAATGAACTATTTGCGATGAGGCAGAACAGAAGAAATGGGCAGCCTGATGAAGGCATGTGCGATATGTAGCATACGGTTCACTCAGATGAACTTTTTGTGATTAGGCAACACAAAAGAAACGGTTAGCCAGATCAAGGTGTGTGTGATTGAGGGCATACGCTTCAGAAGGATTAACTGTTTGCGATTAGGCAACAGAACAGAAACAGGTCAGCCAGATCAAAGTGTCTGTGAATGATGGCATACACTTCACACGGATGAATTGTTTGCGATTAGCCACAATAAACTGAAACAGTTAGATAGATCAAAGTGTGTGCGCTAGACGGGCACACACATTCTAATTAAAAGAAGCGTGTGCGATGGTAATAACGAGCGCGCACGGTTGTTGGAACAAGACGTGTGTTGACATTGCCTATTGCGGTGCATCCTATGGTGCAAACACCACGTACGCGGCCGAGAAGGCGTACGTGCCCACATTACGCCTTCCGGGAATAGTGCCGCACTTATAACCGTCAGTAAATTTTGAGCATGTGTCCCGTCACATTCCAAATTGCAAACCTGTTCACATGGATTAAAACCTAAATGGTTTCACACTTAGGAGCGTTGACGGTGTCCTGGACTAGGGGGTACTCATCACGTCGTCTCCCGGTTAGTTAGATTGGGCCGAGGACCCCCATGGCCGTATACTCATGGGCCAGTTCGGACAGCTGCCGCATACAAGGAAGATTCCACAAGACTTGGTGGTCAAGACAAGGACTCCTCCCTCACCGGCGTATTCGGCTAGGACTCTTGTTATCCTAGGCCTCTGGTGCATTATATAAACCAGGGCCAGGCTAGTCGATAGATATACAAAAATCATACAATAGGCTAGCTTCTAGGGTTTAGGCTCTATGATCTCATTGGTAGATCAACTCTTGTAATACTCATATCATCAAGATCAATCCAGCAGGACGTAGGGTATTACCTCCATCAAGAGGGCCTGAACCTGGGTAAATATCGTGTCCCCTGCCTCCTGTTACCATCCGCCTTAGACGCAAAGTTTGGGACCCCCTACCCGAGATCCGCCAGTTTTGACACCTGAAAGGATCGATATGGTTGACTAGAGGGGGGTGAATAGGCAACTAACAATTTTTAGCTTTTCTTTAACAATTTAAACTTTGCATCAAAGTAGGTTGTCTAGATATGCAACTAGGTGAGCAACCTATATGATGCAACAAGGATAGGAACACAAGCAAGCAAGTGATATGATACAAATAAGCTTGCACAAGTAAAGGCACGAGATAACCAAGAGTGGAGACGGTGGAGACGAGGATTTGTTGCCGAAGTTCCTTCCCCTTGAGAGGATGTACGTCTCTGTTGGAGTGGTGTGGAGGCACAATGCTCCCCAAGAAGCCACTAGGGCCACCGTATTCTCCTCACGCCCTCATACAATGCGAGATGCCATGATTCCACTATTGGTGCCCTTGGAGGTGGTGACCGAACCTTTACAAACAAGGTTGGGGCAATCTCCACAACTCAATTGGAGGCTCCCAACGACACCATGAAGCTTCACCACAATGGACTATGCCTTCGCGGTGACCTCAACCGTCTAGGATGCTCAAACACCCAAGAGTAACAAGATCCGCAAGGGATTAGTGGGGGAATCAAATTTCTCTTGGTGGAAGTGTGGATCGAGGCCTTCTCAACCACTCCCGAGCAAATCAACAAGTTTGATTGGCTAGGGAGTGAGATCGGGCGAAAATGGAGCTTAGAGCAATAATGGAGCTTAGGGTTCGAAGAGATAAGTCAATGGGGAAGAAGGGGACTCCTTATATAGGTAGGACAAAAGATCCAACCGTTACCCACCAACCAGCCCGCGGCCAGCGGTACTACCGCGCCAGGCCAGCGGTACTACCGCAGGGCTGCGCGGTACTACCTCTTGCTACCAAGCGGTACTACCGCACGGCCATGCGTTACTACCGTACAGGCCCGTGGTATTACCGCAAAACCAGTGACAGCAAGGTCAGATCTGACGCACAGGAGCTGAGGGTGGTACTTCCGCGAGCGCGGTACTACCGCGCCTCCATGCGGTACTACCGCAAGGCAGAAATCCCCCATCCAGGGGGAGGAAACATTCGTGCCTACTTCCGCAAAGAAGCGGAAGAAGCAAAAACCCGACACAGCAGTACTGCCGAGGGGCGGTACTACTGCCTAACAACATAGCGCGGTACTACCGCGGAGCGAAATCGGTAGGTAGGTGCAGATGTAAAAAATTACATCCGCCCCTACTACTGTGAAGGAGCGGTACTAGCCTGGTGGGCAGCGGTAGTGCAGCTCCAGGGGAGCGGTACTACCGTGGGCACCTGCGGTACTACCGCACCACCGCACGGTACTACCGCCGGTGCCTACAGTACTACCGCTCTCCTGGGAGCAGTACTATCGCGACCCAACTCAGCAGCCAGAACCAGGGAGGCGAGAAAGCGAGGGAAGCTCCAAGGGAAAAGGAGGGGACAAGAAGGAGACGTGTACGTGATGATTCCACCCAAGCCTTTCCGACACGGACCCCATCTTAATAGTACGGCTTTCCTACGACTCAAATCCACCAAAAAGAAACGTAGAAAAGACGCCGTCTTCAACAGTCTTCAAGGGGCACCCAATCGTCTTGTGCCTAGCGATGAAATGTCTGGGATACTCAAGGCACACGATTAGTCCGCAAACGCGTTGTCATCAATCACCAAAACACCTTAGGGATAAATATGCCCTTACAATCTCCCCCTTTTTGGTGGATTGATGACAATACGGGATTTGCACAGGGGAAATAATATTAAGCAACCGCAAACCCCTCCTCTCTAGAATATAGACGGGCTCCCCCTAGATGTGTGCCACCTAGATGAGTGCTTTGGACTGCACGACACACATAGTAGGATCAAAGCTCCCCTATATGATAGAGACGAGGCATATCTAGTAATAGGAAGGCTATCACAAGACAAGATAGCACAAACATAAGTTAACTAAGATAGATAGAGTGCATATGTCTTACACCATATGAAGGATAGGTCTCGAAGGCTTAAACCAAACAAAAGCATACGAAACGAGGCAAACGAGGTCCAAACGACAAAGCAAACAAACACACTAAGCACGACACAACGCAAATCCCTACACTCTCCCCCCCTTTGGCATCGAGACGCCAAAAAGGCAGAGAGAACACCTACACACACAGGGTGGCTCAGGCCGAGAAGTCGTCCCACTGCTCCGTGTGCTCTTCGTCAGACCCAGCGGCGGGGACGGTCTCCTCGATGTCTTCCTCTGAACTGGTCCACTTGTATCCCTGCTTCGACATCCAAGCAGCCTCAGGCGTGATGACGTCCTCAGACCCGCCAGACACATCCTCTCCAAAGAGCCTCATAACCTTCTTATCACGGCGACGACTCTCCTTGTCTGCCACATGAGCCATGTACTGTCCCTTTGCCTGCATGCAGAAGAGAGTCTTCATCTTGTCCTTTAACTTCTTGGCCCACGACGGCTCAGAGGAGGGTGTGGTGGACCTAGCAGCACGGTCCTCAGCAATATTCTCAGCAGCAGCCTCCTCCTCACCAATAGCCCTCCTAGCAGAAGAGGCCTCAGCACGGGTAGTGGTGTTGGCCCAGTTGGGCTTGACGCGGAGGCTGATGGACTCATGGTGAATCCAGTCTGGAGCAAGGAACTCATCACCAGGGTACATCTTCTCCCAAGTGGTGGAGAGCAGCAGAAACAGGTACGATCCATGGATAGGTACCTTGCGAGTGAACACCGCAAACCAAAGCTCACACCACATGATGTGTGAGACATCAAGTGGTTGAGTCTGAGATGAACGTGCCTCTGCACACAGGAGCAACATGTCCACTAGATAGGCATGGACTTTGTCCTTGTCGCCAATGCGTGGGAACAGAGTGTTGCGGAAGATGCGATGCATGATATCCAGAAAGGAGTTCAGCACCCAAGTTGACTTGCCATTGGGGAGAACCTTCTCAACAAGGAATGGCTGAAGCAGGTTCTTGTTGGCAGACTCAGAGTTGGCGTGGGGGCGAACACCAACGGGGGTGTGAAGCCCGTCATCAGGATTGTGAAGCAGATCCATGAACTCTTTCCATGTAGCAGACAGCTGACGGCCGTTGGTCATCTAGGTCATCCTCCGCTCATCCCCGGGATGAAAGTACACTGAGGCAAAGAACTGACAGATAAGCTCAGGGTCATAGTCAAGGTGAAAGGAGATCACCGGCTCAATAGAAAACTGCTCCACCAAGTCCAGAGCCTCTCCAAAATAGTCACGAAACTTGTCCTTCTGCATGTGATGCATGTCTATCCATTTGACATCCACGAAGGTATTCTGCTTGCTCTTGATCACATCCAGATAGATGAGAGCCTGTTGCTTGGTCCATAACAACTCGGTGCCTCTGAGGATAGCTCGAGGATTTACATAGGGATTGATCCTCCGGCGTTCGACATACTCAGAGACTGAAATCTCGTCCATGCCCTTAGAAGGTTCCTTTTGCTTGCTGGCAGTGGTCTTGACATTGCGCTTGGGGGCATTGGAGCCCTCTGGGGCTTCATCTTGGGGGTTGCGCAGACGCTTTGAGCCAGTGTCACGACTGGGATTGGAACGACGAGAGCCACCACCTGAGACACAAAACGCAAAACACCCACGAAAAACAAGAGGGATCAATGCAAAGACCACAACAAAGCAAAAGAAACATGCAGAAAGCACACAAGATAATTGCCTAGAGAGAGATTTGACCCCTACGGTAGTACTGCCAAGTGCTGCGAAACTAAGATAGTAGTACTGCTCTTAGACGCGGTAGTACCGTGCAAGGTCACGGTAGTACCGGGTCTAGGAGCGGTAGTACGAGCTTAGTGCCTCAGCTAGCGCGGTAGTACCGCATCTGATGAGCGGTAGTACCGTACGAGCTCACGCGGTAGTACCGCACTTGATGCGCGGTAGTACCGCACGAGCGGTAGTACCGCACATGAGACACGGTAGTACCGCACCGTGTCAGATCCGAACAAGTTCAAATCTGAGAAAAGCCCGCGAAACTACGGCGGTACTACAGTTGGACAAATCTACCACAAGACAACATATCAAGTATGATTCCTATGCAACACGACTCTCCTACATCCTACTCTTGCATAGATTTGGCCTAAAATCTCAAGAACAACAAGCATCTCCCCAAAAACCTAGAAGCGAGAGAACAACCAAGAAAAAGAGGGATTTGGGGAAAAACCTTGGTCCATGGCAAGAGGAAGTGGTGGGGAACGATCCCACCGGTCGGAATCCGAGGAGAGTGGCCGGAGACGGAGATCTGGCGAGGGCCTTTGGCGCCGTTCTTGAGCAAGAGAGAGAGAGAGAGACGTGGGGAGAGAGAGAAGTGAATGGGTATGGGGAGTTGGAACTCCCCTGCCCGAGTCATAACCCCCACGCTCCCTCGACGGGCGGTAGTACCGTGCCCCATCGCGGTAGTACCGCTCGGTGCGGTACTTCCGAAGTACCACACCAGAGCGGTAGTACCGTGCTATGGCGCGGTAGTACCGTGCCTCTCAAAGCGGTAGTACCGCGGCAAGCCGCGGTAGTACCGTGGGCTCAAGAAGATGCATGTTTCAAGCACACGAAAAATGGGGTCTTTGCACAAACACTCCGAGGCGACACGGCACCACAAGACCATGCTACAAACAAAGGCAGAAAGGCAAACGACAAAACGAAACAACCACGAGACACCACCTCTCCAAAGAGAGGGCGGTGGCCGTAGCCACCTACGTTTGAGTCAATTGGTATGGCACCGCGAAGAATTATCCTTGGGTCCATGACCAAAACTAGTCTTTGAAGCACAAGTACCATCAAACATGGCTAATGTGAAAGACTTGATCAATTTATGCATAATGGGGGGAGGGAGAGTTCATTGAGAGAACAACACTCCCCCTATGTCTATGCCTACAACTAAACAAGACAACACGTTGAGTATGGTGGGGTGTGCAAGAGTTCAAGCAACATTGCTCGAATCAATGATATTTAGCTCATGCCTTAACTCGCGAAATCTTGCTTCATCCAAGGGCTTCATGAAAATATCTGCAAGGTTATCATGAGTGTTGACATAGTTGAGCTCGATCTCTCCTCGCCTAATGTGATCCCGGATGAAGTGATACCGGATCTCGATATGCTTTGTCTTGAAGTGTTGCACCGGGTTGAGAGAGATCTTGATGGCACTTTCATTGTCACACCAAAGAGGCACTTTGTCACAAATGACACCGTAATCCTTTAAAGTTTGCCTCATCCATAAAAGTTGTGCACAACAACTACCGGCCGCCACATACTCCGCTTCGGTGGACGAGAGAGATACACAACTTTGCTTTTTGGAAGACCAACTTACCAAAGAGCAACCAAGGAATTGGCACCCTCCGGAAGTGGACCTCCTATCCACTTTGTCTCCCGCCCAATCGGAATCCAAATACCCTACAAGCTTGAAGTTTGCTCCTCTTGGGTACCATAAGCCAAAGTTTGGGGTATGAGCCAAATATCGAAAGATTCGTTTGACCGCCACATAGTGACTTTCCTTAGGTGCGGCTTGAAAGCATGCACAAATTCTCACACTCAACATGATATCCGGTCTAGATGCACAAAGGTAAAGCAATGAGCCTATCATGGAGCGATATACCTTTTGATCCACCGCTTTACCATTGGGATCTATGTCAAGTTGGCACTTGGTGGGGATTGGAGTGGAAGCCGGCTTGACATCACTTATCTTGAATCTTTTGAGCATGTCTTGAGTATATTTGGCTTGGTTGATGAAGGTTCCTTCTCTTCTTTCCTTCACTTAGAACCATAGAAAGAACTTCAACTCTCCCATGGAAGACATCTCGAACTTTGAGGTCATGAGAGCGGCAAATTCCTCATTGAAAGCTTTGTTAGGGGAACCAAAGATGATATCATCAACATATAATTGGCACACAAACAACTCCCCTTTCACCTTCTTAGTAAAATGAGTAGGGTCGATTAGCCCAACTTCAAAACCACGGTCTTATAACAACTCGGTAAGGTGGTCATACCATGCACGTGGGGCTTGTTTAAGGCCATAGAGTGCGTTATCAAGTTGATACACATGATCGGGAAAGTAGGGATCCTCGAACCCGGGGGGTTGCTTGACATAAACCAATTCATTAATGGGACCATTAAGAAAAGAACTCTTCACATCCATTTGTTGTAACTTAAAGTTATGATGAGAAGCATAAGCAATCAACATGCGAATAGATTCAAGACGAGCAACAGGAGCAAAGGTTTCACCATAGTCGATACCCTCGACTTGGGAGTAGCCTTGTGCTACCAACCGAGCCTTGTTGCGAATGATAATCCCATGGGCATCTTGCTTGTTCTTAAATATCCACTTGGTTCCAATGACATTGTGGTTCCCCGTCGGTCTTGGCACCAATCTCCACACTTTGTTGCGCTCGAAGTTGTTGACTTCTTCATGCATGGCATTGAGCCAATCCGGATCTTCTAGCGCCTCATAGACCTTGTGAGGTACGACACAAGAGACAAACGCGTGATGCTCACAATAGTTTGCTAATTGTCTACGAGTGCTTACCCCCTTTCTTAAGCTTCCAAGCACATTCGTCATGAGATGATCCTTGGTGGAGAGCTTGGAAGCAACCTTGGCGGCACGACGCTCCAATTCCTCCTCGGGGGTGAGACGAGGAGTGGTCACTTGATCATCTTGAGCGTCGTATTGAGCTTGTTCTTGTTCTTGAACTTGCTTGGAGGAGAGAACTTGACCTTGGGCATCACTTGATGTGTCAACACCGTCTTGAGCATGATCTTGCCCTTGGTCATGTTCTTGAGGATGAGGGCCTTCATGTTGTTCTTCAGAAGCGTGTGGGCCTTGGGTTGGTGATGGCTCCACTTGAGTGGCGCTTTGTCCTTCTCCTTCGGCCACAAGGGGTTCCTCAATGGGTAGGATAAAGCCAACACCCATTCTTATTATGGCTTGAGGAGGACATCACCTACATCACAAGTGCCACTTTGCTCCACTTGGGAGCCGTTATTCTCATCAAACTCCAGGTTACATGTCTCCTCAATAAGTCCCGTGGATTTATTGAGGACACGGTAAGCATGAGAGTTTGTAGCATAACCAACAAATATGCCCTCATAAGCTCTAGCCTCAAATTTAGACAACCGAACACCTTTCTTGAGAATGAAACACTTACACCCGAACACCCGAAAGTACTTGAGGTTGGGCTTGTTACCGGTGAGTATCTCATATGAAGTCTTGTTCAAGCCCTTGCGGAGGTAGAGCCGATTGGATGCATGACACGCGGTGTTGATGGCTTCGGCCCAAAAGTTGTACGGATACTTGAACTCCGCCATCATGGTCCTTGCCACATCCATCAACGTCCGGTTCTTCCTCTCCGCAACACCATTTTATTGAGGGGTGTAAGGTGCGGAATATTGATGCTTGATCCCCTCATCACTAAGAAACTCATCCAAGGTGTAGTTCTTGAACTCGGTGCCGTTGTCACTTCTTATTGTCAAGATCTTTGCATTGTGTTGACGTTGTGCTTCATTTGCAAAGTCAATGACGGTTTGTTGGGTCTCGCTCTTCCTCTTGAAGAAATACACCCAAGTGTATCTTGAGTAGTCATCCACAATCACCAAGCAATACTTCCTACCCCCAAGACTATCGAAGGATGGAGGCCCAAAGAGATCCATGTGAAGGAGCTCCAAAGGCCTCTTTGAGTAAATGATAGTCGTGGGAGGGTGAGCCTTCTCATGTAGCTTTCCTTCGATACAAGCACTGCAAGCATGATCTTTAGCAAAACTAACATTCGTTAGTCCACGGACATGGTCCCCCTTGAGGAGACTTTGCAAAGATCTCATATTGATATGAGCTAGACGGCAATGCCAAAGCCATCCCACATCAACTTTAGCCATTAGGCATGTCGCGGTCTTAGTGGGTCACTCCGAAAAGTTAATCACATATAGACCGTTCTCGACATGCCCAACAAAGGCTACTTTAAGAGTCTTGCTCCACAAGAGGGCCACAGTATCGATATCAAAGAAAGTGGCAAAGCCCATGTGACGAACGGAAAGTAAATTTTATGCAAGGGACTCAACAAGCATGACCTTCTCGATCGTGAGATCATGAGAGATGACCACCTTGCCAAGTCCCAATACCTTAGAGGATGAGGCGTCACCCCACTCGACATTGGTGGGCATAGATGGAATCTTGAGCATGTCCACCACCAAGTCCTTGCTTCCGGTCATATGATTTGTAGCTCCACTATCGAGCAATCATGATCCCCCACCGGAAGCAAACACCTACAAGTGATTAATGCTTGGTTTTAGGTACCCATTTTGTAATGGGTCCTTTGATGTTAGTAATAAGAGTCTTTGGAACCCGAATAGACCATTCAATGTATTCATGAGGAGAACCAACGAATTTGGCATAGACATGCCCATCACTAGCACGACATAACACATAAGAAGGACTAAAGTCACCGGCTTTGAAGCGAGGAGTGACATTGCCCTTTTTGACAACGCCACCCTTCGCATTGTTCTTCTTCTTCTCTTCGGAGGCACTCTCTCCCTCCTTCACAAAGGTTTGCATGAGGGGAGGAGGTCGTTTGATCTTGTCATTCTTCTTCTTGTTCTTGGAGTCGAGTACGTACCCAATCCCTTCCTTGGCCACAACTCCCTTTTGGTTGATCAAGAGGTTGTTGAGGTTCTTCTTGCCTTGTATGCAAGTCGCAAGACCTCTCTCAAGTTGCCCCTTAGCTTAGCGTTCTCCTCAATGAGATGCACATGCTCACAACACGGGTTAGTAGCATTTGCATTATCAATTAACATCATACGAGGAAAAGTGGCTTTTTCCTTGGTTAGCTTTACTTCAAGTCGATCATGAGACTCTTTGAGGCTAGCATGAGCACTCTTCAAGACCTTGTGAGCCTTGTCAAGTAGATCAAACTCCTCTTTGAGTCTAGCAAGATCAACCTCAAGTTCGGCCTTCTCGGATTTTAGCACATGAGAAACAATATGGACATGATCATAATCTTTCTTTAACTTAGCATGATCAACGTTGTGTGCCTCCTCAAGAGCCAAACGAAGACCACGCTCTTCCTCAAGAGCATTGGAAAGATCCGAAATCTCATCGACATAGTCATGACTATGCCCTTCCATCTTAGTGATGGTTTCTTCGTGAGCTTCGATCATGTCATTGGCTTCACCAAGTTGTTCCAAGAGAGTAACAAAGTGCTTCTTGGATTTTCCCTTAAGTTTTCCCATAAAGGCCTCAAAATCATTTGCCTCCACATTAGCTCCCTCAAGTTCATTAATGCTATCCGTCGGAGAAGGATGATTAATGATGGTAATTTTGATGTTGGGGGTTACCTTGTTGGTGGCTTTAGCCATGAGGCACTTGGCGGTGATGCTCTCATTGGGTGAGTCGAAGAGAGACACCCGTGGAGTCGTCGCAATGGCAACGGAGGCCATGGCAACTGACTCATCACCTTCATCATCGTCATCATCCTCATTGTACTCTTCTTGTACCACCAATGCCTTGGGAGGAGTCTTCTTGGTGAAGTTGTGTAACGCCCCGAGACCGATGTGCCAGGTGTCCGCCAGTTATTCGCTGTTGTTGCCTTGTCATTGCTTGCGTGTCATGCATTGCATATCATGTCATCATGTGCATTTCATTTGCATACGTGTTCGTATCATGCATTCGAGCATTTTCCCCATTGTCCGTTTTGCATTCCGGCGTTCCGTTCTCCTCCGGTGGTTGTTTCTACCTTTCTTTTCGTGTGCGGGTATTAAACATTTCCGGATTGGACCGAGACTTTCCAAGCGGCCTTGGTTTAATACCGGTAGACCGCCTGTCAAGTTTCGTATCATTTGGACTTCGTTTGATACTCCAACGGTTAATCGAGGGACCGAAAAGGCCTCGTGTGTGTTGCAGCCCAACACCCTTTCAAAGTGGCCCAAAACCCAGCTAAACCTGCTCCATCATCTCGGCCGTTCGATCACGATCGCGTGGCCGAAAACCGCACCTCATTTGGACTCTCCTAGCTCCCTCTACCTATATATATGTGCAACCCTCCCGAATGTTCGTGGATGAACCCTAGATCCATCTCCACCCGCTCCGCACCGGACAAAATCCGCGCCGACGGACACGTCCGGCCTGCCCCCGCCGCCGCCACGTGGCATCACGCCATTCGTCCCCGCCACCGCGCCCACATCCCCGCCGGCCCGCTCGGCCCGGCCGGGGCCCCTGAAGCCCGTTCGGCTCGCCCCGCCGCCTGGGAGCCACCGACCAAGCCCCGCCGTCTCTCCCATCTCCGGTCGCCACCGACTTCGCCGCCAGCCGCCAAGCTTCTCGCCGGCCAGATCCGCCACCGCACGCCTCCCCGCCGACGTCCCGAGGTGCAACGGCCTAGATCCAAGGCCAAGGAAGAGCCTCGCCGCCGCCTGCTTCCGGATCCGGCGCCGCCGCTGCGGCTCCGGCCATCTCCGTCGTCGGGGCTCCAGCTCGCCGCCGCTGTCGGACGAGGTCGGGAGGAGCCCCCGATCCATCATCGCCGTTGACCGCGGCCCCGAGCTGGGCCAGGCCAGCTCCCGCCTTGTTTCCGGCCCACCTCCGCCCGAGGCCCAGCAACCCCACTTCGGCCTGCTCCCTCCGCCCGTGATTTTTTTTTCGCGAGGGTAAAATGCGTCCAAGTCCCCGAATTCCCAGATTTCATGTGCCCATGTTCATAGCCTCGTAACTTTGCATCCGTAGCTCCGATTCATGCATATAGCATATCAAAATGTTCATCTCAGAGAGTACATCATTTCATTCCATTGCATCATTTTCATTTGAGTTCATCTTGATGCCCGAAATGATGTTAGAAGAGTGCTACTTGAGTTAATTGTCAGATCTGCTGCCCCATTTAGATATTTGTCATTTTTGCCATGATTATTGTGTGCATAATATGCCCTGATGCTCTACATATGTTTTGTTAAGGGTTTTGCATCTTTCTAGAGGTGCAACCCATGTATTTTTGTGATGTGTGTGGTGTCTAGCACAAGCTTGCCAAGTGAGGCACTTGGTAAAGCTGATTTTAGGGACTTTGCATTTCCACTAAGTCCTTGATCTGTTTATCTCATGATGCCATATGTTCATGTTGTTTCCTAGTGGTCCGTGCCTATTTTGAGGATGATCAGTAAGGATGTTTTGTTAATCTTGTAGTGCTCTATCCATCCATGTCTTTGTTTGCAATTATGGAGCACCCTAGCTTGAGTCAATCAAGCTCTACTTTTGCTACTTTGTGAATCTGGGTAGATTGTCAACTTGTTTGCAATTTTGCCGATGATGTTGTAGTTGATCCGTGCATGCTATGCTATTGTTCTTGCCATGTCTAGCTTGAATTTTGTGTGTTCTTTATAGATGTATGCTTAGATTTTCATGACTTGCACCATAGAGAGTGCATCGAGCTCGTAAACATGCCTACTCGAGTTATGTTTCAGCATGTGCCAGTTTTTACTAAGTCTAAAAACTGATTATGTTTTTGCCATGTTCCCATGCTTGCAATTGTATTTTCTGATCCCTTTTGGCTCAAGGTCACTAAGGGACTTTTGTTAAGCTCTTTGAGTATCTCAATGCCATGCTTTACTTTGCCAAGTTAAGGTCCTGTAGCATATAGTTTTCATGCTCCGAAGAGTGCTACCTGATCTGAAATTCCAGACAAGTGTTAATTTCACTAAGTCTGAGATCTGTTTGCCATATGCATTTTTGCCATGCTTGTTTGAACCTGTTAATGGATGAATTGGCCGTAGCTCAGTGCTAGACTTTTGTTAAGCATCTTGAGTGCATCCCTGCCATGTATTTTGTTTCCATGTTTGGGTGCTGTAGCATGTTCATCTCATTGCATTTAGATGGCTACTTGCTGTAAATCGCAGATCGGTGCCATATTTGAATCGCTTGCCATTTCCAAACCGTAACTCCGATTCCGGTGATCTTTATATCATTTTCAAGCGATTTCATCTCATCTTTCTAGTGGCACACTTGGTTTTCCAAGTTGAGGCCAGGTTCATGCATTCCTTGTCAAATCATGCATATGCATCGCATCCCGCATCCCGCATATCATATCATGTTCATGTGTTGGTTGTTTACTATGTTGTGTGCTTCTTTTCCGGTGTTTGCTTCTTCGTATTGGTTCCGATAACATCGCATTTGTGAGGACCCGTTCGTCTATGTCCGTTTATCTCCTTCATGGACTCGTTCTTCTTCCTTGCGGGATTTCAGGCAAGATGATCATACCCTCGAAATCACTTCTATCTTTGCTTGCTAGTTGCTCACTCTTTTGCTATGCCTATGCTGCGATACCTACCACTTGCTTATCATGCCTCCCATATTGTTGAACCAAGCCTCTAACCCACCTTGCCCTAGCAAACCGTTGATTGGCTATGTTACCGCTTTGCTCAGCCCCTCTTATAGCGTTGTTAGTTGCAGGTGAAGATTGAAGTTTGTTCCTTGTTGGAACATGGAGATGTTGTTCCTTGTTGGAACATGTTTAATTGTTGGGATACCACAATATATATTATTTAATTAATGCATCTATATACTTGGTAAAGGGTGGAAGGCTCGGCCTCATGCCTGGTGTTTTGTTCCACTCTTGCCGCCCTAGTTTCCGTCATATCGGTGTTATGTTCCCGGATTTTGCGTTCCTTATGCGGTTGGGCTATTATGGGAACCCCTTGACAGTTCGCCTTAAGTAAAGCTCCTCCAGCAATGCCCAACATTGGTTTTACCATTCGCACCAACAACCTACCACCTTCCCTTGGGTTCTGCAGACTCAAGGGTCATCTTTATTCTAACCCCCCGGGCCAGTGCTCCTCTGAGTGTTGATCCGAACTGAGCTGCCTGCGGGGCCACCTCGGGGAAATTTGAGGGTTGGTTTTACTCGTAGCTAGTCTCATCTGAGTGTGCCCTGAGAAAGAGATATGTGCAGCTCCTATCGGGATTTGTCGGCACATTCGGGCGGTGTTGCTGGTTTAGTTTTGCCCTGTCGAAATGTCTTATTGTACTGGGATACCGAGTCTGATCGGAATGTCTCGGGAGGAGGTCTATTCCTTCATTGACCGTGAGAGCTTGTGATGGGCTAAGTTGGGACACCCTTGCAGGGATTGAACTTTCGAAAGCCATGCCCGCGGTTATGGGTAGATGGGAATTTGTTAATGTCCGGTTGTAGATAACTTGAACTTGAACTTAATTAAAATGGATCAACAGCGTGTGTTACCGTGATGGTCTCTTTCCGGCGGAGTCCGGGAAGTGAACACGGTGTTGGAGTTATGCTTGACGTAGGTTGCTATAGGATCACTTCTTGATCATAGATTTCTCGATCGTGCCTTGCCTTCTCTTCTCGCTCTCTTTTGCGTATGTTTAGCCACCATATATGCTAGTCGCTTGCTACAGCTCCACCTCATACCTTTACCTTACCCATAAGCTTAAATAGTCTTGATCGCGAGGGTGCGAGATTGCTGAGTCCCTGTGGCTCACAGATACTTCCAAAACCAGCTTGCAGGTGCCGATGAGTCCGTGTAGATGACGCAACCAAGC
Source organism: Triticum dicoccoides (assembly GCF_002162155.2). NCBI lineage: Eukaryota > Viridiplantae > Streptophyta > Magnoliopsida > Poales > Poaceae > Triticum > Triticum dicoccoides. Next base: position 453,988,702 of record NC_041384.1, read on the forward strand.
TCAGGAGGAGCTCGATGAAGATCTTGTCCTTTATGTTGTTCCGCTTCTAGTTGATCAGTAGTGGAGCCCAGTTGGGGTCGATTGGGGACCTTTCTCGCATTTGGGGTTCTTCTTTTATTTTGGCTCCGTAGTCGGGCCCTGATTGTATTTGGTTGATGTAATGCTTTATTCATGTAATTATGTGACGTGGCGATTGTAAGCCAACTATGTATCCTTCCATTATGTATTACATGGGTTGTGTGAAGATTACCTCACTTGCGACATTGCTTTCAATGCGGTTATGCCTCTAAGTCGTGCTTCAACACGTGGGAGATATAGCCGCATCGAGGGTGTTACAAGTTGCTCTTGTTGGGGAACGACTTGGCCTTGTCCTTTCGGATGAGCTTGCCACAATTGTCTTCCCTCTTCTCATACAGGCACTCCGCAACAAAATGACTCACGTTGCCACAATTGTAGCAAGTCCTTACACGTTGCTTACTCTTCGTGCCACTTGAGTTGTTTTTGCTAAAGTTTGGCCTTGAGTTTTTCTTGCTCCAAAATTGCCTTGAAGCGAGTGCCATGTGTTCATGATACGCATACTTTGTATCTTCGGGGTTGCTCTCCTCTTCTTCCTCTTCTTCTTCTTCAATGGTGAGTTTGGCCTTCAATGCAAGGTTGGGCTTCTTTTCCCTTTGAGAACGAAGCACCGCATTGTCGGCGGACTTGTCCAAAATGTTCATGGCCACAAACTCATCCAACACTTCGCTTGAGGTCAAAGTGTGGAAGTCCGATCTTTGACGAATGACGGAGGACATGGCCTTGTGGTAGGGCATCATTGCCTTGAGGAATTTGCGCTTGATCCAATTGTCATCCGTGTCCTTGCTCCCGTGATCTCGTAGTGAGACCGCGAGTTTGGTTACTCTCCAATAAAGCTCACGAGGTTCTTCATCTTCTTTCATTGCAAACTCGTCGGCCTCATATTGCACCACTTCATAGTTGGAGCGTTGAATGCTTGCGCTTCCCCAGTAGAGAGAGACAACACAATGCCATGCATCTTTGGCCAAGGCGAAGGGCCGAAGATGAGGTAGGTCTTCGGGTGGAATTGCATCTTGAATGATGAAGAGAGCATTCTCATTGAATTTATTATCCGCGGCTTCTCGAGGAGTGAAGTTGCTTGGATCATGCGGATAGAAACCTTGTTCAATGATTCTCCAAAGGTTAGTGTTCACATGATTTAAATGACGTTTAAAGCGGTAAACCCAAGAATCAAAGTCCTCATTTTTCAAAATCTTAGGGGGAGGACCAACATGATTCAAATGAGTGGAAGGAACCGGTCCACCATAAACAAGTGGTGGTTCCACATGAGCAAAGATGTCGGTGCCATTTTTACCACTAGAAGAAGGAGCCTTTTCACTACTAGCTTCCCCCTTATCGGAGATAGCATCCGTCACCTTATCGGTGGGATCACCCACTTTCAACGGTGCGGTGGATAGTTTAAGCCCCTCAAGGAATTTAGTAAACATGCTTTCAACCTCGGTCGTCATGGAGGTTTTCAATGTCTCCAAGGCCACATTGAACTCCTCACGAGAGACCGAGGTTGCCCCATCGCCCGTAGACGAGGTCGGATTCACAGCGTAGTGTTCCTCCACACCGTCTACGGTATCAACCATACTCTTTGGACGGTAAAGTCCTTAATAAAGAGACGAGGCTCTGATACCAATTGAAAGGATTGATATGGTTGACTAGAGGGGGGTGAATAGGCAACTAACAATTTTTAGCTTTTCTTTAACAATTTAAACTTTGCATCGAAGTAGGTTGTCTAGATATGCAACTAGGTGAGCAACCTATATGAAGCAACAAGGATAGGAACACAAGCATGCAAGTGATATGATACAAATAAGCTTGCACAAGTAAAGGCACGAGATAACCAAGAGTGGAGACGGTGGAGACGAGGATGTGTTGCCGAAGTTCCTTCCCTTTGAGAGGAAGTACGTCTCCGTTGGAGCGGTGTGGAGGCACAATGCTCCCCAAGAAGCCACTAGGGCCACCGTATTCTCCTCACGCCCTCACACAATGTGAGATGTCGTGATTCTACTATTGGTGCCCTTGGAGGCGGTGACCGAACCTTTACAAACAAGGTTGGGGCAATCTCCACAACTCAATTGGAGGCTCCCAACGACACCATGAAGCTTCACCACAATGGACTATGGCTTCGCGGTGACCTCAACCGTCTAGGATGCTCAAACACCCAAGAGTAACAAGATCCGCAAGGGATTAGTGGGAGAATCAAATTTCTCTTGGTGGAAGTGCGGATCGAGGCCTTCTCAAGCACTCCCAAGCAAATCAACAAGTTTGATTAGCCAGGGAGTGAGATCGGGCGAAAATGGAGCTTAGAGCAATAATGGAGCTTAGGGTTGGAAGAGATAAGTCAACGGGGAAGAAGGGGACTCCTTATATAGGTAGGACAAAAGATCCAACCGTTACCCACCAACCAGCCTGCGGCCAGCGGTACTACCGCGCCAGGCCAGCGGTACTACCGCAGGGCTGCGCGGTACTACCGCTTGCTACCAAGCGGTACTACCGCACGGCCATGTGGTACTACCGTACAGGCCTGCGGTACTGCCGCAACCCTAGTGACAACAAGGTCAGATCTGACGCACAGGAGCTGAGGGCGGTACTTCCGTGAGCGCGGTACTACCGCGCCTCCATGCGGTACTACCGCAAGGCAGAAATCCCCCATCTAGGGGGGAGGAAACATCCGTGCCTACTTCTACAAAGAAGCAGAAGAAGCAAAAACCCGACACAGTAGTACTGTCGAGGGGCGGTACTACTGCCTAACAACATAGCGCAGTACTACCGCGGAGCGAAAGCGGTACTACCGCGGTAGGTGCGGATGTAAAAAATTACATCCGCCCCTACTACCGCGAAGGAGCGGTACTAGCCTGGTGGGCAGCGGTAGTGCAGCTCCATGGGAGCGGTACTACCATGGGCACCTGCGGTACTACCACTGGTGCCTACGACACTACCGCTCTCCTGGGAGCAGTACTACCGCGACCCAACTCAGCAGCCAGAACGAGGGAGGTGAGAAAGCGAGGGAAGCTCCAAAGGAAAAGGAGGGGGCAAGAAGGAGACATGTACGTGATGATTCCACCCAAGCCTTTCCGATGCGGACCTCCTCTTAATAGTACGGCTTTCCTACGACTCAAATCCACCAAAAAGAAACGTAGAAAAGACGCCGTCTTCAACAGTCTTCGAGGGGCACCCAACCGTCTTGTGCCTAGCGATGAAATGTCTGGGATACTCAAGGCACACGATTAGTCCGCAAACGCGTTGCCATCAATCACCAAAACACCTTAGGGATAAATATGCCCTTACAACACCGACATTGGTGCTTTCATTGAGAGTTCCGCTCTGTGATCGGCAAAAGGATCGATGGCTTGTGTGCAGATTAACTGCGACGTCGACATCTTCGTCACCGGTTCGACTAGTCACCTTGGCTTGACCAAGGACTGTGCCCTGCCTCCGATTGTCATGTTCTGACGAGGGCCTTCATCAACACCAACTCCGATCTCTATCAAGATCATGGAGAAATCGTCCATGGAGCTCGGGGGCTCAACGTCAACATTGCCCTCGGGCGACCCTGCTATTTTTCTGGACAGCGAACGCGTATCCGCCGCCACCGCCTCCTCGAGTGTTGTTTTAACAATCGCTTCGATGGAATTGTGCGGAATCTACAACAACCCTGGAAAATTTTGTCGAGTTCCGATGGAGGAATCTCTGACAATCTACGATATACCGGAGCCCTGTCAAATCCAGACGGGAATCTGGACGAGTTTAGGGCATGGTCTCCAGAGCCCAGCTCGGAAGTCCTTTTGACGATCCAACCGTTCATCTGCTGCGGAATTCCTATATCTACCACCCCTCAAAATTTCAGCTCGATCCGACCGTCCAAACTCCGGAACCTTCTGATTAGTGCATCACTTTTCAGATCTGTCTCCTGCGTGAATACGGATCCGACCCGAATTCATGTTTCTTTATGAACGTGATATTTGACACCTTTTTAAAATGAATTTTCTTCTAAGGTATTGTGCATTGTTTTTAACACGCGCCCATAAAATTTTAATCCTCCTCGAAGGTAATCTTCGCCATCACGCTGGTGTCAAACCAGTCCGGCAATATAGCTCCACGACTGCCGACCCGCGCTAGACATGTCGTCGCTTTTTAAGCTGAGCTCAATTTCTTCGGATTCTCACCTCGGCGAGACGAATAAAAGTTTGGAATTGCCAAGGATAAATCATCACCAACATCGCTGCCCCACGGATTACACGGAGCAGGCACACCGGCATCGTCGCATGGTCACTTCATCAAACCAGCATTGGCCGCGTCAGAAGTTATGACCTGGGTTGGCATGGCCGCACTGTTGCTTCTTCGAGCCAATGTCCATCACGCCGAACTACTTCAACACCTCGACTGACATGGCAGCTACAACAACTCCTCACTGGCCTGCTCCGTCACCTCGATTAGACCGGGGACTTGGCTATTTCTTCATCAACATACTCCGGTGACTTCGGCGTCACCAGCCGACCAGCTTCGTCACATTAGCTGGACTGAGGGTTTCGCCTCGGTAAGCCAACCTTTGCCAGCATCACCAGGCCATCACTTTATCGCCCATCAGGCAATGGGTGTGCGGATCGATTCCCAATTTTGGGAGTCGCTTTTCTTCGGAATGCTACAACAAATAAACCAGGTGCTATTAATCCCAACAATTTTTGCTTGTTGGGCTTATTTTTTTAAGGAATTATTACTTTGGTTTGTTCCATCATCTGTACACAGTTCTATCAAATGGCGGCCACATTAAAAATGGTCGCGTGGTGGTTTAGTCAGTTTCCGTACATAGTTTGGCGAAATGCCGCATCCGGAGCCCGGACCACCCTGTAAATTCAGGCTTTGTCACGCCTTCACTGCGTCACGCTGACGCCCTGCATTGACATCGGCTTCGGCGCCAGACCACATTTCTTTAAATAAATTATTTTTGTGTAAAACAATTATGCAAGGATTATATATATATATATATATCATTTCCTGGACCGCACTGTTTTATGTGTGCAGGTAATCGATTTTGACTGCGTTAGGTGGTCACTACTCCGGAGTGCCGAACTCCTTGCTTAGACACCTCGGGCCTGGGGGCTGGGACCTCGGCCATGCCAAGGACTGTGAACCTTGTCAGATCTGTCATAGATCAATGGGCGTCTTCGTCCCGCCACAAGCCCGAATCGCATCATCAACACCGAGCACATTAACCAGCTAAGTTGCTTTCATGCTCAAAAACTTTCAGTTTTAAATTTTGTTTGGTTCGACCAAGCATTATAATTTTCGGCACAAAGTTGTTTGTGACAAAGTTCCTTATCAAAACTTTGTTTGTGACGTGCATATTCAAATACCCTGTTTATTTGGGGGCTCCCTTGATGGAGCTTTTCCTCTTGCATATGATTATACTTGTACGGCTTCGTTCCTTGTTCGTGTATTACGCCACAATATGCACCATATTGACCTAAGCGATTTGCAAGCTGGGTTGCCTCGCTCCTATGTTTACCCCTACGTTCCTGATTGTTCGGCTAGGGAGTAAAGGAAGCACCTCTGCGATTGTCACGACCGGTTCATTCGAGCTCTGACCTCAGACTGGGTGAAGCCGAAAGCTAGCGCTCTTATTGTTTTCAATCATGGTCAGCACACAACGGAACTCATGAGTACAAAAAATCTATTGCACAAGTCTCATAGTAATAATGAGCACCGAAGAAAGGTATCGGTGGGGGTACTATTTTCTTCGAAGATGCTTCTTACACTTCGCCAGTAATATACCATAAGTTCCCTGAGCGTGCTTTGTCTGTTACAGCCTTATGGCCTGATTGCCTGGTCATCGGAAACACCGTCAATACTCTCAACAGGTGGAGTACATGACACTTTTTGGTCCTTGGCCGAAGAGGGAGAAGCTGTCGGTCGGTTAAGACGCGTTTAAAGTTCGGGTGAACACAGATAGGATATAAGTACTTCGGTACATACAATCATTATACATAAAATTCTTTTACCCAAGTCACTTGGGGGATCTTAAAATTTATATGAGCTATTTTATAGTAAATGTGTTTTCTTCTTGGTCGTTGCAAAGTCTTTTTCTACCGATCCTTTTTCGACTCGAGTTTATGGTCAATAGCCGGATAGCATGTCTTCTCTCTAAAAGCCGTTTGAGTTTAGTTTGCTAAACTGACCTCGGAGAAGTACTCCGCCTTTGGGATAAAGAGCTTGAAGCCGTAGCCTGACTCGCATGAAGTATTGAGATCGGATGTGTCATGTTAAAGCAGACAGAAGCACCATTTTTTTTCCAATTTTCGAATTGGCACCGAACACTTGATCTTGTTCGGACGTCAAGTCTTTACTGACGTTTTTTGGTTTTCCAAGCTTATGGCACTTTTAAACTTTTTGTGTGTTTTCACACAAGTCTTGCAGTGCAACGCTGGACACCTTTAGAGATTCAGCAAAAACATTCTCAGATATTGCTACATATGCATCAGTTTCGAATTGTGTCTTCGTTCAATAGTTGGGTTGCCCGGCTCCTGCGCTTGCCTCCTACGTTCCGCTTTGTTCGGCTAGGTGTGCAAAGGGAGAACCACCGCGATTGTGCTTCCAGCTCACATGGTTAAGCACCTCAGTGGAGAAAGTCGAAAACTGACTGTCACAATAAGCGTAAACTGGTCAGCAATCCGATGACTGTGTTAAATGACGGGCCATTCATAACATTGGCCGAAGTTCTTACGGCTTGACCCCGACTCTCGCCGAACACTACCGGGGCTAGTAACTGGCCTCCCAAACTAAATCCTTAATATTTTGCTCTTACATTAGAGCTGAGGTTTCATGATCATGCTTAGCATAACAACCCAAAGAAAGGAATCGATAGCGGCACTATTTTCTTTGGAAGACATTTCTTATGTTAAATAGTAATATAACATATCTCTCTGCGTACCTTTGTTTATAAAACCGTATGGCCAGATTGCCTTGTTTTTCGTAAATCTTTGCCCTCATAAAGTCTTTATAAAGTAGGAAAAACACTCCTCGGCTACTGGCCGAGGAGGTGGAAGCCGATAATTGGTCAACAAAGTTTTGTACAATGCGGATCCGAGCATTAATGACGTAAAGTACTTGGATACATAGAGTCATTACACATAATTTGTGATTTTACTATGGATATTGATCCTTAATTCGGCCACCCGTGCTCGCATTAAGGCTCGGGGGCTACTAGGCTTCGGGCTTATTATTTACAAATATTAAATGGGCACATTGATCCCCTGATCTGGTGTTGCCACCCGACCAGTTTCTCGGGGGCTACTGCATTGCCTGTTCAATGCAGAAAATTTTAAGTGGAATACAGTTTCCGAGGAGATTTTGATCCTCAGGTTGGTCGGCCGCACCCAACCTGAGTGTCAAGGACTGAGCACGCTGCTTTTTGTGTCCCGAAGTATTCTGCCAAGCTAGGACTTGATCCTCAGGCCGATTTTGCAAATCAACCCGAGTCTCAGCGGCTACTGGGATCAGCGGTCTTATGTCATCCTTCAGGTGCATCTTGGGTTTTAGATCGATACACACCTTGAGGGCTACTGGCTATATATCTCGGTAGAGAATAAATTGCACCAATCAAAAATATTGACAAAAATCGACCCACAGTCGGGGTGGTGCACCACCTTGGAAGCAGTCCGGCATAAAGCTCAGGCGCGAGTGGCTGGCTCCATGGAGGGCATTTCTGGCATTAAGCTCGGCTAAACTCCTTCGACTTTTTTGAACCAAGGTCATATGACACCTCGGATATAGTCCAGCGTTGGAGTTTGGACATAGTCTGGCGTTGGAGCTCGGATACATTCCGGCGTTGGAGCTCGAAAAGCGGTCCGACGTTGGTGCTCAGCTGCAAAAGATACCTCGAATGCAGTCCGGCGTTGGAGCTCGGACGCAAGAGGACGCTGCTGCCCGGAAACAACTTCAAACCCGAGGTGTGGCATAAAAATAACAAGGCATTGATAAAGGCCGAAGACTTAAAGGGCTCCTCGGATACCCGACGTGTGAGATCTTTAGATTTAGCTCGGCAATCCTCAAGATAGAAGATGGGAAGATTTGTTGAACCAGTTTTCAAGACCGATGACCGAAGACAAAGAACAGTTCGAAGGAATCGAGGAGCGTCCCCAACTTGAAGACCGGTTCAGGGGGCTACTGACGGTGTCCTGGACTAGGGGGTACTCACCACGTCGTCTCCTGGTCAGTTAGATTGGGCCGAGGACCCCCATGGCCGTATACTCATGGGCCAGTTCGGACAGCTTCCGCATACAAGGAAGATTCCACAAGACTTGGTGGTCAAGACAAGGACTCCTCCCTCACCGGCGTATTCGGCTAGGACTCTTGTTATCCTAGGCCTCTGGTGCATTATATAAACCAGGGCCAGGCTAGTCGATAGATATACAACAATCATACCATAGGCTAGCTTCTAGGGTTTAGCCTCTACGATCTCGTGGTAGATCAACTCTTGTAATACTCATATCATCAAGATCAATCAAGCAGGACGTAGGGTATTACCTCCATCAAGAGGGCCTGAACCTGGGTAAACATCGTGTCCCCTGCCTCCTATTACCATCCGCCTTAGACGCACAGTTTGGGACCCCCTACCCGAGATCCGCCGGTTTTGACACCGACAAGCGTATTACTACTCGGTTAGAAATACTATTACTCCGAGATGACTTCACATTCCTCCTCAACTCCACATCCACAAAAACAAACAAGTCATTCATCATCGTTCCCTTTGCGTCTGCCATGGCCAGCGTGAGTTCTGGGTCAAGAGATTGCCACCAGGGAGATGCGAGTATGTCCCGCCGCGCAGAGAGATGTCCTGCCTCGTCGCCACGCAGCCGCCATGTCCCACCGCGCGGCCATAGCAGCACAGAGGTCCCGCCGCGTCGCCGAAGTAGCACGTGATACGTCTCCAACGTATCTATAATTTTTTATTGCTCCATGCTATATTATCTACTATTTTGGACATTATTGGGCTTTATTATCCACTTTTATATTATTTTTGGGACTAACCTATTAACCGGAGACCCGGCCCAGAATTGCTATTTTTTGCCTGTTTTAGGGTTTCAAAGAAAAGGAATATCAAACGGAATCCAAACGGAATGAAACCTTCGGGAACGTGATTTTCTCAATGAACAAGACCTAGGAGACTTGGACCCTACATCAAGACACAAAAGAGGAGGCCACGAGGTAGGGGGCGCGCCTACCCCCAGGCGCGCCCTCCACCCTCGTGGGCCCTGTCGGTGTCAAAACCGGCGGATCTCGGGTAGGGGGTCCCGAACTGTGCGTCTAAGGCGGATGGTAACAGGAGGCAGGGGACACTATGTTTTACCCAGGTTCGGGCCCTCTTGATGGAGGTAAAACCCTACGTCCTGCTGGATTATTCTTGATAATATGAGTAGTACAAGAGTTGATCTACCACGAGATCAGAGAGGCTAAACCCTAGAAGCTAGCCTATGGTATGATTGTATGTTGTCCTACGGACTAATCCCTCCGGTTTATATAGACACCGGAGGGGGCTAGGGTTACACAGAGTCGGTTACAAGGAAGGAGATCTACATATCCGTATTGCCAAGCTTGCCTTCCACGCCAAGGAGAGTCCCATCCGGACACGGGACGAAGTCTTCAATCTTGTATCTTCATAGTCCAACAGTCCGGCCAAAGGATATAATCCGGCTGTCCGGATACCCCCTAATCTAGGACTCCCTCAGTAGCCCCTGAACCAGGCTTCAATGACGACGAGTCCGGCGCGCAGATTGTCTTCGGCATTGCAAGGCGGGTTCCTCCCCCGAATACTTCATAGAAGATTTTGAACATGAGGATTGTGTCCGGCTCTGCAAAACAAGTTCCACATACCACCGTAGAAAGAATAATATTTCCACAAATCTAATCTGCTGATGTACCCCGTAGCGTGACATCACACCACAGCCAGGTCTTTATTCGAATCATTTTTCATAACCTATCACAGCCAGAGATCGTGTCCCCTTATTACGGGATTCCCATCAATACGGACGTGGGTAACCCAACCGCGCCATCAATTACGGCACTTGGGGGATAAGCGAGTTTTACCAGGCTGGTGGGGGCGCATAGTTTCATCCGCCCTTATAAAGGGATAAGGTTTCACCTTTTTCTACCCACGCCTTCTTCCTTCTTGCTCATCCATTCTCGCGCACTCGAGCTCCAGCGCCCAAGTCTGCATCCTTCTCCTCGACTCTCTCCAAACATGTCCGGAGCGGGAGGCAAGTGGATGGTCTCCTCCGTCACAGAGGGACACATCAAAAAACTACATGGGGCCGGATACTTAGCCGCGGATATCGCGCACCGGCTGCCAGCCGCGGGGCAGATCGTCCCTACCCCGGAACCTCACGAAAGGGTGGTTTTCCTCCCCCACTTCGTTCACGGACTGGGGTTTCCCCTCCATCCATTCATCCACGACCTTATGTTCTATTATGGGTTGGACTTTCATGATCTGGCCCCGAATTTCATCTTCGACATCTCGGCGTTCATCGTCGTGTGCGAGGCCTTTCTCCGCATCCGACCCCACTTTGGCCTATGGCTGAAGACCTTCGATATCAAGCCGAATGTAGTAGGCGGCCAACAAGCGGAATGCGGCGGAGCCGTGGTGGGCAAAATGCCCAACGTTACATGGCTCGAGGGCTCCTTCGTGGAGACCATAAAGGGGTGGCAATCGGGGTGGTTCTTCATCACTGAGCCGCGCGGCACCAACTCGGTGGCGGCCCCCCCGAGTTTCGATCTGGAATCCCCACACGGCTCACTTCCTGGAAGGAGAAGGGCCTGTCCTGGGGCTCATCGGTGGAGCTGGACGGACTCCAGAAGTGTATCTGGAACATGATAAGCAAGAAACTTAAGCTTGTCAACATAGTCCAGGTCATGCTCTTCCGCCGGATCCTCCCGTGTCAACAACGGGCTTTCAACTTATGGGAGTTCGACCCAGCCCAGCACCAGACTCTACGCGAGCTCTTCGACACGACGCATAAGGACATCTGGAAGGTGCTGTTCAAGGGCGCCGAGGTCCCCCCTTCTCTTACCGAGGACCGCGGGCTAAGCGCGAAGCACCCTGTGAATCCGGTAAGTTCTGTACATCTGGTAGGGTATTTATTTCCCATAGCTTAACCATGTGCAGGGTCTGAGCTCCCATGCCTTTGACAGGACTGGGTGGAGACATCGGAGCAGATTAACTGTCTAGCCCCTCTGCCCGAAGACCCTGCAGACGCTCTCCTGACGGAGATGCGGACTCCGGCTCCTTATGAGGTGCCGGAGAAGACCAAGACGAAGGCCACGGGAACCTGAAAGAGTTCCCGGCGCTAGGTGGTATCGGACACATCGTCCGATAACTCCAAGACGCACTCCTCCCGTGAAAACGAGGAGGAGGAAGATGCAGATTCTCCCCCTCCAGCCGGGGGAGACAAGAAAAGGAAGGCCGCCCCAACCGGGGCGGCCAAAGGGTCCAAGAAGGGAAGGTCTCTTCTTCCGGACTGTTCCACCACCGCTGCCGACGGCGAAGACGAGTGGCTACTCAGGGCCAAGCCCCTGGCGAAGTCGTAAGTATTCGGATACCAGAGTAACTCATAGTATACTTTTGTTGCACTGCTTCTCCTAACGTCGAATATGATTATGCAGTCCGCCCCGAGCCCGTATCGACGTATCCTCGTCGGACGGTTCCTTGGACTCGTCGGATATGGATAGTGATACACTTCCAACCGCCTCCTCTCCTCGCCCTACGGACGATGTCGAGGTACTGTCTCAAGGGGCACCGAGCCAGGGGGAGACAGTCCCGGAGGCGCCTCAAGGCGACCTTCGGGACTCCAGGCGTGAAGGGAGCAAGACTCCCAAGGGCTCCAAGTTCGGCCCCCAGCGAACGCCGCGCCGGAACCTCCAGTGGTTCCGGACTTCGGCAGGCGGCCCCCTTCTAAGAGGGGCAAGCCGCCCGTGCCGGTGACCTCTGTCCATCTAGAGGCACCGGACAACCTGCTGGGAGCACTTCGCGGCGCTTCCATCAACGAAGAGTACCCCACTATTATGAGTGTGGTGATCAAGAAGGTTCAGTCCGCCAAGAGCGGACTGATTGAAGCCTGTGCCAGCCTTCTAACAGGCTTTGAGGTAAGTATTTAAAATATAGGAAAATATTACCGCATAGACAGTAGCCCCTGATGCTCTATTTGGTGTTCACAAAGAAAAGCCGAATAGAGGATCAAATAATATCTGCAGGAGTCTAATATAAGTATGTCTGTATGCGTATGCAGGCTTCGCTACTGACCTCTGCCGCACTGACTGCGGAGGTTGCTGCGCTGAGACAGAACCTTGAGCGGTCCGAGAAAGAGCTCGGTCTTGCCAAGAGGCAGCTCGAGGAGAACAAAGGTAAGTAATGCCTTGTCCATATAAGATGCGGTTGCAAAATGATAGGATCATCATGGATGTGCCAGGGGCCACGACCGAAGTGGCGACCCTAAAGCAAGCACTGTCCGAGGACGAAAACAAAGCGGCCAAGGAGCGCACCGAGCGGGGAAAACAAGAGGCACGGGTGGGCGAGGTGCATCAAGAGCTCCAGGCTCTCGTGAAGAAGCACGAGGCTTTGGAGCTTGACTCGAAGACGCGAGAGTCCGAGCTTGCCGCGGCCCTCGGGAGCACAAAGCATGCCAAGGCTGAAGCCCAAAAGTCCCTCCAGGAAATTGAGGCGATGAGGAAGATAGCAGCGGGTAAGGCCTTCAATATGCAAAGCAAGTATGTGAAAGTAAATTACTTGTTACTTACCCGAGTCCAGAGCTCTCCAGGAGCATTCGCAGATTTGCCCCGCAGTGTGTCGAATGCCGCGAAGTATTACCAGGCCGAGGAGGGAAGCTCGACGAAGAAGTTGTTCTGGTCTCAGTATACTAGGACCGAATACCCGATGCCTGTGAGCGACCAGCTGAAGCAATTGGTCGAGCTGCATAAGGTGACCGAACAGGCCATGAGGGGCCTTGTAGTCCGAATGTGGCCTGGCGACTCCCTTCCCAACAGCTACTTCGGCCTGGTGAGGCGGCTTGTGGATGCCTGCCCACGGCTGGAAGTAATAAAGCGGTCCATCTGCATCGAAGGTGCACGCCGGGTTTTTGCCCGTGCCAAGGTGCACTGGGCCAAGATGGACGCCGAGAAGCTGGTGAAGGAGGGGCCACCGCAGGGCAAGGAGCATCGCCACCCCAAAATGTATTATGAGGGTGTCCTGAAGGGTGCCCGTCTTGTGGCGGACGAGTGTGCGAAGGATGTAATTTTTGAATGAACTTGCTTGTGTGATCCTGTATTATGAAAACTTGTTCATATGCGCTATGCAACGCTTGTTTGAATTTAAAATATTACCTTCTGTGCGGCTGTTTATTAAATCTAAGAGATGGCTAGTCGTCGGCTTCTGCCCCATGCCACGAGTGCTGGGGTGTTCGGGATGAATCTGAGCACTCTTGTTCCCATTGTTGAGTCCTTCGAGGGAGGTGCTCAGCACAACGAACAAGGCAATTTGACTATAATGCTTTATCACTCTCACTTAGCCATAGAAGTCTACAATTTTAAATTTTGGCGAAGCCCCTAGTATTCGGAAGGCCGAATTCGGGGCGCTATACACGCCTTAAGCCAGACAAAGCCGACTCCTCGCTCTAAGCGGCATAAGTCTTTAGGGACTCGATACCTCTCGAACAGCGACCAACTCTCGCCTTATCATGACAGTCAGTTTTAGCTTTCTCTAATGAGGTGCTTGCCCAGATGAACTGGGGCACAATCGCAGTAGTTCTCCCAGTGCTACCTTAGCCGATACAGCGGAACGTAAGGTACCAAAACATGGGAGCCGCGCAAACCCAACTATTGACCCAAGACATGATTCAGAGCTGATGCATATAATGCTATAAGTTCGGGGTGCCGCACTGTCGAAAGTGTTCGGACTTCTCACACCGTATTATGGGGTACGCTTAAGCCCCTGGCGTATTGGCCGTACGAGAGTGTACGGGTGCTGAATGTCATGAATGAGCATATATATATATATATATATATATATATATATATATATATATATATATATATATATAAAGAATAGAGAATGCGGTAATAGTCTAGTGCTATGCATTGTTTATTCAAAAAGGTGCGTTGAAGCAGAATGATACAAGTAGTGCGATAAGCAAAAAGTAGGACTATTTGACATGTCCCCTCCAAGGGCAACCTAAGGAATGGTATTTAAAGCAAGTATTTCACTCGTTATCAGAGACCACCTGGGAGTTCCGTGGTGCGACGTAGCTTTCTGCCTCCTTGGTTGTTGCATCATGTGTCTGGCAATCATACTGCCGGACGGGGTTTCCAGAGATTAAAGTCCCGAAAGAGAGAAAAATAACAAAGCGGGAAGCCCCTAGTGCGGTTGAGCCGCGTCTTGGGGCGTGCCGTAGTCGTGCCCCCTCCCCACCTGTGCCCATGGTATTTTCAATGCGTAATTATGTACGCGTGGCACAGACTTTGCCGTTTGGCTGGTACTGGGGTGCGGGCCGCATTGCTATGCGAGCTCGGAATGTGCCAGGCGGTCTTGTTGCCAATTACTCTGGGCGCGCTTGAAGGTGTCCGGGTCTTTAATCACCGAACTGGTGGATTGCCTTAAGAGGCTGCTTTGCGCTTCTGCTGCGAGGGCCGCAGTGTGCTCCTCCGTGCGGAGAGAGTGCTTTGTGTTTCCATTGACTGTGATGACCCCCCGAGGTCCTGGCATCTTGAGCTTGAGATATTTATAGTGTGGTACCGCGTTGAATCTCGCAAATGCGGTTCGCCCGAGCAGTGCATGATATCCGCTGTGGAACGGGACTATATCAAAGATTAACTCCTCGCTTTGGAAGTTATCCGGGGATCCGAAGACCACTTCCAGTGTGACTGAGCCTATGCAATGGGCCTCTACACCTGGTATGACGCCTTTGAAGGTCGTTTTTGTGGGTTTGATCCTTGAGGGGTCTATACCCATTTTGCACACTGTGTCCTGATAAAGCAGGTTCAGGCTGCTGCCGCCGTCCATAAGGACTCGAGTGAGGTGAAATCCGTCGATGATTGGGTCTAGGACCAGTGTGGCGAATCCGCCATGACGGATACTAGTGGGATGGTCCCTGCGATCGAAGGTGATTGGACAGGAGGACCATGTGTTGAACTTTGGGGCAATTGGCTCCAACGCATATACATCCCTTAACGCACACTTCCGCTCCCTCTTGGGGATGTGGGTTGCGTATATCATGTTCACCGTCCGCACTTGTGGGGGGGAACCTCTTCTGCCCTTCGGTGTTCGGCTGCCGGGGCTCCTCCTCGTCATTGTTATGAGGCCCCTTATCTTTGTTTTTGGTGTTTAACTTGCCGACCTGCTTGAACACCCAACATTCCCTGTTGGTGTGGTTGGCTGGCTTGTCAGGGGTGCCATGTATTTGGCACGAGCGATTGAGTATACGGTCCAAACTGGACGGGCCCCGAGTGCTTCGTTTGAATGGATTTTTCTGCTGACCGGGTTTAGAGCCTCTGAATCCGGCATTGACTGCCGTATCCTCGGTATTGTCGCTATTGATGCTGCGCTTATGTTTGTTGCGACGTGACCTGCCATTGCTATCCTGGGTATCTGAAGTACCATGGTTCTTTGATATGTTATTGCTGCGAGCCAGCCAACTGTCTTCTCCCGCGCAGAAGCAGGTCATGAGTGTCGTGAGGGCTGCCATGGATTTCGGCTTTTCCTGGCCAAGGTGCCGGGCGAGCCACTCGTCGCGGATGTTGTGCTTAAAAGCTGCTAGGGCCTCTACATCCAGACAGTCGATGATTTGATTTTTCTTTGTCAGGAACTGTGTCCAGAATTGCCTGGCTGATTCCTCTGGCTGCTGAATTATGTGGCTCAAGTCATCGGCATCTGGTGGTCGCACATAAGTGCCCTGGAAGTTGTCGAGGAATGCGGCTTCCAGATCTTCCCAACAGCCAATGGATTCTGCTGGAAGGCTGTTGAGCCAATGCCGATCTGGTCCTTTGAGCTTGAGTGGGAGGTATTTGATGGTGTGTAGATCGTCACCGCGGGCCATGTGGATGTGCAAGAGGAAGTCCTCGATCCATACCGCAGGATCTGCTGTGCCCTTGTATGATTCGATATTTACAGGTTTGAAACCCTATGGGATTTGGTGATCCATTATTTCGTCTGTGAAGCATATGGGGTGTGCGGCGCCTCAGTAGTGGGCTATGTCGCGACGCAGCTCGAATGAGTCTTGTCCGCTGTGTTCGGCCCGGCCGGATTTACTTTTACTGTATCCGGCGTGACGGTTATCGTCTCGCGTAGTGGCACGCCCTCGTGATCCGTAGATCGATCTTGCGTGTTTTGCTTTGTCCTCCAATATGCCTCGCAGGTCTAGCGTGTTTCCCCGTGCCTTGTCATTTTTATTTGAGTGGCGTCGGGGTGCGGGCTGAGTTTTTGGCTAAAATGCCTCTATGTCGCGGCCACGAGGTGGCCGATCAGCCGCGTCATATGCCGGAGATGTGGGTTTTAATGCTTCCTCCTCCAGTCGGGGTAGCAACCTGTGCTTTGGGTAACTCTTGGAGGGGCGTTCGAGTTCATATTCCTCAGCTGCAAGGACTTCAGTCCATCTGTCAGCTAGCAAATCTTGATCAGCTTGAAGCTGCTGCTGCTTTTTCTTAATGCTATTTGTCATGGCTATAAGCCAGTGCTTGAAGCGCTCTTGCTCGGCGGGATCCTCCGGCACGACAAATTCATCATCGTTGAGGCTTTCCTCGTCTTCGGAGGGAGGCATGTAATTATCATCCTCCGCCTCTCCATCTGTCGCTTTCTTAGGAGGGCTGGCTTCTCCATCCTCCTGCTCTAAATCTTGCTGGAGGGGACTGTTGTCGTCTTCACCACTGTCTGGAGTGCTATTATCTCTTGTGCCAGTGTCGCCGCTTTTGCTTTGGCGAGACTTAGAGCGGCGCCGCTGACGTCGGCGCTTGGGTTGCTTCTTGGAGGGGTCATCCTCTGCTGTCTCGTCGCCATTGCCTTCTTTGGGTGTGTCCACCATGTATATATCATATGATGAGGTGGCTGTCTAGTGCCCTGTGGGCAGTGGTTCCTCTTTGTCTCCCGCATCATCGTCCATACTGTCGATGTCTTCGGAGTCGAAGTCGATCATGTTGGTCAAATTGTCGACAGTGGCTACTAAGTGGGTGGTGGGTGGGCGGCGAATTTCTTCGTCATCCGCATCCCGATCCTGCCGAACATAGTTCAGCCAGGACTCTCCTGACAGGGAGAGAGACCTTAATGAGTTCAGTATGTCGCCGAAGGGCGAGTGCTGAAAGATATCCATGGAGGTGAACTCCATGATCGACGCCCAACCGGATTTGATAGGCACGGGCGCAGGCGGTTTGGAGTCCGTGGCCGGGGAAGAATCCGGCAGTTCGGCATCACAGCTCCCGTAAAGGGTAAGGTCGATACTCGGCTCGATCGCCGCTGAGAATACGGCCTCCGTGGCGGGGTCTATCCACCCGTCCATGGATGGCGCAAATGGCTCCGAATTGAGGGTCGGAGCGGTTGCCGGTGCGGTCTCCTGAACACTGTTCGATGGTAGAGCTAAAACATGCTCATCGTGACCGCGCGACACACTCGGCAGGGGCTTGAATCCGTCGAAGATCAAGTCTCCGCGGATTTCGGCCGTGTAGTTTAAGCTTCCAAACCTGACCTGGTGGCCAGGGGCGCAACTCTCGATCTGCTCCAGATGGCCAAGCGAGTTGGCCCGCAGTGCAAAGCCGCCGAATACAAAGATCTGTCCAGGGAGAAAAGTCTCACCCTGGACTGCATCGCTATCGACGATCGAAGGAGCCATCAAGCCTAATGGTGACGACACAGAGGAACTCTCAATGAAAGCAGCAATGTCGGTGTCAAAACCGGCGGATCTCGGGTAGGGGGTCCCGAACTGTGCGTCTAAGGCGGATGGTAACAGGAAGCAGGGGACACAATGTTTTACCCAGGTTCGGGCTCTCTTGATGGAGGTAAAACCCTACATCCTGCTTGATTATTCTTGATAATATGAGTAGTACAAGAGTTGATCTACCACGAGATCAGAGAGGCTAAACCCTAGAAGCTAGCCTATGGTATGATTGTATGTTGTCCTACGGACTAAACCCTCCGGTTTATATAGACATCGGAGGGGGCTAGGGTTACACAGAGTCGGTTACAAGGAAGGAGATCTAAATATCCGTATTGCCAAGCTTGCCTTCCACGCCAAGGAGAGTCCCATCCGGACATGGGACAAAGTCTTCAATCTTGTATCTTCATAGTCCAACAGTCCGGCCAAAGGATATAATCCGGCTGTCCGGATACCCCCTAATCCAGGACTCCCTCAGCCCCCTGTTGCTCCAGCGACGTACTCCTTCCTCCTATATATACCTACATATCCCCAAACGATCAGATACGGAGCCAAAAACCTAATTCCACCGCCGCAACTTTATGTATCCACGAGATCCCATCTTGGGGCCTGTTCCGGAGCTCCGCTGGAGGGGGCATCGATCACGAAGGGCTTCTACATCAACACCATAGCCTCTCCAATGAAGTGTGAGTAGTTTACCTCAGACCTACGGGTCCATATTTATTAGCTAGATGGCTTCTTCTCTCTTTTTGGATCTCAAAACAATGTTCTCCCCCTCTCTTGTGGAGAACTATTCGATGTAATCTTCTTTTTGCGGTGTGTTTGTTGAGACCGATGAATTGTGGGTTTATGATCAAGTCTATCTATGAGCAATATTTGAATCTTCTCTGAATTCTTTTATGTATGATTGATTATCTTTGCAAGTCTCTTCGAATTATCAGTTTGGTTTGGCCTACTAGATTGATCTTTCTTGCAATGGGAGAAGTGCTTAGCTTGGTCTACTTGTCTCGGACGTGATGCCTATATACATGATCATACCAAGATATTCTCATAACTATGCTCAATTCTGTCAATTGCTCAATAGTAATTTATTCACCCACCGTAGAATACTTATGCTCTCGAGAGAAGCCACTAGTGAAACCGATGGCCCCCGGGTCTATCTTCATCATATTAATCTCCTACTACTTAGTTATTTCCATTGCTTTTTAATTTGCCTTTATTTTACTTTGCATCTTTATCACAAAAATACCAAAAATCTTATCTTATCATATCTATCAGATATCACTCTCGTAAGTGGCCGTGTAGGGATTGACAACCCCTATTCGCGTTGGTTGCGAGGATTTATTTGTTTTGTGCAGGTACAAGAGACTCGCATGTAGCCTCCTAATGGATTGATACCTTGGTTCTCAAAAACTGAGGGAAATACTTACGCTACTTTGCTGCATCATCCCTTCCTCTTTGGGGAAAACCAACACAGTGCTCAAGAGGTAGCAAGAAGGATTTCTGGCGCCGTTGCCGGGAAGGTCTACGCAAAAGTCAACATACCAAGTACCCATCACATACCCTTATCTCTCGCATTACATTATTTGCCATTTGCCTCTCGTTTTCCTCTCCCCCACTTCACCCTTGCCGTTTTATTCACCCTCTCTCTCTATATCCTCCCTCTCTTTCTATTTGCCTCTTTTTGCCCACTTGCTTTTTGTTTGCTTGTGTGATGCTTGCTTGTCACAATGGCCCAAGATAATACTAAATTGTGTGACTTCACCAATACCAACAACAATGATTTTATTAGCACTCCAATTGCTCCTCTTACCGATGCTGAATCTTGTGAAATTAATACTGCTTTGCTGAATCTTGTCATGAAAGATCCGTTTTTCGGCCTTCCTAGTGAAGATGCCGCTACCCATCTAAATAGCTTCGTTGATTTGTGTGATATGCAAAAGAAGAAAGATGTGGATAATGATATTGTTAAATTGAAACTATTTCCTTTTTCGCTTAGAGATCGTGCTAAAGCTTGGTTTTCAACTTTGCCTAAAAATAGTATTGATTCATGGAACAAGTGCAAAGATGCTTTTATCTCTAAGTATTTTCCTCCCGCTAAGATCATCTCTCTTAGAAATGATATTATAAATTTTAAGCAACTTGATCATGAACATGTTGCACAATCTTGGGAGAGAATGAAACTAATGATACGTAATTGCCCTACTCATGGTTTAAATCTGTGGATGATTATACAAAATTTCTATGCCGGATTGAATTTTGCTTCTAGAAATCTTTTAGATTCGGCCGCGGGAGGCACTTTTATGGAAATCACTTTAGGAGAAGCTACTAAACTCCTAGATAATATTATGGTTAATTATTCTCAATGGCATACTGAAAGATCTACTAATAAAAAGGTGCATGCGATAGAAGAAATTAATGTTTTGAGTGGAAAGATGGATGAACTTATGAAATTATTTGCTAATAAGAGTGTTTATTCTGATCCTAATGATATGCCCTTGTCTACTTTGATTGAGAATAATAATGAATCTATGGATGTGAATTTTGTTGGTAGGAACAATTTTGGTAACAACGCGTATAGAGGAAATTTCAACCCTAGGCCTTATCCTAGTAATCCCTCTAATAATTATGGTAATTCCTACAACAATTCTTATGGAAATTATAATAATATGCCCTCTGATTTTGAATCTAATATTAAATAATTTATTACTTTGCAAAAGAATTTTCATGCTTTGATTGAAGAAAAATTGCTTAAGATTGATGAGTTGGCTAGGAACGTTGATAGAATTTCTCTTGATATTGATTCTTGAAACTTAGATCTATTCCGCCTAAGCATGATATCAATGAGTCTCTCAAAGCCATGAGAATTTCCATTGATGAGTGCGAAGAAAGAACCGCTAGGATGCGTGCTAAGAAAGATGCCTTTATAAGAACATGTTCTTCTAGTTCCTATGAAAATAAAGATGAAGATCTAAAAGTTATTGATGTGTCCCCTATTAAATCTTTGTTTTGAAATATGAATCTTGATAATTATGGGACTTAATATGATCCATCTTTACCTAGAAGGCATTCCAAGAATTCGGATTTTTTTGATCTTGATGCTAAAATTGATAAAAGTGGCATTGAAGAAATTAAAACCCTAGATGTTGCTAAACCCACTATTATGGATTTCAAGGAATTTAACTATGAAAATTTCTCTTTGATGGATTGTATTTCCTTGTTGCAATCCGTGCTAAATTCTCCTCACGCTTATAGTCAAAATAAAGCGTTTACTAAACTTATCGTTGATGCCTTGATGCAATCTTATGAAGAAAAACTTGAATTGGAAGTTTCTATCCCTAGAAAAATTTATGATGAGTGGGAAACAACTATTATAAGTAAAATTAAAGATCATGAATGCTATGCTTTATGTGATTTGGGTGCTAGTGTTTCCACGATTCCAAAGACTTTGTGTGATTTGTCAGGTTTCCGTGATTTTGATGATTGCTCTTTAAACTTGCACCTTGCGGATTCCACTATTAAGAAACATATGGGAAGAATTAATGATGTTCTTATTGTTGCAAATAGAAATTATGTGCCCATAGATTTTATTGTTCTTGACATAGATTGCAATCCTTCATGTCCTATTATTCTTGGTAGACTTTTCCTTAGAACGATTGGTGCAATTATTGATATGAAGGAAGGAAATATTAGATTCCAATTTCCATTAAGGAAAGGCATGGAACACGTTCCTAGAAATAAAATTAAATTACCTTATGAATCTATTATGAGAGCCACTTATGGATTGCCTACCAAAGATGGCAATACCTAGATCTATCATTGCTTGTTATGCCTAGCTAGGGGCGTTAAACGGTAGCGCTTGTTGGGAGGAAACCCAATTTTATTTTTATTCCTTGCTTTTTGTTCCTGTTTAGTAATAAATAATTTATCTAGCCTCTGTTTTTGTTGTGTTTTTTGTGTTTAATTAGTGTTTGTGCCAAGTAGAACCGTTGGGAAGACTTGGGGAAAGTCTTGTTAAACTTGCTGTAAAAAACAGAAACTTTAGCGCTCACGAGAACTGCTCATTTTTATTTAGAGAGTTACATTTATTTAATTCCTTTTTAAGATGATTAATAGATAAATTCCTCACGTCCAGAAATTTATTTTAGAATTTTTTGGGTTCCGGATCTTGCGCTAGCAACAGATTACTACAGACTGTTCTGTTTTTGACAGATTCTGTTTTTCGTGTGTTGTTTGCTTATTTTGATGAATCTATGGCTAGTAAACTAGTTTATAAACCATAGAGAAGTTTAAATACAGTAGTTATAACACCAATATAAATAAAGAATGATTACAGTACCTTGAAGTGGTCTTTTGTTTTCTTTCGCTAACGGAGCTCACGAGATTTTCTACTTTAAGTTTTGTGTTGTGAAGTTTTCAAGTTTTGGGTAAAGATTTGATGGATTATGGAACAAGGAGTGGCAAGAGCCTAAGCTTGAGGATTCCCATGGCACCCCCAAGATAATCTAAGGACACCTAAAAGCCAAAGCTTGGGGATGCCCCGGAAGGCATCCCCTCTTTCGTCTACTTCTATCGGTAACTTTACTTGGAGCTATATATTTTTATTCGCCACATGATATGTGTTTTGCTTGGAGCGTCTTGTATTATTTGAGTCTTTATTTGTTACATTACCACAATCATCCTTGATGTACACACCTTTTGAGAGAGCCATACATGATTTGGAATTTGCTAGAATACTCTATGTGCTTCGCTTATATCTTTTGAGTTATATAGTTTTGCTCTAGTACTTCACTTATATCTTTTAGAGCACGGTGGTGGATTTGTTTTATAGAAACTATTGATCTCTCATAATTCACTTAGAATATGTTGAGAGTCTTAAATAGCATGGTAATTTACTTAAATAATCCCAATATGCTTGGTATTCAATAATAGTAAAAACTTTCTTATGAGTGTGTTGAATACTATGAGAAGTTTGATGCTTAATAATTGTTTTGAGATATGAAGACGGTGATATTAAAGTTGTGCTAGTTGAGTAGTTGTGAATTTGATAAATACTTGTGTTAAAGTTTGTGATTCCCGTAGCATGCACGTATGGTGAACCGTTATGTGATGAAGTCAGAGCACGATTTATTTTTTGATTGTCTTCCTTATGAGTGGCGGTCGGGGACGAGCGATGGTCTTTTCCTACCAATCTACCCCCCTAGGAGCATGCGCGTAATACTTTGCTTTGATAACTTGTAGATTTTCGCAATAAGTATATGAGTTCTTTATGACTAATGCTGAGTCATGGATTATACGCACTTCTCTCACCCTTCCACCTTTGCTAGCCTCTCTAATACCGCGCACCTTTCACCGGTATCATACACCCACCATATAACTTCCTCAAAACAGACACCATACCTACCTATTATGGCATTTCCATAGCCATTCCGAGATATATTGCCATGCAACTTTCCACCGTTCCATTTATTATGACACACTCCATCATTGTCATATTGCTTAGCATGATCATGTAGTTGACATCGTATTTGTGGCAAAGCCACCATTCATAATTCTTTCATATGTGTCACTCTTGATTCATTGCATATCCCGGTACACCGCCGGAAGCATTCATATAGAGTCATATTTTGTTCTAAGTATCGAGTTGTAATTGTTGAGTTGTAAGGAAAATAAAAGTGTGATGATCATCATTATTAGAGCATTGTCCCAGTGAGGAAAGGATGATGGAGACTATGATTCCCCCACAAGTCGGGATGAGACTCCGAATGAAAAAAAGAGGCCAAAAAAAATGAAGAGAAAAGGCCCAAATAAAAAAAGGAGAAAAAGAGAGAAGGGACAATGTTACTATCCTTTTACCACACTTGTGCTTCAAAGTAGCACCATGATCTTCATGATAGAGAGTCTCTCATGTTATCACTTTCATATACTAGTGGGAATTTTTCATTATAGAACTTGGCTTGTATATTTCAATGATGGGCTTCCTCAAAAAGCCCTAGGTCTTCATGAGCAAGCAAGTTGGATGCACACCCACTTAGTTTCCTTTTGAGCTTTCATATACTTATAGCTCTAGTGCATCCGTTGCATGGCAATCCCTACTCACTAACATTGATATCTACTGATGGGCATCTCCATAGCCCGTTGATACGCCTAGTTGATGTGAGACTATCTTCTCCCTTTTTGTCTTCTCCACAACCACCATTCTATTCCACCTATAGTGCTATATCCATGGCTCACGCTCATGTATTGTGTGAAGATTGAAAAAGTTTTGAGAATGTCAAAAGTATGAAACAATTACTTGGCTTGTCATCGGGGTTGTGCATGATTTTAGTATTTTGTGTGGTGAATATAGAGCATAGCCAGACTATATGATTTTGTAGGGATAACTTTCTTTGTCCATGCTATTTTGAGAAGACATAATTGCTTTGTTAGTATGCTTGAA
The DNA here is from genome assembly GCF_002162155.2 of Triticum dicoccoides. Classification (NCBI taxonomy): domain Eukaryota; kingdom Viridiplantae; phylum Streptophyta; class Magnoliopsida; order Poales; family Poaceae; genus Triticum; species Triticum dicoccoides. Next base: position 454,013,107 of record NC_041384.1, read on the forward strand.
GTATTATTATTTTTATGTCAATATTAAACTTTTGTCTTGAGTCTTTCGGATCTGAATATTCATACCACAATTAAGAAGAATTACATTAAAATTATGCCAAGTAGCACTCCACATCAAAAATTCTGTTTTTATCATTTGCCTACTCGAGGACAAGCAAGAATTAAGCTTGGGGATGCTTGATACGTCTCCAATGTATCTATAATTTTTGATTGCTCCATGCTCTATTATCTACTATTTTGGACATTATTGGGCTTTATTATCCACTTTTATATTATTTTTGGGACTAACCTATTAACCGGAGGCCCAGCCCAGAATTGCTGTTTTTTGCCTATTTTAGGGTTTCGAAGAAAAGGAATATCAAACGGAGTCCAAAGGGAATGAAACCTTCTGGAATGTGATTTTCTCAACGAACAAGACCCGGGAGACTTGGACCCTACGTCAAGACACAAAAGAGGAGGCCATGAGGTCGGGAGCGCGCCTACCCCCCCAGGCGCGCCCTCCACCCTCGTGGGCCCCCTGTTGCGCCACTAACGTACTCCTTCCTCCTATATATATATATATACCTACGTATCCCCAAGCGGTCAGATACGGAGCCAAAAACCTAATTCCACCGCCGCAACTTTCTGTATCCACGAGATCCCATCTTGGGGCCTGTTCCGGAGCTCCGCCAGAGGGGGCATCGATCATGGAGGGCTTCTACATCAACACCATACCCCTCCGATGAAGTGTGAGTAGTTTACCTCAGACCTACGGGTCCATAGTTATTAGCTAGATGGCTTCTTCTCTCTTTTTGGATCTCAATACAATGTTCTCCCCCTCTCTTGTGGAGAACTATTCAATGTAATCTTCTTTTTGCGGTGTGTTTGTTAAGACTGATGAATTGTGGGTTTATGATCAAGTCTATCTATGAACAATATTTGAATCTTCTCTGAATTATTTTATGTATGATTGGTTATCTTTGCAAGTCTCTTTGAATTATCAGTTTGGTTTGGCCTACTAGATTGATCTTTCTTGCAATGGGAGAAGTGCTTAGCTTTAGGTTCAATCTTGCGGTGTCCTTTCCCAGTGACAGTAGGGGCAGCAAGGCACATATTGTATTGTTGCCATCGAGGATACCAAGATGGGGTTTTCATCATATTGCATGAGTCTATCCCTCTACATCATGTCATCTTGCTTAAGGCGTTACTCTGTTTTTAACTTAATACTCTAGATGCATGCTGGATAGTGGTCGATGAGTGGAGTAATAGTAGTAGATGCAGACAGGAGTCGGTCTACTTGTCTCGGACGTGATGCCTATATACATGATCATACCTAGATATTCTCATAACTATGCTCAATTCTGTCAATTGCTCAATAGTAATTTGTTCACCCACCGTAGAATACTTATGCTCTCGAGAGAAGCCACTAGTGAAACCTATGGCCCCCGGGTCTATCTTCATCATATTAATCTCCTACTACTTAGTTATTTCCTTTGCTTTTTTACTTTGCCTTTATTTTACTTTGCATCTTTATCACAAAAATACCAAAAATATTATCTTATCATATCTATCAGATCTCACTCTCGTAAGTGGTCGTGTAGGGATTGACAACCCCTATTCGCGTGGGTTGCGAGGATTTATTTGTTTTGTGCAGGTACGAGGGACTCGCGCGTAGCCTCCTACTAGATTGATACCTTGGTTCTCAAAAACTGAGGGAAATACTTACGCTACTTTGCTGCATCATCCCTTCCTCTTCGGGGAAAACCAACACAGTGCTCAAGAGGTAGCAGCACGCAGGTACCGCTGCGCCGTTGATGCGGCATACTGGACCGGACACGCCGCAGAAGTAGAAGAGATGTCCCGCTGTGCTGCGAATGCAGGAGAGATGTCCTCCCACGCCGCGACAGCCTAGGAAAATGTCCCGTGGGCAAGCGAGGACTCTTACCGCGCATGCATGCAATCGTCCATAGCCAGATGGATCAGATCTCCGGCTGGGCGAGGTTGCTGGATGACATGAAAGCCTCTTTTGAAGAGGCTACCAGCATCATCCGACAACTAAATGAGAGCAATGCGAAGCTCCGGGCCGAGCGCGACCTGCTGAGGGCGAAGATCGTCGGAAGTGCGGAGCAGGAGACCACTGCCTTGTTGAAGAGGACCGACGTCATCGTCGAGAAACTTATGGACGAGAATGCCATGCTGCGCATTGAGCGCAAAAGGCTGGTGGATGGATGCTCTCAAGCAGCATCTTGAGGACAAGAAAGAGCTCATAGCCGCTCACCGCGGAGACTAGTTCCCGCGGCCTGCAACAATGTAGAGATCAGCGAGCCAGATCATTGTCTTCCTTCTTCTTTTGTCCTTGTTTATTTTGGGTGTTGCCGCATGTGGCTTTTTTAATTATGTTCCTAAATATGTAATACAATTATTATCCACTGTCATCATCCTTATATTCATCATGCTTGCTATAAGTCGCAGTCGATGCTATATAGGTCCGTGGATCTTACAGCAAGATCCGTGCAAAACTTTCTTTTCAGATTTTCATTTTTCTCTCTTAAATCTCAGTCTAGTGAGACATATAGCCACGCCGTAGAATAGGGGCTCGGGCGTCATTAATGGATTCTTTGGGAGGGAGGTGCGCGGAGGGTAGCAGTCAAAGGGCTCTCCTCCTGAGGAGCACGCACAGGGGTCTGATCGCACGCCTCCCGTACTCAAATAGCTACCCCGCGCGGCACCTCCTAGCCAATAAAAAAGGGGATGCTTGGTGGCACGTAATTGGTAAGTAGAACACCCATGGTTTCAATAATACTTGTGTTTCCGATTTGTAACGTGACAACACTTGTTCCAAAATGACTTTGTTAATTGTTAATGCGTGCGCCTTCGCAAATCGTACAGAAAAATTACCACAGCATGTTGGTGCCATGTCATGACACCATGCCAAGTTTCATGATTTTCAGGCGTGTTTTGGATTTTCAGGAATTAAAAAACCAAGTTTCTCAATATTTCCGACCGAGCCACGATGCCCAGATGTTTGAATTTCATCCCATTTCTTGCATGGGACCTAGAAATTCACCCAAGGACACACATGTGATTTTTCAACCAACTTTGGTGCACTTGAGCATGTGCTTGTAGTTCAAATTTGAATAGTGCACATTAAATGCCAGATACTCAATTAATGTATGAAAAAGGCCAAACGAGCCCGGAATAATTCCAAAATTTAGCAGGATACTTTTATTTGGTCTAATCTGCCAGTGTAAAAAAATTAAGGTGGGAGAAGGCAGTGTACGTATGTCGTTTCGCACACGGAGGTGACACGTTCCCTCTCGGAACCACGAGCCTTCTTGAGGGATGCTCAGCTTACATCAAAGCTTGTCCTAATTCGGCCAAAAAAAATTACCGCAACATGTTGCTGCCATGTCATGACACCATGCCAAGTTTCATGATTTTCAGACGTGTTTTGGATTTACAGAAATTAAAAAACCAAGTTTCTCAATCTTTCTGGCCAAGCCACGAAGCCTAGATGTTTGAATTTCATTCACATTTCTTGCATGGGACCTATAAATTCACCCAAAGACACACATGTGATTTTTCAACCAACTTTGGTGCACTGGAGCATGTGCTTGTAGTTCAAATTTGAATTATGCACATTAAATGCGCAGAAACTCAATTAATGTATAAAAAAGGCCAAACGAACCCGGGATAATTCCAAAATTTAGCACGATACTTCTATTTGGTCTCATCTGCCAGTGTAAAAAAATTAAGGCGGAAGAAGGCAATGTACGTGTGTCGTTTCGCACACGGAGGTGACACGTTCCGTCTCGGAACCACGAGCCTTCTTGCGGGAAGCTCCGGTTTGCAAGAAGTTTACACCAAAGCTTGTCCCAATTCGGCCAAAAACATTACCGCAACATGTTGGTGTCATGTCATGACAACATGCCAAGTTTCATGATTTTCAGGCGTGTTTTGGATTTACAGAAATTAAAAACCAAGTTTCTCATTCTTTCCGGCCGAGCCACAATGCCCAGATGTTTGAATTTTATTCCCATTTCTTGCATGGGACCTATAAAATTCATCCAAAGACACACATGTGATTTTTCAACAAACTTTGGTGCATTGGAGCATGTGCTTGTAGTTCAAATTTGAATTATGCACATTAAATGCCCAGAAACTCAATTAATGCATAAAAATGCCAAATGAACCCCGAATAATCCCAGATTTAAACACAACACTCATGTACTAGTTGCATGTTCACTGTACATAAATGTTCTAGCAATTCAAACACCATCCTTTCCCTCTGTAACACCATTTTGTCTTTCAAAACATAATGAAAAAATCAGGTATACCACAAACAATTTACTCGAAAGAATTGTGTGGGATGCGATATAAAATATCTTGGCGCACCGTCTTGTCTGGCTTATGCAGGAAGCTTCGTCGTCTACAATCCATCGACCCCGCTTGAACCACACTTGCGCACCAGTTTCTCGCGGTACCGAGCGAATTTTTTTTGCCACCACAGAAATATCTATCTCCCCGCCCCCTCCTACCAAAAGCCACATTTCCACTATTCCTCCTTGCTTTCCAAGTTTAAACCTTCATTGCTGCTTACTGCAGCTCAGCCTCCTCGCCGATGACCATTCTTCTTGCAGCGCTGCCTCCTCGCCAGCTACCCTTCTTCTTGCTACGCGACCTCCTCGCCGCCGACCCTTCTTCTTGTTGCGCGGCCTCGTCGATATGGTCAGGTAATCCACACCACCCACACCATCCTCCTCCTTTTCCCGTCCCACATGCCCCGACCGATGGCGCGACACCTTCAACCGAAATCACTGCCCCCTCCTCCAATTAAGCGCCACCCATAGACATTTTGCATGCAGTATAACATGGAGCTCAGTAGCATGCGGTCGCACACATGCACGAGGTCACTATGGCTTCCACGCGTGTCGACCACCAGATCTTGGAGGAGCACCTCGTCTTCAAGGCCACCATTGACACCGCCACACAGTTGTCTACTTTAAAATATAGCTCGTGTTGTTTTCTCGAGGCCACCGCCAGTGCCTTCTAGTGTTTTGTCCTCTGTAACGTTAATATGCAATCTGATGTTCAGTTAACAGTTTGGTCCTCTAAAATGTAATGTTCAGTTAACACTTTGGTCCAACAATTGCTACATTTCGTAGTACCGTTCTCAAGCATTCTTTGTTTTGTTAACTGTCTTATCTTCTAGTACATGTTTCTATTCTACAATGTCGCGCTCAGTTAACTATTTTGGTTCATTTGGTCTGCTGTCCATTTAACTGTTTGGTTCAGTTCTGCAATTTGATTTTCATTTGTCATGGGTACAATTTTGTATTGTTATGCATGTGACACCAATCGAATTTGGCTGTACTCAATACATATTCTACTGATAGTATGGCAACTCTCAGTTAACCTGATCAAGATCTTCCTTATGGGTGTTGCGGGGAAACAATGGGAGACACTGCGATTTACCATCGAGGTTTGTTCAAGCAGGGTCCTTCAGCTAATAGCACATTATTGTGCAGTTCCAGGAATCATTCTAATATTTAGGTTTCTTACAATTTGGTCTTGCACATGCAGGTCCTACCGTCGGAGGCTTAGACCCACTGTTCGACCCATTTTGCATATGGGAAAATGAGATGTCCATGAATATCAGTCAAGTCAAGAAACTCAGAAAGATTGTTAGGATGAAGAAACTTGCGACGAATAACAACAAGATCTTTGTTTGCACAATGAAGAAGACATCAGTCAACTATAGGATGGTACCAACTCTTTTACCTTATCTTTACCCCTTACGCTATTTCAAAATTTACAACAACGATTTATGCATAGCTTTGTTTTCAGTACTTTTCAAAGCAGTTGACCGATGATTACCTCTCAAACCACCTGCATGGTCAAGAGGCGAGGAAGGTATTCGTTCAACACCCACGGTACAATATTGAAGTCTTGCTAAATAGGACAAAGGTTGGGCGGGCAATTATCCATAGCCACTGGCCTAAAGTTGCAAGGACATTCAACATCACTGAAGGCTCAATATTTGCCTTCCGCTTCTGCAGTTTCCTAGATGAGATTCATATGTCTATTTACCGTGTATGATGCTACTTTCCAAAGGTTTTTGATGCTTCATGTGAAACTTGGTGCTGTTGTGTAATGGCGTAGCTGAGTGCCGAAGCTATCTGATGTAACTCGATTATGAAATCCTGGTTGCTTTTATATGGATATGAAATATCTAGCGTGTTTCATAAGAAATATCAGTTTTATTAGTACATGGATTATCAATAATAGGCTAATTACCCTGCTTATTGGGGTTTTCTATCGCAGACGGTTACTCAGACATCACCGTGGGCGATGAACTCAAACAACCCGCACGGTTTCTAGAAAGTAGGCGTGTTCAATCAACTAAGAATCACACACGGCTTCCGGCAGCGAACTATTTGCGTTAGGCCACCTTGCACAAATGTTTCCACACAAAGAACTGTGTGTGATATACATACCTACGGAAATGTTTTTCTAGGATTCACCGTGTGGGATGTACATACCTACGGAAATGATTTTCTGGGATTCACCATGTGGGATGTACATACCTACGGAAATGATTTTCTAGGATTCACCGTGTGGGATGTACATACCTATGGAAATGATTTTCTAGGATTCACCGCGTAGGATGTACATACCTATGGAAATTATTGGGTTTTGATGCCTCGCCCGATCGCACACGAGCTCATTTGGTGTCCCAGGAGGGCCTATCCCTGACGGTTTCTAGGTCATGTGGGAAGGACCCCCCTATCGCCCATCCTCACTTGGCGACGGTTCCAAATGCCGTCGCGGAAATGGATTAAAAATCGCTTGTATAGCACGTCGTTGTACCAGTGCAAACCCCAAAAGTGATATCCATGTTTATCGTGCGAGCATGGAAAGTTAACTAGGAAGGGAGTAATACAAGTTATCCTCTTAGTTCCATTTCCATGGAGGTTAAAAAAGAGGAAAATATTTTTGTGGAGCCCAAATTCCCATTGCCAAAGGTTTAGAGAGAAGGTCAACATTATGTTAGGAGCACAACAATAACTATCATAGACAAAAGAAATTAAGCATTAGCGACCGCTTCAAAAACACTCATCCGAGGCATAACAGGTATAATAGCAAGATCGTTTGTCTACATTATTCAACTGCTCAACTACCCATGTAGCTCTGAGCGCAAGTCTATGCCTCATACTCAAAGGGAAAATACAATAATGATTGGGGTTTTGAGAAGTCAAAAACATAGAAAGTCTTGCATCAACGCAGCTGGCCATTAGGCTATGGAGAAGGCCTAATGGTCGATGTAAACGCAAGGAGTAGTGATCTCCATGCAACTAGGATGCATAAAGAGCTATTAATATGTGAAAGCTCTCCTATGGACTAAGGGGGGGGGTGCATCCAACTTGCTTGCTCATGAAGACCTCGAGCTTTTGAGGATGCTTGTCATCGGAATATACAAGCCAAGTTATGTAATGAAGGTTCCCCACAAGTAAGAAACATATGAAGTTCATGAAACTTTGTACTTTAAAATACATGGAGTGGTGCTACTTTCAAGCACAAGTGTTTGATAATAAAGATAATGATGTTGCTCCTTCTATCTTCCTCACCTCTTCTCCCATTTCTTTTTTTTGTGGCACCTTTGTGGCGCATCTTTTATTTTCTCTCCCTCATTTTGTTGTAGAAGCAGCACTTTACAATGACTCACTCCAACTGAATGTAATCATAACTCAAAACTGAATACATGAGAGAAACTCTATATGATGAATGCCTCTGGTGGTGTACCAGGATGTGCAATGATCAGGAGTAGCATAGACATCAATAAATGGACAAGCCATCAAAATATCGAGCTAACCATACTATGATCATGCAAGGCAAATGGAAACATGTCTCTGGTCATGTAATGCAATATGATGGTAGTGTTGGGAAACGCAGTAGAAAACAAAAAAATCGCACCTATGAACACCCAATATCAATATAAACATGCATAATGGGTTGGGATCACGATCTTTACTGTCACCGAGTTGCGGCAAAAGAATAACATGTTGGTATAGATCGAACTTGGAGTCCCTCGAACCATCGATGAACGATCCCTCAAACCGCCCGTGAACAGTCCCTCAAACCAAAGACCGAAAGCACGACCTCTCTACTTGGTTGCAAGCATGCAACCTTCACGCTCCAGCAACGCTTCACTGTCCATAGCTAATAGTCGCCGGAGAATTAGAGGGAGGATATTAGAACCACACTGGGCATCTAATTATGAGGATTTTAGGATTAGATGAACTAGACAAGGCTCTAATTAGTCAACTAGGACCAACTAGAACTTGGGCTAGATGAACTAGAGGAGGCTCCGGAGCTTGTGTGTTGAAAAAGGGCAAACTCCTCATGTATAGGTGGGAGGGGAGAGGAGGGGCGCCACACAAAGGGGGGGAGGGCTCCCTCCCTTGCGCCAGCCTAGAGGGGGAAGAGGAGTCCTCCCCAACCCCAATTTGGCCTCCCCTATAGGAAAGGGGGGCGTGCTACTTGTCACTGCGTTGGGATTTCCTTGAAGAGGAAAGGATGATGTGGTACGGTAGAGATAAGTATTTTCCTCAGTTAAGAACCCATGTTATCAATTCAGTAGGATAACCACGCAACACCTCATTAACATTATCTATGCATAAAATAACAAATACTTGCACCCAACGCAAACAAGGGGTTGCCAATCCCTTGGTGGTTAATTGCAAGGATCAAATCTCGTAGTGATAGATGGATAAACGAAAACACATAATAAAATAAAGTAAATAAAATTTCAGCAAGGTATTTTTGGATTTTAATACATGATAAATATAGACCTGGGGGCCATAATTTTCACTAGAGGCTTCTCTCCTGAGCATAGCATACGATGTGTGAACAAATTACTGTTGGGCAATTGATAGAAAAAGCGAATAATGACAATATCCAAGGCAATGATCATGTATATAGGCATCACATCCGGGACAAGTAGACCAACTCCTTCTTGCATCATCTACTATTACTCCACACATCGACCGCTATCCAGCATGCATCTAGAGTACTAAGTTCATAAAGAACGTTGTAACGCCCTAAGCAAGATGACATGATGTAGGCAAAGTAAACTCAACCAATATGAATAAACCCTATCATTTTATCCTTAATGGCAACGGTACAAATACGTGTCATGTCCCCTTCTGTCACTGGGATTGAGCGCCGCAAGATCTAACCCATCACAAAGCACCTCTCCCATTTCAAGATAAATCAAATCTAGTTGGTCAAACCAAATCAATAGATCGGAGAGAAATACAAAGCTATAATAATCATGCATAAAAGAGTTCAGAGAAGACTCAAATAATATTCGTGGATAATCTGATCATAAACCCACAATTCATCGAATCCCAACAAACACACTGCAAAAAAGAATTACATTGAATAGATCTCTACGAACATCGAGGAGAACATTGTATTGAAGATCAAAGAGAGAGAAGAAGCCATCTAACTACACTCCAAAAAAAAGAAGACACATCCGTGACATTTTGGGCCGAACGAATTTTTTCTGTCATGCTTATGACACTTCTATGATGATAATTGTGACAAAACCCGGTATCATCATAGATGTGGTGGGCTCCTACTTCTATGACAAAAAATCATGACAGAAAATGGGCTTTTCGTCCTGGGTGGGCCGGAGACATAGCTGCATGATATTCTTTGGGACGTCCATGATGGAAAAAACCATGGTAGAAGCGAGGGCGAGGAAAATATCGGCGAGTTCCTGGTTACGGTGGGTGATCGGGGCCGAGCGATGCGCGTTTCTCTCATACACGTATGCACGTGGGTGCGAGACGTTGGGCTCTAACTGAACCCGAGCGATTGCACCGCAGGCTACGCGTTACTGAACCCGAGCGATCGATCGATCTGGCTGTTAACTAAACCCGATCGAGTGATTCCTTCGCTACTACTACTAACTAAAGACGATCAAACCTGCTGCCTCTTGATGAATAGTGAGTGTTGTTGGGGGTTGGATGAACTATTTCCAGTGGGGGTGGATGAACAGGACCTCGTGGAGGGCTGGATGAACAGCAGTCGGTGGAGGGCTGGTTGAACAGTAGCCGGTGGAGGGGTGGTTGAACAAGACCCCGTCGAGAGGGCTAGTTGAACAATAGCTGGTGGAGGAGCGGTGGAGGCTAGATAAACAGTAGCTGGTGGAGGCAGGAGGGAGACGCCGTGGATGAACAGTCGCAGGTGGAGGCTGGAGGAGGTCGACGGTGGATGAACAGTAGCCCGTGGAGGCTGGAGCGAGGCAGTAGACGGTGGATGAACAGTAGCCCGTGGAGTCCTGTTTTGCGGTACGCCACACCCTTCCCGATGAACAACCCCCTGTTTCGACCATAGCGGTCCAACACAAGTCTGTTTCCTCCGTTTTGCGGTATGCCACACCCTTCATGATCAACAGGACCCTATTTCGACCGTAGGAGGTCGAAGAGAAGTCTGTTTCCTCTAGTTTGCGGTACGCCACACCCCTCCCAGTGAACAGGATCCCGTTTCGACCGTAGGCGGTCGAACCCAAGGCCGTTTCCTCTGTTCTGCGGTACGCCAGGCCTCGTTTTGGCTATTCCGTCCAAGCCGGTTGGCTCCCGATGAACATGACGCATTCCGTTGCCTCCCGATGAACACGACAATGCAGTTTCTCCATTCTGACCCAGCCGGTTGGCTACCGATGAGCAGGACGCCGTCACTGCATCTCCATGTACATGAGCACGAGTAGGCGTTCGAGACCCCGCCCGTATGTACGTACGTGGTCGTATTTACTTTCTTGCACCCTGGCTGTATGTACGTGTACACGATATTGACGGGACTGCGTGACATGCTACGTCCGTGCCTCTACTACGACACGTGCCCTTCCTTACTTGGCCACGGTTCATCGTTGCAGCCTGCAGACAGACCAATCGACCAGTATGTACGTACACGTTCGTGACCAGAATGACAGCGCTACATACGCTTTGACTAGGTGGGTCCCGACTATCAAGGAGGATAAGGAGGCACTTCCTTGCGTGCGAAGATGTAGTTGGTGGGTCCCAGCAGTCGGGTGGGAACCGTTTTTTTGCGAAATACGGTGGCCCGTCCGGTGGGTCCCCGCTGTCAGGTGGAGGAATAATTATTTTACGCATAATAAGGTTGCACTTTCTTGTTGCGGCCATGGACCCAGCTATCAGCCTCCCCACGTACAGTACTCTTCCGGTGGAAGTCGTTCCTTGACCACATTGAGCACGCCGCGCCGAGAGCACCAAGGCGGTGGACGACGGCGAGGCCTAGGAATGGGATGACGCGGAGCTGGGTAAGACGTGGCAGTGGATGCCCACGCACAGAGGAGTACGAGGGTTGACTGGTTCGGCTGCAGTGTTAGGCTGTCATCGCCGCAGAATAACAGGGGGTGTGGGTGAGTAGAGGGATGGACTGGCCAGCAGTGGGAATAGTAGGGGGCGGTGAGGCCTCTGCGGCAGCATAGCCAGCCATGAGAGGCAGGAACACGCGATGGTTTGGACGGCTGAAGCAAGAAAATCGGAGGTTGAAGAAGCAGGATGACCGTTGGATGTTAACAATCCAACGGTCACTAGTGATAGAATCGTTTGTTGACTAAGTTGACAACGCCCTACGTACGCGTCAACTTAGTAGGGCCACAAGTCAGCCTCCAAATCTGGGGGCCCAGCTGTCACGGGGAGCACTCGTTATTTTTTGCTTAATAAAGAGGCACTCCCTTCCGTGCCAAGATATAGCTGGTGGGTCCCAGCTATCATTTGGAGGATTCATTCTTTTTGGTGTAATAAGGAGGTACTTGCTTGCGTGCGGCCACGGACCATGTGGGTCCCAACTGAAGGAAATATGCCCTAGAGGCAATAATAAAGTTGTTATTTATATTTCCTTATATCATGATAAATGTTTATTATTCATGCTAGAATTGTATTAACCGGAAACTTAGTACTTGTGTGAATACATAGACAAACAGAGTGTCCCTAGTATGCCTCTACTTAACTAGCTCGTTAATCAAAGATGGTTAAGTTTCCTAACCATAGCCATGTGTTGTCATTTGATGAACGGGATCACATCATTAGAGAATGATGTGATGGGTAAGACCCATCCGTTAGCTTAGCATAATGATAGTTTAGTTTTATTGCTATTGCTTTCTTCATGACTTATACATGTTCCTCTGACTATGAGATTATGCAACTCCCGAATACCGGAGGAACACCTTGTGTGCTATCAAACATCACAACGTAACTAGGTGATTATAAAGATGCTCTACAGGTGTCTCTGATGGTGTTTGTTGAGTTGGCATAGATCGAGATTAGGATTTGTCACTCCGTGTATCGGAGAGGTATCTCTGGGCCCTCTTGGTAATGCACATAACTATGAGCCTTGCAAGCAATGTGTCTAATGAGTTAGCCACGAGATGATGCATTACGGAATGAGTAAAGAGACTTGCCAGTGATGAGATTGAACTAGGTATGATGATACCGACGATCGAATCTCGGGCAAGTAACATACCGATGACAAAGGGAACAACGTATGTTGTTATGCGGTTTGACTGATAAAGATCTTCGTAGAATATGTAGGAGCCAATATGAGAATCTAGGTTTCGCTATTGGTTATTGACCGGAGATGTGTCTCGGTCATGTCTACATAGTTCTCGAACCCGTAGGGTCCACACGTTAAACGTTCGGTGACGATTTGTATTATGAGTTATGTGATTTGATGTACCGAAGTTTGTTCGGAGTCCCGGATGAGATCACAGACATGACAAGGAGTCTCGAAATGGCCAAGACATAAAGATTGATATATTGGACCATGTTATTCGGACACCAGGAGTGTTCTGGATAGTTTCGGGTAAAAACATAGTGCCGGAGGGATTACAGGAACCTCCCGGGGGAACTAATGGGCCACCATGGGCCTTATTGGAGAGAGAGAGGAGGGAAGCTAGGGAAGCCCCCCTTTGCAGTCCTAATTGGACAAGGGAAGGGGGGGGGGCACCCCCCTTTCCTACTCGCTCTCCCTCTCCTTCCTCCCCCCTCTCTACCTTTTGGTGGAATCCTACTAGGACTAGGAGTCCAAGTAGGACTCCCCTCTTGGGTGCGCCCTAGGGGCCGGCCGGACCTCCCCTCCTCCTTCCTTTATATACCTGGGGAGGGGGCACCCTAGAACACACAAGTTGATCTTTTAGCCGTGTGCGGTGCCCCCCCTCCACAGTCACACACCTCGGTCATATCATTGTAGTACTTAGGCAAAGCCCTTCGTCGATAACTACATCATCACCATCGCCACGCCGTCGTGCTGACGGAACTCTCCATCGGCCTCAACTGGATCAAGAGATTGAGGGACGTCATCGAGCTGAACGTGTGCTGAACACAGAGGTGCCGTACGTTCGGTACTTGGATCGGTTAGATCGCGAAGACGTTCAACTACATCAACCGCGTTACTAAACGCTTCCGCTTTCGGTCGACGAGGATACATGGACACACTCTCCCCGCTCATTGCTATGCATCTCCTAGATAGATCTTGCGTGATCGTAGGTAAATTTTTTGAAATACTACATTCCCAACAGTGGCATCCGAGCCAGGTCTATGCGTAGATGTTATATGCACGAGTAGAACACAATGAGTTGTGGGCGATAATAGTCATACTGCTTACCAGCAATGTTTTACTTTGATTCGGCGGTATTGTTGGATGGAGCGGCCCGGACTGACATTACATGACCGCGTTCATGAGACTGGTTCTACCGACGTGCTTCGCACATAGATGGCTAGCGGGTGTCTGTTTCTCCAGATTTAGTTGAATCGAGTTTGACTACACCCGGTCCTTGTTGAAGTTTAAAACAACACACTTGACGAAAAATCATTGTGGTTTTGATGTGTAGGTAAGAACGGTTCTTGCTAGAAGCCCGTAGTAGCCATGTAAAACTTGCAAAAACAAAGTAGAGGACGTCTAACTTGTTTTTGCAGGGCATGTTATGATGTGATATGGTCAAGACGTGACGATATATAAATTGTTGTATGAGATGATCATGTTTTGTAAAAGTTACCGGCAACTGGCAGGAGCCGTGTGGTTGTCGCTTTATTGTATGAAATGCAATCGCCATGTAATTGATTTACTTTATCACTAAGTGGTAGCGATAGTCGTAGAAGCAATAGTTGGCGAGACAACAACGATGCTACGATGGAGATCAAGGCGTCAAGCCAGTGACGATGGTGATCATGACGGTGCTTTGGAGATGGAGATCAAAGGCACAAGATGATGATGGCCATATCGTATCACTTATTTTGATTGCATGTGATGTTTATCCATTATGCATCTTATTTTGCTTAGTACGGCGGTAGCATTATAAGATGGCCCCTCACTAAATTTCAAGGTATAAGTGTTCTCCCTGAGTATGCACTGTTGCGACAGTTCGTCGTGCCGAGACACCACGTGATGATCGGGTGTGATAAGCTCTACGTTCACATACAACAGGTGCAAGACAGTTTTGCACACGCGGAATACTTGGGTTAAACTTGACGAGCCTAGCATATGCATATATGGCCTCGGAACACTGAGACCGAAAGGTCGAACGTGAATCATATAGTAGATATGATCAACATAGAGATGTTCACCATTGAAGACTGCTCCATCTCACGTGATGATCGGACATGTTTTAGTTGATTTGGATCACGTAATCATTTAGATGACTCGAGGGATGTCTATCTAAGTGGGAGTTCTTAAGTAATATTATTAATTGAACTTAATTTATCATGAACTTAGTCCTGATAGTATTTGCATATCTATGTTGTAGATCAATAGCTCGCGTATAGCTCCCCTATTTTATTTTTGATATGTTCCTAGAGAAAAACTAAGTTGAAAGATGATAGTAGTAATGATGTGGATTGGGTCCATGATCTGAGGATTATCCTCATTGCTGCATAGAATAATTATGTCCTTGATGCACCGCTAGGTGAAAAACCTATTGCAGGAGCTGATGCAGACATTATGAACGTTTGACAAGCTCGATATGATGACTACTTGATAGTTTAATGCGCCATACTTTACGACTTAGAACGGGGACTTCAAAAATGTTTTGAAACACCACGGAGCATATCAGATGTTGCAAGAGCTGAAATTGGTATTTCAGACTCATGGTCGTGTTAAGAGGTATGAGACCCCTGACAAGTACTTTGCCTACAAGATGGAGGAGAATAGCTCAGCTAGTGAGTATGTGCTCAGAATGTCTGAGTACTACAATCACTTGAATCAAGTGGGAGTTAATCTTCCAGATAAGATAGTGATTGACAGAGTTCTCTAGTCACTATCACCAAGTTACTAGAACTTCATGATGAACTATAATATGCAAGGGATAATGGAAATGATTCCCAAGCTCTTCACGATGCTGAAATCGGCGAAGGTAGAATTCAAGAAAAAGCATCAAGTGTTGATGGTTGACAGGATCACTAGTTTCAAGTAAAAGGGTAAGGGAAAGAAAGGGAACTTCAAGAAGAATGGCAAGCAAGTTGCCACTCCCGTGAAGAAGCCCAAAGCTAGACCTAAGCCTGAAACTGAGTGCTTCTACTGCAAAGGGAATGGTCACTGGAAGCGGAACTACCCCAAATACTTGGCGGATAAGAAGGATGGCAAAGTGAAAGGTATATTTGATATACATGTTATTGATGTGTACTTCACTAGTGTTCATAGTAACCCCAGGGTATTTGATACCGGTTCAATTGCTATGATTAGTAACTCAAAACAGGAGTTACAAAACGAACAGAGACTAGTTGAGGGCGAGGCAACGATGTGTGTTGGAAGTGATTCCAAGGTTGATAAGATCACCATCGCATACTTCCTTTACCTTTGGGATTAGTGTTGAACCTAAATAAATGTTATTTGGTGTTTGCGTTGAGCATGAATATGATTGGATCATGTTTATAGCAATACGGTTACTCATTTAAGTCAGAGAATAATTGTTGTTCCATTTACATGAATAAAACCTTCAATGGTCATACACCCAATGTGAATGGTTTATTAAATATCGATTGTGGTTATACACATATTCATAATATTGATGCCAAAAGATGCAAAGTTGATAATGATAGTGCAACATATTTGTGGCACTACCGTTTAAGTCATATTGGTGTAAAGCGCATGAAGAAACTCTATGCTGATGGGCTTTTGGAATCACTTGATTATGAATCACATGATGCTTGCAAACCATGCCTCATGGGCAAGATGACTAAGACTCCGTTCTCCGAAACAATGGAGCGAGCAACTGACTTATTGGAAATAATACATACTAATGTATGTGGTCCGATGAGTGTTGAGGCTCGCGGCGGGTATCGTTATTTTCTGACCTTCACACATGATTTGAGCATATATGGGTATATCTACTTGATGAAACACAAGTCTGAAACATTTGAAAAGTTCAAAGAATTTCAGAGTGAAGTGTAAAATCATCATAACAAGAAAATAAAGTTTCTGCGATCTGACCATGGAGGTGAACATTTGAGTTATGAGTTTGGTCTACATTTAAAACAATGTGGAATAGTTTCGCAACTCACGCCACCTAGAACACCACAACATAATGGTGTGTCCGAAAGTCGTAACCATACTTTATTAGATATGGTGCGATCTATGATGTCTCTTACCGATTTACCACTATCGTTTTGGGGTTATGCATTAGAGACAGCTGCATTCACGTTTAATAGGGCACATCTAAATCCGTTGAGACGACACCGTATGAACTATGGTTTGGCAAGAAACCAAAGTTGTCATTTCTTAAAGTTTGGGGCTGCAATGCTTATGTGAAAAAGCTTCAACCTGATAAGCTCGAACCCAAATCGAAGAAATGTGCCTTCATAGGATACCTAAAGGATACTGTTGGGTACACCTTTTATCATAGATCCGAAGGCAAGATATTGATTGCTAAGAATGGATCCTTTCTAGAGAAGGAGTTTCTCTCGAAAGAAGTGAGTGGGAGGAAAGTAGAACTTGATGAGGCGATTGTACCTTCTCTCGAATTGGAAAGTAGTTCATCACAGAAATCAGTTTCAGTGATGCCTACATCAATTAGTGAGGAAGTTAATGATGATGCTCATGAAACTTAAGATCAAGTTACTACCGAACCTCGTAGGTCAACCAGAGTATGTTCCGCACCAGAGTGGTATGGTAATCCTGTTCTTGAAGTCATGTTACTAGACCATGACAAACCTACGAACTATGAGGAAGCGATGATGAGCCTTGATTTCGCGAAATGGCTTGAGGCCATGAAATCTGAAATGGGGTCCATGTATAATAAAAAGTATGGACTTTGATTGAATTGCCCGATGATTGGCGAGCCAATAAGAATAAATGGATCTTCAAGAGGATGATGGATGCTGATAGTAGTGTTACTATCTACAAAGCTCAAATTGTCGCAAAAAGTTTTCGACAAGTTCAAGGTGTTGACTACGATAAGATTTTATCACTTGTAGCGATGCTTAAGTCTGTCCGAATCATGTTAGCAATTGCTATATTTTATGAAATATGGCAAATGGATGTCAAAACTACATTCCTTAATGGATTTCTTAAAGAAGAGATGTATATTATGCAACAAGAAGGTTTTGTCAATCCTAAAGGTGCTAACAAAGTGTGCAAGCTCCAACGATCCATCTATGGACTGGTGCAAGCATCTCGGAGTTGGAATATACGCTTTGATAGTGTGATCAAAGCATATGGTTTTATACAGACTTTTGGAGAAGCCTGTATTTACGAGAAAGTGAGTGGGAGCTCTGTAGCATTTCTAATATTATATGTAGATGACATATTGTTGATTGGAAATAGTACAAAATTTCCGGATAGCATAAAAGGATACTTGAATAAGAATTTGTCAATGAAAGACCTCGGTGAAGCTGCTTATATATTGGGCATCAAGATCTATAGAGATAGATCAAGACGCTTAATTGGACTTTCACAAAGCACATACCTTGATAAAGTTTTGAAGAAGTTCAAAATGGAACAGTCAAAGAAAGGGTTCTTGCTTGTGTTACAAGGTGTGAAGTTGAGTCAGACTCAAAACCCGACCACGGCAGAAAATAGAAAGAGAATGGAAGTCATTCCCTATGCCTCAGTCACAGGTTCTATAAAGTATGCTATGTTGTGTACCAGACCTATTATGTACCTCACCATGAGTTTGGCAAGAGGGCACAATAGTGATCTAGGAGTGGATCACTGGACAGTGGTCAAAATTATCCTTAGAGGACTAAGGAAATATTTCTCGTTATGGAGGTGATAAAGAGTTCATCGTAAAGAGTTACGTCGATGCAAAGCTTTGACACCAATCTGGATGACTCTGAGTCGCGATCTGGATACATATTGAAAGTGGGAGCATTTAGCTAGAGTAGCTCCGTGCAGAGCATTGTAGACATAGAAATTTGCAAAATACATAACTGATCTGAATGTGGCAGACCCGTTGACTAAACCTCTCTCACAAGCAAAACATGATCACACCTTAGTACTCTTTAGGTGTTAATCACATAGCAATGTGAACTACATTATTGACTCTAGTAAACCCTTTGGGTGTTGGTCACATGGCGTTGTGAACTATTGGTGTTAAATCACATGGCGATGTGAACTAGATTATTGACTCTAGTGCAAGTGGGAGACTGAAGGAAATATGCCCTAGAGGCAATAATAAAAGTTGTTACTTATATTTCCTTATATCATGATAAATGTTTATTATTCATGCTAGAATTGTATTAACCAAAAACTTGTTGACACCAGATTTTGGCACGACGAAGAACTTAATTAAGATGGCCTCAAATGGAGAAGTGCTCAAAGTGAGAAAGTTCTGTATCGCCAAAAGGAAAAACTTTGATATTTAGGCCATAGTCATCCGGTCTCATCTCTAAGGCCGAAGTTGTGTTCGAAGTACTCAGATTTTGTATTCAGAACACTATTCGGCTGATTACGCCCCCAAGACTGCCCCATATCGGAAACTGATCTACATGAATTGTCTTTGTCTCGTTGAAAGAATTGATTTTGATATAAAGATCGTCTCAATCTGAGGTCATATTAAAAGTTAGAGCCCGCACATCGCGACCCTCCAGTGAGCAAAAATACGACGCCCGAAACCAAACACATATGTGGGTATGTCTGATGTGCTGCGTGAATAATTAGCTGTCCTCCATGAGCGATTTGACCCTCGAGATGACCTGTGATGAAAAAACGTTCAGAATGAAAGTTGTTCGTCTTGTCGAAACAATCAAGATTGCTTTTGGGCTTGTTTCCATCCGTGGTCGTTTTTCACCATAAAAGGACCCTCAAAGTACAGCCAGTTTAAACCGAACAGTTTTGGAAAGTTCGGATAAAACCAGTCTGAATTTGACTAGGGTTTTGGACTTGAATTGATGTAATTTTCTTGTAAGGAAAGTCTAGATAAATCCTTTGCTTGTACGGGAAGTCCAGCTGCCTCTTATATATGTTGGGGGTGACGGCCGATTGAAACAACACACAATCGCAAAACACATATACTTTTTACCCTAGTTTTACATCCCTCCTGACGGTGTCCTAGACTAGGAGGTACTCAACACGTCATCTCCCAATCTGTTAGATTGGGCCGAGGACCCCCAGGGCCGTATACTCATGGGCCAGTTCGGACAGTTGCCGCATACATGGAAGATTCCACAAGACTTGGTGATCAAGACAAGGACTCCTCCCCACCGACGTACTTGGCTAGGACTCTTGTTATCCTAGGCATCTGGTGCATTATATAAACCGAGGCCAGGCTAGTCAATAGATCGACAACAGACAATCATACCATAGGCTAGCTTCTAGGGTTTAGCCTCCTCGATCTCGTGGTAGATCTACTCTTGTACTACCCATATCATCAATATTAATCAAGCAGGACGTAGGGTTTTACCTCCATCAAGAGGGCCCAAACTTGGGTAAAACATCGTGTCCCCTGCCTCTTGTTACCATCCGCCTAGACGCACAATTCGGGACCCCCTACCCGAGATCCGCCGGTTTTGACACCAACATTGGTGCTTTCATTGAGAGTTTCGCTGTGTGTTCGGCAAAAGGTTGATGGCTTGCCTGCAGATCAACTGCAACTTCGGCATTTTCGTCACCAGCCCTACTGGTCACCTTGGTTTGACCAAGGACTGCACCCTACTTCCGATCGTCATGTTCGGATGAGGGCCTTTATAAACATCAACTCCGATCTCTATCAAGATCATGGAGGAATCCTCCAGGGAGCCCGGGGGCTCAACGTCAACATTGCCCTCGGGCGACCGTGCTGTTTTTCTGGACAACAAACTTGTATCCGCTGCCACCACCTCTTAGAGCATCGCTTTGACGAACCCTTTGGTGCAATTGTGCGGAATTGAGTCTACAACAGCCATGCAAATTTTTGTCGAGTTCCGATGGAGGAATCTCCGACAATCTACGATATACCGGAGACCTGTCAAATCTGGACGGGAATCTGGACGAGTTTAGAGCGTGGTGTCCAATTTCTAGGTCGGACGTCCTTTGAAAGATCCAACCGTTGATGGGATGCGGAATTCCTATATCTACCACCTCTCAAAACTTCAATTCGATCCGACCGTCCAAACTCCGGGAACCTTCCGATTAGTGCATCACTTTTTGGATCTCTTTTCTGCGCGAAAACGAATCCGACCCAAGTTCGTCTTTTTATGAACGGGATTTCGGACATCCTTTTGAAGGAAGTTTTGTATGGGGTATTGTATTTTGTTCCCGAACACATCCCACTAACTTTAAGATCTTTTGAACATGATCTTCAACATCATGCTGGTGTCAAACCAGTCCGGCAATATTGCTCCACGGCTGCCGACCTACGCTACACACGTCGTCACTTTGTTGAGCCGAGCTCAATTTCTTCGGATCATCATCTCGGCAAGCCGAAAAAGAGTCCGGCATCGTGAAGGATAAATAATCACAAACATCACCGCCCCACGGATTACATGGAGCGGGCATACCGGCATCGCAGCATGGTCGCTTCATCAAGCCGCCATCGACCACGTCACGACCTGCATCGGCAGGGCCGCACTATTGCTTCTTCAAGCTGGTGTCCATCACGCCGACCTACTTCGACTCCTCAGCTGACATCGAGGCTTCGACATCTCGGCTGGACCGGGGGCTTCTCCATCTCTTCATCAACCTACTGCGGACACTTCGGCGTCACTAGCCGACCAGCTCCGTCACGTTAGCTGGACCGAGGGCTCTGCCTCGGCGAGCCAACCTTTGCCAGCATTGCCATGCCGTCGTTTTATCGCCCATCAGGCAATGGGTGTGCGGATCGAGTCCCAATTTTGGGAATCACCTTCCTTCGGATTTCTACAACAAATAAACCAGGTGCTATTGATCCTAGTATTTTTTGCTTGTTTGGGTTTATTTTTCCCAAGGAATTATTACTCTGGTTTGTTCATCATCTGTACACAGGTCTATCAAATGATGGCCGCATTAATGATAGTCGCGTGGTGGTTTGGTCAGTTTCCGCACATAGTTCGGCGAACGCCGCATCCGGAACTCGGGCCGACCTGTGAATTCAGGCTTTGCCGCGCCTTTACCGTATCACGCCGACGCCCTGCATCGGCATCGACTTCGGCGCCAGGCCATATTTCTTTTATTACTCACTTTGCATAAATTATTTATTATGCAACAATTATTTATTATTATTATTACTATTATCCCCGGTTTGCGCTATTTTTTGTGCACAGGAAAATGATCCGGGGACTTCGTCGTCACTTTGCTGGTCTGCATTGACCGTGCTATGTCACCACTTCGGCGTGTCGAGCTCTCCGCTCTGCCACCTCGGGACCGGCTTGGGGGATGGAACGTTTTCTCGCATCAAGCTCGGACCGCGTCATCAATGCCGAACACATTAACCAGCTAAGTCGCTTTCATGCTCAAAGTTTTAATTTTTAACTTGTGTTCGGTTCGACCAAGCATTATACTTTTTTGAAAAAAAGTTGCTTGTAAAAACTTTCCTTGTCCAAACTTTGTTTGTGACACACATATTCAAATACCCCATTTATTTGGGGTCTTCCTTTATGAAGCTTTTCCTCTTGCATATGATTATACTTGTATGGCTTCGTTCCTTGTTCGTGTATTACGCCACAATATGCACCATATTGACTTAAGCGATTTGCAAACTGGGTTGCTGGCTCATGTGCTTACCCCTACGTTCCCGATTGTTCGGCTAGGGAGTAAAGGGAGCACCTCTGCAATTGTCACGACCGGGTCCTCCGAGCTCTGACCTCAGACTGTGTGAAGCCGAAAGCTAGCGCTCTTATTGTTTTCAATCATGGTCGGCACACAACGTAACTCATGAGTACAAAAAATCTATTGCACAAGTCTCATAGCAATAATGAGCACCGAAGAAAGGTATCGGTGGGGGTACTATTTTCTTCGAAGATGCTTCTTACACTTCGTCTGTAATATAGCATAAGTTCCCTGAGCGCGCTTTGTCTGTTACAGCCTTATGGCCCGGTTGCCTGGTTATCGGAAACACTGTCGATATTCTCGACAGGTGGAGTACATAACACTTTTCGGTCCTTGACCGAAGAGGGAGAAGCCGACGGTCGGTTAAGACACGTTTAAAGTTCGGTTGAACAAAGATATGATATAAGTACTTCGGTACATACAATCATTATACATAAAATTCTTTTACCCAAGTCACTTGGGGGCTCTTAAAATCTATATATGAGCTATAAATGTGTTTTCTTCTTGGTCGTTGTCAAAACACGACAGAAGCACTCTTTTTTTCCAAGACCAATTTTCGGATTGGCACCGAACACTTGATCTTGTTCGAACGTCTAGTTTTTACTGACGTTTTTTGGTTTTCCAAGCTTATGGCATTTTCAAACTATTTGTGTGTTTTCAGCACAAGTTTCACAGTGCAACACCGGACACCTTTAGAGATTCGGCAAAAACATCCTCAAATATTGCTATATATGCATCGGTTTCGAATTGTGTCTTCGGTCAATAGTTGGGTTGCCCGGCTCCTGCACTTGCTTCCTACATTCCGCTTTCTTCGGCTTGGCGTGCAAAGGGAGAACCACTGCGATTGTGCTTCCAGCTTACATGGTTAAGCACCCTAGTGGAGAAAGCCGAAACCTGAGTGTCACAATAAGCGTAAACTGGTGAGCGATCCGATGACTATGTTAAATGACGGGCCATTCATAACAATGGCCGAAGTGTTTACGACTTGACATCGACTGTCACCGAACACTACCGGGGGCTATTAACTGGCCTCCCAAACTAAATCCTCGATATTTTGCTCTTAAATTTGAGCTGAGGTTTCATGATCATGCTTAGCATGACAACCCAAAGAAAGGAACCGATAGCGGGACTATTTTCTTTGGAAGACATTTCTTATGTTAAACAGTAATATAAGATATCTCTCTGCCTACCTTTGTTTATAAAACCGTATGGCCAGATTGCCATGTTTGTCGTAAATCTTTGCCATCATAAAGGCTTTATAAAGTAGGACAAACACTCCTCGACTACTGGCCGAGGAGGTGGAAGCCGATGGTCGGTCAACAAAGTTTTGTACAATGCGGATCCAAGCATTAATGACGTAAAGTACTTGGATACATAGAGTCATTACACATAATTTGTGATTTTACTATGGATATCGATCCTTAATTCGGCCACCCATGCCCGCATTAAGGCTCGGGGCTACTGGGCTTCGGGCTTATTATTTACAAATATTAAAGGGGCACACCGATCCCCTGATCTGGTGTTGCCACCCGACTAGTGTCTCGGGGGCTACTGCATTGCCTATCCAATGCAGAAAATTTTATGTGCAATATAGTTTCCGAGGAGATTTTGATCCTCAGGTTGGTCGGCCCCACCCAACCTGAGTCTCGAGGACTGAGCACGCCGCTTTTAGTGTCCCAAAGTATTCTGCCGAGCTAGGACTTGATCCTCAGGCCGATTTTGCAAATCAACCTGAGTCTCAGTGGCTACTGGGATCAGCGGTCTTACGTCAGCCTTCAGGTGCATCTCGGGTTTTAGACCGATACACACCTTGAGGGCTACTGACTATATATCTCGGCAGAGAATAAATTGCACCAATAAAAAATATTGACAAAAAGTCGGCCCATAGTCGGGGTGGTGCACCACCTCGGAAGCAGCCCGGCATAAAGCTCGGGCGCTAGTGGCTGGCTCCATAGAGGGCATTTCCAGCATTAAGCTCGGCTAAACTCCTTCAACTTTTTTGAACCAAGGTGATTTATGACACCTCGGATATAGTCCGGCGTTGGAGCTCGGATACAGTCCGATGTTGGAGCTTGGACATAGTCCGGCGTTGGAGCTCAGATACATTCCGGCGTTGGAGCTCGGAAGCGGTCCGGCATTGGTGCTCGTCTGCAAAAGATACCTCGAATGCAGTCCGGCGTTGAAGCTCGGATGCAAGAGGACACTGCCTCCCGGGAACAACTTCAAACCCGAGGTGTGGCATAAAAATAACAAGGCATTGATAAAGGCCAGAAACTTAAAGGGGCTCCTCGGATACCCGATGTGTAAACTCGTCGAATGCATTTCGGCGATCCTCAAGATCGAAGACGAGAAGATTTGTTGAACCAGTTTTCAAGACCGACAACCGAAGATGAAGAACAGTTCGGAAGAATCGAGGAGCGTCCCTAACTTGAAGACCGGTTCAGGGGGCTACTGACGGTGTCCTAGACTAGGGGGTACTCAACACGTCATCTCCCGATCTGTTAGATTGGGCCGAGGACCCCCAGGGCCATATACTCATGGGCCAGTTCAGACAGTTGCCGCATACATGGAAGATTCCACAAGACTTGGTGATCAAGACAAGGACTCCTCCCCACCGGCGTACTTGGCTAGGACTCTTGTTATCCTAGGCCTCTAGTGCATTATATAAACCGAGGCCAGGCTAGTCGATAGATCGACAACAGACAATCATACCATAGGCTAGCTTCTAGGGTTTAGCCTCCTCGATCTCGTGGTAGATCTACTCTTGTACTACCCATATCATCAATATTAATCAAGCAGGACATAGGGTTTTACCTCCATCAAGAGGGCCCGAACATGGGTAAAACATCGTGTCCCCTGCCTCCTGTTACCATCCGCCTAGACGCACAGTTCGGGACCCCCTACCCGAGATCCACCGGTTTTGACACCGACACCTCCCTTGTTCTTTCTCTCTTGTTCTTCGTTCGTTCTTCGTGTTGAAGGGCAGTGATCCTCGAGGCTCTAGGGGCGGGCGAACCGACCTAGGGCAGCCCATAGCCGCCGCACGTACAGATGGGGTCCCTCCCGGGTGCGTGGGGTTTCGGGTCCTGAAAAGCACCCGCCGGATTGCTTGCGTACCGCGCTTCCGGACGGGTCTCCTTCGACGTGAGCTACGGTGCATCACCCTCGGCGTTGGAGGTACACGGTGACGTGTTAGTGTGTGAACACACTTTTTGGCGACTCCGCTGGGGACGAAGCGTTGAACGGTCTCCGACCCGTTCTTGCTACAAAGAGATCGTCATCTAGGGTTTGACATCTACAAAGGTAATATGAATACCCACTTCACTTATGTAGATGCAAATAATGCATATGTTGTTGCTAGATCGTCTAATGAGCATAATGTATCGGCTAGCCCTAGTTTTATCAATAATGTATCTAATTATGTGCAATAGCCGATTCAGAATAATCTTAATGCTTCAACTTCATATAATTTCAACAACATGCAACATATGTATCCCAACTCCAATGCATCGGCAACCCCACAAATCTATATGCCGATGAACAACATGATGAGTTCAGTTAATCAAGTTGAGATACCCCATGTAGGAACTTCCAATAGGATGCAACAAAGTGTTTCAACTTTTTATTCATCGACAAATAACTTGTAGTTTGTTAATCCAAACATGCCGGTGGATAGGGGAATTGGCCATGCTACTACTAGTTATTCAGACAATTACCCTCAAACATCATATGCTACACCTCATGCTACTAATTTTCTGGCACCATACGCAACTGTTGATGTCCATAATTCGGCTCCCCACCTTCATGGTCATGGCCGAATAAGTGAAACTTCTACAGGAGCACAAATGCCTTCACCTACTACCGTGGCATATCATGTCCCCCCAACACAATTACATAATTTCGGTGACATATCGTTATCGAAAGAGTCTAAAAGTGTCGGGGGGAAATTCTATCCAGATTGGATCATTAAGAAAAATCTCACGTGTTTTTGGGATGAATGCAATGTTGTTCTACATGAATTAATAAAAGAGGGAAAGCCTATTAATTCTACTGCAATCCAAGCTAGATTATGCCAAAAAGAGAAAGCATTGGGTGTGGATAGAATTATCAAAAAAGATGGTGATTCGGATAATAAAGTTAATTCGGCTATTGAAAAGACCGAATCAAATATTACGTATGCCGAATCTATTCTAGAAAAACAGGATGACAAGGTGTTGGGGAGCTATTCGAAAGAGGAACAACCTATCGTTCAAGTAACGCAACCATCATGCTCTCCCAACGTGTTTGAAAAGGTATGTCTAGCAAGTGATTTACCTATCTTCTGATTTGGTCTCAGCTTTATTGTTGATGCTTCTATAAGAGAAATTCTCATAATGCTGCGTTTGGATGTCTGTATTGGAAGCCTCCGTATTGTATTGGTTTCAATTCCAATTCAGCCAGGAAATTGTAATGGACATGAATACGAATTCGGTTGTTTGGATGTTTATTGTATTAGCTCACGGAATTGTTCCAAGGTTTCAATACGGAACCATGTTTGGATGTCAAACTATGGAATTGATAGCAACATTAGTATATGCATAAAAAACAGAAGTTATATAATGTGTGACTATAATTGGATGATTATATAGCAATTTTTTTATCGAATATTCTAGAAATCGAGGACGACATCATATAATATTGACGCAAAAACAAAAACAAAATATTTTACACCAACAAAGGACAACACACATAGTTTAAATAGGTGTTCCAAATTCTCAACAACAAGAAGAGATAGTTTCAAGTTTAACAATACAATTGTTCAAATAAGTTGTAGTTGAACAATACATTGTTCCAAATGTAACAAAACAAATAGTTTAGATAGGTCCAAGTTCAACAATACAAACGGGAACATCACACATAAGCATGCATCAGATCACATAAGCATGCATCATATCCCAATATCACACATAAGCATGTATCATATACCCATATCACACATAAGCATGCATCAGAGATCAGACCATATATTGGTTCACAAAATTGCATCATATTCATACTAGAGGGGTTCCAATTTTTAGGCCAACCTGCAAATACATCAACGGATAGCAAATGAATCAGAACAACAGGACAAGGGGATTGAAGAAGAAGAATTAGAGCAGGGGCTGGGTGGAGCAAGGGAAGAAGGCTTCAGCGGCACAGAGGGCCACCACGGCCAGAGAAGAAGGGGCTGCTGAGGAGGGCCTAGGGAGAAGAGATGGGCTCCGGTGGGAAGGAGGGGGAGGGCCAGCGCCTGAGGGAGAAGAGATGGCCACCGCAGGGCCAGGAAGGAAGGGAAGGCCGACGTCGGAGGGGACTGCAGCCGTCGGCGGTTCAGATGGGATCTGGCCACGGCGGGCAGGGCAAGAGAGAACGGGAAGGGGTGGCGCTGGGGGAGGGGAAGGGGTGGCGGCGGAGGAAGAAGGGAATGGAAGGGCGGACACCATAACCACGCCGCCATGGTGCATCTAACTGAGCGCCGCCGTCGATCTGCGAGGGCGCCACTCTCTTCCCTCGATCCCTTCTGTCTCATGGTGGAGGGAGGAAATAAAGGCCCAAAACGTTTTGTTTTGCGGGGGTGAGGCAATTCGGCGGAAATCGGAGGTCCAGACCTCCGAATAGCAGTGACGGGTGGGCGCGTGTGAGCGAAAACGCCTCGTATTCGTTTCCGTTTCAGTCTGTTGTTTCAGAGTGCATCCAAACACCTGTATTGGGGTTAGCCCAATACCAAATCCAATTCAATAGCCCAATACAGACATCCAAATGCAGTGTAAGTAATTTTGAAAGATCAATGATGAAGGGAAATTTACTTGTTAGCAATAAAAGTGTTATAGAACATATCGGTCAGTCTATTGTGCCATTTATAAAGACCGATAATGACCTATTATTGCAGCCAAAGTTTTCTCCATTGCTTTATCAAAATTTCATATCTAATTGGGTAGCTTTGCTTGTTTCTTACTTGGCTTGCACTTGGTCTCAATTGAGACATGTGTATTCTAACTATTTTCGTTTCAGAAATTTAAAGCCAAGGTCAAATTCTTTTGAAAAATCTGATGCTAATATAATATCTTATCCAAATACATCAGAGATAGGGTGTAAAACACAATGCATAGCCGAATGGGGAGATTCTAAATCTGAACCATTCGTTTGCTCAACTCCAAAGCCGTTTGCACACCAAGATCAGCTAGAAAATAAGAAGTATACCTTCAATTCAAGCATGTGTGATCAAATATTTGATTTGTTGCTGAAAAATAATTACATTAAAGTTCTTGATCACCATGTGAAGCCATCAATCCAAGGAAGAATGTATTGCAAGTTGCATGATTCGTCCAAGCATAATTTTGAGGATTGCAACATGTTTCGTCAAATAGTTAAATCGGCCATTGATAAAGGACGATTAAAATTTGTTGAAGCACCAAGGGATGACCAGTCAATTCTGATTGGTCCTAATGGAAAAAGGTTTTTGAATCGGCTGCTCCAAGACGATTCCTTTAAAGATGAGAAGGTAAAAACTACAGGTGATGGGATCAAGCTTTCAAGTAAAAAAGTTGTTCAAGAGCACAATGAAAATATTCTTGAAGGCATGAGTTCTATCGAAGATACAATGAAGACGCCAAGGACTAGGGGGCAACAAGAAAATCCAAAGATCGATGCAAGTCAAGACAAAGGAGATAAAGGCCGCAATAAGCACAAGTGCAAGAAATCCAAGGTCACTTTTGCACAATTATTAGATAAATATCAAAAGAAGAGTGAAGAGAAAAGTGCTTATCGGCCAACTAATGGAAAAGCATCAAGATCACCCCCTAGGCGCAAACCCGAGGATTGGTATTGGCAAAATGAGAATTCTAATGCGGTATATTCATATCCATATTTTGTGCCGCCAATGCGAATGCCATGGATACCTTCCTATGATCATGTAAATCCATATCCATTGTGGGACAAGTATGATACAAGGGCGCATTCTTCATCTTATTTTAGACCATCTCACAAACATTATGTAGCTCCAAAAAGATCAACATTTGAACAATCACATGTCAAAGACCGTTTCAATCATAAGGAATTGGTCCGGAGCTCAAGGAACAAGAAAGAGGTGGTCAAGCAAATTTATCGTGTTAAAAAAGATGGTCGTAAGAGTGCTACTGCAGATTTGATCTCAAACGAGAAGGAGCCAATTAAAGTATTGACATTGGCTACTAATGGCGATGAGGCAAGTCAATCAAGTACCAAATCTGAAGAGAAGAAGTTGAGAGTGCACATGGTAAAACAAGAATTGCCATTGCTTCAAACAAAATCACAGACAGGGTGCCCACTCGGCTTATCATATTGGCAAAAGAAGAAATTACAAAAACTTAGTGCACAAGAACTTGAAGAAAGGAATATGGCATGGGTTCCCAAAGGAAGTATTCAAAATAAGAATTATGTGCAAGCTTCCTTTACAAGGAGTGCAGCAAATGTGAAGAAGGAAAAGAGTGAAAACTATGAAGGACCAAGCCGAAGGTTTCAACATCTTTGGTCCACACATTATCCATTTTCTTCAACAATGTCGTTGATGCCTATGCCATGGAATTTCTCACCAGGTATGATTGGTTACCCTCAATGGGCTTATTTTAAACCATGGATGCAATATAATTTCTTACATCATGAAAGGGTATTACCAAATCATCATATGTTTGATTAGCTTTACTTTTGTTGCTAATCCAAATGGACGATATATACTTATCATCCTAAGAACATAAAATGGCCGATGGAGTGTTGACATCGTCCTTAGGAAAAGCATCGTGCAAGTTATTTTTCGGCACACAAGTTTGCCGAAAAACAGGGGGGCATGTGTTGACACCAGATTTTGGCACGGTGAAGAACTTAATTAAGATGGCCTCAAATGGAGAAGTGCTCAAAGTGAGAAAGTTCCGTATCGTCAAAAGGAAAAACTTTGATATTTGGGCCATAGTCATCCGGTCTCATCTCTAAGGCCGAAGTTGTGTTCGAAGTACTCAGATTTTGTATTCAGAACACTATTCGGCTGATTACGCCCCAAGACTGCCCCATATTGAAAACTGATCTACATGAATTGTCTTCGTCTCGTTGAAAGAATCAACTTTGATATAAAGATCGTCTCAATCCGAGGTCATCTGCAAAAGTTAGAGCCCTCACAGCGCGACCCTCCAATGAGCAAAAATATGACGCCCGGAACCAGACACATATGTGGGTATGTCTGATGTGCTGCGTGAATAATTAGCTGTCTTGCACGAGCGATTTGACCCTCGAGATGACCTCTGATGAAAAAACGTTCAACATGAAAGTTGTTCGTCTCGTCGAAACGGTCAAGATTGCTTTTGGGCTCGTTTCCAGCCGAGGTCGTTTGTCACCATAAAAAGGACCCTCAAATACATCCAGTTTAAACCGAATAGTTTTGAAAAGTTCGGATAAAACCAGTCTGAATTTGACTAGGGTTTTGGACTTGAATTGATGTAACTTTCTTGTAAGGAAAACCTAGATAAATCTTTTGCTTGTACGGGAAGTCCAGCCACCTCTTATATATGTTGGGGGTGATGGCCGATTGAAACAACACATAATTGCAAAACACATCTACTTTTTACCCTAGTTTTACATCCCTCCCTTGTTCTTTCTCTCTCGTTCTTTGTTAGTTCTTTGTGTTGAAGGGCAGCAATCCTCGAGGCTCTACGGGCGGGCGAACCAACCTAGGGCAGCCCATAGCCGCCGCACGTCCAGACGGGGTCCCTCCCGGGCGCGTGGGGTTTCTGGTCCTGAAAAGCACCCGTCGGATTGCTTGCGTACCGCGCTTCCAGACGGGTCTCCTTTGACGTGAGCTGCGGTGCATCACCCTCGGCGTTAGAGGTACACGGTGACGTGTTCGTGTGCGAACACACTTTTTGGCGACTCCGCTGGGGATCTTAGTACATGTGTGAATAGATAGACAAACAGAGTGTCCCTAGTATGCCTCTACTTAACTAGCTTGTTAATCAAAGATGGTTAAGTTTCCTAACCATAGACATGTGTTGTCATTTGATGAACGAGATCACATCATTAGAGAATGATGCGACGGGCAAGACCCATCCGTTAGCTTAGCATAATGATCGTTTAGTTCATTGATATTGCTTTCTTCATGACTTATACATGTTCCTCTGACTATGAGATTATGCAACTCCCGAATACCGGAGGAACACCTTGTGTTCTATCAAACGCCACAACGTAACTGGGTGATTATAAAGATGCTCTACAGGTGTCTCCGATGGTGTTTGTTGAGTTGGCATAGATCGAGATTAGGATTTGTCACTCAGTGTATCGGAGAGGTATCTCTGGGCCCTCTCGGTAATGCACATCACTATGAGCCTTGCAAGCAATGTGTCTAATGAGTTAGCCACGGGATGATGCATTATGGAACGAGTAAAGAGACTTGCCGGTGACGAAATTGAACTAGGTATGATGATACCGACGATCGAATCTCGGGCAAGTAACATACCGATGACAAAGGGAACAACATATGTTGTTATGCGGCTTGATCGATAAAGATATTCATAGAATATGCAGGAGCCAATATGAGCATCCAGGTTCCGCCATTGGTTATTGACCGAAGATGTGTCTCGGTCATGTCTACATAGTTCTCGAACCCGTAGGGTCTGCACGCTTAACGTTCGATGACGATTTGTATTATGAGTTATGTGATTTGATGTATCGAAGTTTGTTCGGAGTCCCGGATGAGGTCACAAACATGAAGAGGAGTCTCAAAATGGTCGACACATAAAGATTGATATATTGGACCATGTTATTCGGACACTGGAAGTGTTCCGGATAGTTTTGGGTAAAAACGGAGTGCCGGAGGGGTTACCGGAACTCCCCCGGGGAACTAATGGGCCACCATGGGCCTTATTGGAGAGATAGGAGGGAAGCCAGGGGAGGCCTCCCCTCATTGTAGTCCAAATTGGACAAGGGAAGGGGGGGTGGTGCCCCCCTTTCCTACTCCCTCTCCATCTCCTTCCTTCCCCCCTCTCCCTTTTGGTGGAATCCTACTAGGACTAGGAGTCCAAGTAGGACTCCCCTCTTGGGCACGCCCTAGGGGCCGGCCGGCCCTCCCCTCCTCCCTCCTTTATATACGTGGGGAGGGGGCACCCTAGAACACACAAGTTGATCTTTTAGCCGTGTGCGGGTGCCCCCCTCCACAGTTACACACCTTGGTCATATCATTGTAGTGCTTAGGCGAAGCCCTGCCTCGGTAACTACATCATCACCGTCGCCACGCCGTCGTGTTGATGTAACTCTCCTTCGGCCTCAAATAGATCAAGAGATCGAGGGACGTCATCGAGCTGAATGTGTGCTGAACATAGAGCTGCCGTACGTTCGGTACTTGGATCGGTTAGATCGCGAGGACGTTCGATTACATCAACTGCGTTACTAAACGCTTCCGCTTTCGGTCTACGAGGGTACGTGGACACACTCTCCCATCTCATTTCTATGCATCTCCTAGATAGATCTTGCGTGATTGTAGGTAAAAAAATTCAAATACTGTGTTCCCCAACACCAACTGTCAGCCTCTCCATGTACATCCTCTTCTGATGTTGTCGTTTGTTGACAACGTTGACCACGCCGTGCCGAG
This sequence comes from Triticum dicoccoides, assembly GCF_002162155.2. Taxonomy (NCBI): domain Eukaryota; kingdom Viridiplantae; phylum Streptophyta; class Magnoliopsida; order Poales; family Poaceae; genus Triticum; species Triticum dicoccoides. The sequence continues at coordinate 454,045,957 of NC_041384.1, forward strand.
AACACCAGCGCGATGGACGACAGCGAGACCCATGAAGGGAATGACCCGGAGGCGGCGAAGCCATGACAGTGGAGGGATGTGGGTGAGTAGAGGGATGGCCTGGCCAGCGATGGGAGTAGTAGGGGGTGGTGAGGCCCGCACGGCTGCACAGTCGGCAACGGGAGGCGGGAGAAGGCGGCTGGAGCAAGAAGATCAGAGATTGAAGAAGCACAACAGCCATTGGATTGACATCCAACGGTTACGTCTGCTAGAATCATTTGTTGACGTATATAATAAGTAAAAAATCTTGCATACACGTCAACTTAATAGGCCCTCAAGTCATACCATTACCTATTTTTTAATCATTTACAACTCATTGCAACTTCTTATGCAATTTATTGTAGTCCGTTTTTTTGTTGGCCAGGGCCAGGGTTAAAATTTTAAACAAAATTTTGCATATTTCTGTGGGGTCCAAAGTATTTTTAATACCAAAATGCCGAGCCAGATTTAAAGTACTTTGAAGATATATTTAAATTAGGTTAAATCCCAGTGAAATTGGAATCTAAAAATGTGAAAAAATTCAGAAATTATGAAGTAATTGCCAATTTGTCGTCTGTTTTTTTATATTTACAACCCATTTCATATTACTTTCAAGATTTGCAGCCGTCTTGAAAGAGTTGCAGCCCATCAGGGTGTAGAAAAATAAGTAGGCCTGGATTGGGTATTCTTTAGAAAAAGTAAACTGGGCTCATTTTCACAAAAAAATAGCTGGGCTAGTCATGTGGTGAACGTAAAATATAAGCCTGGGCTAGACGGGCCACAACCCAGTTGAAACCCTGCTTTGTCTCAACAATAACAAAAAAAATACTGCTCGAGCAGCTATGTCCCAGGTGTCAACCGATCCGGTGTTGTTCTCTTGTCTATTTACTATATACGCTGACAATGTCGTTGGTCCCAGATGTCAGGAAACCACTAAGAGGAAGCATTTTCTTTTTCTATACGCTGACAATGGAGTATGTAAAAAATGAGGAACTTCCTTGGGTACGACCATGGACATGGTGGGCCCGTACTTGAAGGAAATATGCCCTAGAGGCAATAATAAAGTTGTTATTTATATTTCCTTATATCATGATAAATGTTTATTATTCATGCTAGAATTGTATTAATCGAAAACTTGATACATGTGTGAATACATAGACAAAACAAAGTGTCCCTAGTATGCCTCTACTTGACTAGCTTGTTAATCAAAGATGGTTAAGTTTCCTGACCATAGACATGTGTCGTTATTTGATGAATGGGATCACATCATTAGGAGCATGATGTGATGGACAAGACCCATCTGTTAGCTTAGCATAATGATCGTTAAGTTTTATTGCTATTGCTTTCTTCATGACTTATACATATTCCTCTGACTATAAGATTATGCAACTCCCGAATACCAGAGGAACACCTTGTGTGCTATCAAACGTCACAACGTAACTGGGTGATTATAAAGATGCTTTACAGGTGTCTCCGAAGGTGTTTGTTAGGTTGGCATAGATCAAGATTAGGATTTGTCACTCCGAGTATCGAAGAGGTATCTCTGGGCCCTCTCGGTAATGCACATCACTATAAGCCTTGCAAGTAATGTGACTAATGAGTTACTTGCAGGCTGATTATAGAACGAGTAAAGAGACTTGCCGGTAACGAGATTGAACTCGGTATGATGATACCGACGATCGAATCTCGGGCAAGTAATATACCGATGACAAAGGGAATAACGTATGTTGTTATTGTGGTTTGACCGATAAAGATCTTCGTAGAATATGTAGGAACCAATATGAGCATCGAGGTTCCACTATTGGTTATTGACCGGAGATGTGTCTCGGTCATGTCTACATAGTTCTCGAACCCATAGGGTCCGTACGCTTAACGTTCGATGACGATTTGTATTATGAGTTATGTGTTTTTGGTGACCGAAGATTGTTTGGAGTCCCGGATGAGATCACGGACATGACGAGGAGTCTCAAAATGGTCGAGAGGTAAAGATTCATATATTGGAAGGTACTATTCGGACATCGGAACGGTTTCAAGTGGTTCGGGTATTTTGCTGGAGTACCGGGGGTTACCGGAACCCCCCAGGGGAAGTATTGGGCCTCATGGGCCATGGGAGAGAGAGGGGGCATCCCACAAGAGGTGGCTGCGCCCCCCATGGGAGTCTGAATTGGACTAGGGGAGGGTGGCGGTGTCCTGGACTAGGGGGTACTCATCACATCGTCTCCCAATCAGTTGGATTGGGCCGAGGACCCCCATGGCCATTTACTCATGGGCCAGTTCGGATAGCCGAAGACATATACGAGAAAGATTCTACAAGACTTGGTGATCAAGACAAGGAGTCCTCTCCACCGACATATTCGACTAGGACTCTTGTTATCCTAGGCCTCTGGTATGTTATATAAGCCGAGGCCAGGCTAGTCAATAGATGATTATGATATTATTCATCATACCCTTAGGTTTTAGACCACAACATATGATCTCGAGGTAGATCAACTCTGTACTTGATACTCTATCAATATAAACAAGAGCAGGATGTAGGGTTTTACCTTCATCAAGAGGGCCCGAACCTAGGTAAACATCGTGTCCCATGTCTCCTGTTACCCATCGATCGAAGATACATAGCTTGGGACCCCCTACCCGAGATCTGCCGGTTTTGCCACCGACAATGGTGCTTTCACTGAGAGTTCCACTGTGTGATCGGTAAAGGATCAATAGCTCGCCCGCAGATCAACCGCGACGCCGGTATCTTCGTCGCCGGCTCGACTAGTCACCTCGGCTCGATCGAGGACCGCACTCCATCTCTGATCGTCATGTTCAGACGGGGGCCTTCATCAACATCAATTCCGATCTCTATCAAGATCATGGAGGAATCATCCATGGAGCTCGGGGGCTCAACGTCAACATTGCCCTCGGGCGACCGTGCTGTTTTTTTGAACAGCGAACTTGTATCCGCTGCCACTACCTCCTCGAGCACCGCTTTGACGATTCCTTTGGTGGAATTGTGTGGAATTGAGTCTACAACAACCATGTCAAATTTCGTCGAGTTCTGATGGAGGAATCTCTGGCAATTTACGACATACCGGAGCCCTGTCAAATCTGGACGGGAATCTGGACGAGGGCGTGGTCTCCAGCACCTAGCTCGGACGTCCTTTGTAAGATCCAACTGTTGATCGGCTGCAGAATTCTTATATCTACTACCCCTCAACATTTCATCTCGATCCGACCATCCAAACTCCGGGAACATTCCGATTAGTGCATCACTTTTCGGATCTGTTTTCTGCGCGAATACGGATCCGACCCGAATTCATGTTTCTCTATGAACGTGATATTGGAGAACCTTCTTAAAGGAATTTTTTCTAGGATATTGTGCGTTGTTTTTAAACATGTGTCCATAAAATTTTAATCCTCCTCTGAGGTAATCTTCACCATCATGCTGGTGTCAAACCATTCCGGCAATATTGCTCCACAGCTGCCGACCCGCGCTAGGCACATCGTCGCTTTTTGAGCTGAGCTCAACTTCTTCGGATCATCATCTCGGCGAGCGAACAAGAGTTCAGAATCACCAAGGATAAATCATCACCAACATCGCCGCCTCATAGACTACACGGAGCGGGCACACAGGCATCGCCACATGGTCACTTCATCAAGCCGGTATTGACCACGTCACAAGTTACGACCTGCGTCGGCGTGGCCGCACTGTTGCTTCTTCAAGCTGATGTCCATCACGACAAACTTCTTCAACACCTCGGCTGACATGGTAGCTGCAACGTCTCCTTACCGACCTGCTCTGTCTCCTCAGCTAGACCGAGGGCTTCGCCACCTCTTCATCAACTTACTTCGGAGACTTCGGCGTCACCAGCCGACCAGCTTCATCACATTAGCTGGACCACGGGCTTTGCCTTGGCGAGCCAACCTTTGCCAGCATCGCCATGCCACCGCTTCATCACCCACCAGGCAATGGGTGTGCGGATCGAGTCCCAATTTTGGGAGTAACCTTTCTCTAGATTGCTACAACAGATAAACCAGGTGCTATTAATCCTAGTTTTTTTCTTGCTTGGGTTTATTTTTCCCAAGGAATTATTACTCTGGTTTGTTTCATTATCTGTACACAGGTCTATCAAATGGTGGCCGCATTAACAATGGTCGCGTGGTGATTCGGTCAGTTTCCGTATACAGTTCGGCGAATGCCGCATCCGGAACTCAGACCGGCCTGTCAAGTCAGGCTTTGCCACGCCTTCACCGCGTCACGTCGATGCCCTGCATCGACATTTACTTCGGCGCCAGGCTACATCTCTTTCAATAAATTATTTTTGCGAAAAGCAATTATCCTTTTTGGACCGCACTATTTTATGTGTGTAGGTGATTGACTTCGACTAAGTCACACGGTCACTTTGGCAAGCTGACATCGTTGTCCCAATCAGCATAAATCGACTCGCGTGATCACCTTGTTGGTTGAGTCGCCATACCGACATGTTCGGTTGCCTCGGTGACTTCGACATCACTGAGAGAGCTCTACCTCATCGAGTGTTCGGCACACGGGCCATATTTCTTTTATTATTCACATTGCTTAAATTATTAATTATGCATAGATTTATTATTATTATTATTATCTTCGGATTACACTATTTTTTGTGCATAGGTAAATGATTTCGACAGGGCAGCGCCATTACCTTGGCGCACCAATGTGCTGATGTGGGGGTTTTGTCGTCACCTTGCCGACCTACCGCATCACCTCGGCTGGACCGGGGGCTTCGGCGTCACACTGCTGGCCTGCTCCGTCGCCGTGGTCAGACTAGGGTTTTCACCTCGCCCATCGACTATGCTACGTCACCACTTCATCAAGCCGAGCTCTTTACTTAGACATCTCGGGGCCGCCCTGGGGGCTGGGATCTCGTCCCGCCACAATCTCGGCCTGCATCCTCAACATCGAGCACATTAACCAGCTAAGTCGCTTTCATGCTCAAAAACTTTCAGTTTTAAATTTTGTTCGGTTCGACCAAGCATTATACTTTTCTGGCAAAAAGTTGTTTGTGACAAAATTTCTTGTCAAACCTTTGTTTGTGACACACAAATTCAAATACCCCGTTTATTTAGGGGCTTCCTTTATGAAGCCTTTCCTCTTGCATATGATTATGTTTGTACGGCTTCGTTCCTTGTTCGTGTATTACGCCACAATATGCACCATGTTGACTTAAGTGTTTTGCAAGCTGGGTTGCCTGGCTCCTGTGCTTACCCCTACATTCCCGATTGTTCGGTTAGGCGGTAAAGGGAGCACCTCTGCGATTGTTACTACCGGGTCATCCGAGTTAGTACCTCAGACTGGGTGAAGCTGAAAGCTAGCGCTCTTATTGTTTTCAATAATGGTCGGAACACAACAGAACTCATGAGTACAAAAAATCTATTGCACAAGTCTCATAGTAACAATGAGCAACCGAGGAAAGGTATCGGTAGAGGTACTATTTTCTTCGAAGATGCTTCTTACACTTCGTCAGTAATATAGCATAAGTTCCCCCTTATGGCCTGATTGCCTGGTTATCGGAAACATCATCGATGCTTTCGACAGGTGGAGTACATGACACTTTTCAGTCCTTGACCGAAGAGTGATAAGCCGATGGTCGGTTAAGACGCGTTTAAAGTTCAGGTGAACACAGATATGATATAATTACATCGGTACATACAATCATTATACATAAAATTCTTTTACCCAAGTCACCTGGGGGCTCTTAAAATTTATATGAGCTATTTTATAGTAAATGTGTTTTCTCCTTGGTCATTGCAAAGTCTTTTTCTACCGCTCCTTTTTCGACTCGAGTGTATGGTCAATAGCAGGATAGCCTGTCTTCTCTCTAAAAAGCCACTCGAGTTCAGTTCGCTAAACGGGCCTCGAAGAAGTACTCTGCCTTTGGGATAAGGAGCTCGAAGCCATAGGCTGGCCCGCTTGAAGTGTTGAGATCGGGTGTGTCATGTTAAAGCATGGCAGAAGCACAATTTTTTATTTTTTCCAATTTTTGGATTGGCACCGAATAGTTGATCTTGTTCGGACATCAAGTTTTTACTAACGTTTTTTGGTTTTCCAAGCTTATGGCACTTTTAAACTATTTGCGTGTTTTCAGCATAAGTCTCACGGTGCAACGCCGGATACCTTTAGAGATTCGGCAAAAACATTCTCGGATATTGCTATATATGCATCGGTTTCAAATTGTGTCTTCGGTCAAATAGTTGGGTTGCCCGGCTCCTGTGCTTACCCCCTACGTTCCGCTTTGTTCGGCTAGGTGTGCAAAGGGAGAACCACTGCGATTGTGTTTCCAGATCGCATGGTTAAGCACCTCAGTGGAGAAAGCCGAAAGCTGACTGTCACAATAAGCGTAAACTGGTCAGCGATCCGATGATTATGTTAAATAACGGGCCATTCGTAACATTGGCCGAAGTGTTTACGGCTTGACCTCGGATGTCGCCGTACACTAACCGGGGGCTCGTAGCTAGCTTCCCCCATTTATAGCTCCTATGACTAAGTGAAAGTTATAAAGCCTGCATATCTGATTGCCTCGTTTCCGCTAACACAACCGCCTTTGGGCACCGAGACGTCGGCTAAGGGTTGTCTTGTTATTGCGGAGACACCCTGCGTAGTATCTACAAAGGGGTAGAAGCCGACGATGGGCCACTTTCAACTGATAAACGGTCGCAACGGAGTCAAAATAAACATATCATCGTCATTTGTATTTAATATACAAGGGCCGCCTTCCATAATCATCGTTATAAAGCCATAAATATGCATCAATTTGACTTAAGATTTTTGCCAAGTTGGGCTGCCTGGCTCCTGTGCTTACCGCTACGTTCCCGATTGTTCGGCTAGGCGGTAAAGGGAGCACCTCTGTGATTGTTACTACCGGGTCATCCGAGTTAGTACCTCAGACTAGGTGAAGCCGAAATCTAGCGATCTTAAAGGATCACATTGGTCGGCAACGACAGAAGTAAAATTTTTGGTTCATTAATACCACAGAGTTTGGGAACTTTCCCCGAACTAAATCCTCAATATTTTCTTCCCACATTGGTCGGAGGTGAGGTTTCATGATCATGATATGCATGACGACCCAAAGAAAGGAACCGATAGCGGGACTATTTTCCTTGGAAGATGTTTCTTACATTATGTAATATAACATATCTCTCCGTGTACCTTTGGTTATAAAACCGTATGGCCGGATTGCCTTGTTTTCCATAAATCTTTGCCCTTATAATGGCTTTATAAAGTAGGACAAACACTCCTCGTCTACGGGCCATGGAGGTGGAAGCCGATGGTCGGTCAACAAAGTTTTGTACAATGCGGATCCGAGCATTAATGATGTGAAGTACTTGGATACATAGAATCATTACACATAATTTGTGATTTTACTCTGCATATCGATCCTTAATTCGGCCACCCGTGCCCGCATTAAGGCTCGGAGGCTACTGGGCTTCGGGCTTATCATTTACTATTATTAAAGGGGCACATCAATCCCCTGATCTAGTGTTGCCACCCGACCAGTGTCTCGGGGGCTACTGCATTGGCAATCCAGTGCAGAAAATTTAAGTGCAATATAGTTTTCGAGGAGATTATGATCCTCAGGTTGGTCGGCCGCACCCAACCTGAGTCTCGAGGAGTTTGCACACCGCTTTTTGTGTCCTGAAGTATTCCGCCGAGCTAGGAGTTGATCCTCAAGCCGATTTTGCAAATCAACCTGAGTCTCAGCGGCTACTGGGATCAGCGGTCTTATGTCATCCTTCAGGTGCATCTCGGGGTTTAGACCGATACACACCTTGAGGGCTACTGGCTATGTATCTCGGCAGAGAATAAATTGCACCAATCAAAAATATTGACAAAAATTGGCCCACAGTCGGGGTGGTGCACCACCTCGGAAGCAGTCCGACATAAAGCTTGGGCGGCAGTGGCTGGCTCCATAGAGGGCATTTTCGGCATTAAGCTCGGCTAAACTCCTTCGACTTTTTTTGAACCAAGGTGATCTATGACACCTCGGATATAGTCCGACATTGGAGCTTTGACATAGTCCGGCATTGGAGCTCGGATACATTCCGACATTGGAGCTCGAAAGCAGTCCGGTGTTGGTGTTCGTCTACAAAAGATACCTCGAATATAGTCCGGCGTTGGAGCTTGGACGCAAGAGGACACTGCCGCCCGGGAACAACTTCAAACCCGAGGTGTGGCATAAAAATAACGAGGCATTGATAAAGTGTAACACCCCGGATGTAACTTTCCCTATTTGTACTCCAACTCTTGCCGTTTCCGGCGTTAAGTTATATTTATTTCCTCGGGTTCGGATTTTTGTCTCCGTGTGTTGTTGTCGTTGTCATGAATCTCATATCATATCATCATATGCATTGCATTTGCATATGTGTTCGTCTCATGCATTCGAGCTTTTTCCCCGTTGTCCGTTTTGTATTCCGGCGCTTCATTCTCCTCTGGTGGTCATTTCTAGCTTTCTTTCGTGTGTGGGGATTAAAAATTTCTGGATTGGACCGAGACTTTCCAAGAGGCCTTGGTTTACTACCGGTAGACCGCCTGTCAAGTTTCGTACCATTTGGACTTCGTTTGATACTCCAACGGTTAACCGAGGGACCGAAAAGGCCTCGTGTGTGTTGCAGCCCAACACCCCTCCAATTTGGCCCAAAACACACCAAACTCCGCTCCATCATCTAGAGCGTTCGATCACGATCGCGTGGCCAAAAACCGCACCTCATTTGGACTCTCCTAGCTCCCCCTATGCCTATATATACACCCCCCTCCAAAAATTCGCGGATCCCCCTTCCTCAAACCCTAAAAAAATCCTCTCTCCGCCGCACCGGACGTGTCCGGATGAGCCGGACAACGTCCGGATTCCGCCGCCGCCAATCCCACATCGCCATGTGGCTCCCCGCCCCACATCGCCGCCGAAGCCCGCCGGGCCCAAGGCCG